>NC_025999.2:58408767-58531968 GCF_000442705.2 Elaeis guineensis | reverse complement strand
TTCTAGGAATGAGGATCTATAGGGATAGATCTAAAAGGCTGCTTGGCTTATCCCAGTCCACGTACATTGATACTATGCTGAAGAGGTTCAACATGGAGAATTCTAAGAAAGGCTATCTACCGATAGGCCATGGAATTTCTCTCTCGAAGAGGGATTGTCCGACAACACCTTAGGAGAGAGAGCATATGGGTAGAATTCTATATGCTTCGGTTGTGGGATCTATCATATACGCCATGACATGTACACGACCAGATGTGGCATACTCACTAGGGGTAGTGAGTAGATACCAATCTGATCTAAGGGAGAATCACTGGAAGGTTGTTAAAACCATCCTAAAGTATTTAAGAAATACTAAGGACCAGCGGCTTGTTTATGGTGAATCGGACTTGAGACTTATAGAGTTTACAGACTCTAGTTTTCAGTCTGATCATGATGACAGCAAGAGTGTGTCGGAATTTATTTTTACCCTTAATGGTGGGACTGTCTGCTAGAAAAGTTCCAAGCAGCACACTGTGGCTGATTCAGTTTGCGAGGCAGAGTATGTCGCTGCATCAGATGCTGCCAAAGAAGCGGTGTGGCTGAGAAAATTTATCATCGAGCTTTGAGTGGCACCCTCCCTTGTTGGTCTAGTTCTGCTCTACTATGACAGCTCTGGAACCAGTGCTCAGGTGAAGGAATCAAAGGCACACCAGCAGACGAAGCATATTCCACGTCGCTACCATCTCATCTGGGAAATCATGGATCGAGGAGACATCGACCTTCAGAAGATCGACGGAAAGGAGAATCTGGCCGACCCATTCACTAAAGCCATTGTGGTGAAGGAGTTTGACGACTTCAAGTCGAAAATGGGTATTAGATACTGCATCAATTGGCTTTAGGTCAAGTGGGAGATTGTTGGGAATAGTATCCCAAAGCCAATCGTCAGCCTATTGATAGTTGTGCACCTTTTGTATTAGTATATGAATTATAAATAAATAAAAGTTATTTTGGCATCTTTCATCACAAATTGTATCATCTTCTAATGAACTCCTGTGTTGTGGTGAAGTCCTTAGGACTATTTAGACTTGACAAAGGAGGATTTATCGTTTAGTCTTTAAACCTGTTCGTGATCCAATGATACGTTGTTACCAAGGACAACAATGTTTATCAAGCATAGGTCGTTGTGTGCCATATAGGTTGGTTGTCCTCTTAACCAAGGAGTGTGGAGACACTGGTATGGTATACAGGTGAGATGTAAGGGTACATCTGCACTGAATGTGACTGACTCTGGAGCTATTTCTACTGTCAAGATTTGCTCCGATGGGATATGGGTATAACTGTCCCTCCGACCTGAGACAGCCACGGTGACTTGCAAGCAACTCACTGCACTTAGGCACTGGACTACCTGAATTTCTAATTCAGTGATGGAAGGATGCTGGGTGTAGTCAAGTACTTGACTTGTCAGTGAGTGTGTCAAGATGGGATTGACCACTCCAGTTCAGGAGCTGTGTATAGTCGTGTTTTAATTTAGCAAAATCTTGGTCAGGGTAGTCCTAGTGAGGAGTCACAGGACTGTTTGAGTTGAGCACGATTCGGATGATCTAATCAGGGTTGACAGTTTAACCCTGAGTCATCCTAAATATAGGGGTCAAAAGGGATGAATTATACAGTAACCATATTCACGTAGGTTTTGAGTGTTGCGATTGCGACTATTCGACCTATCTGGATATCGGGTACCATTGCTAGATGTCACTTCGATTAGTACAGGAATTGGTTTCGGTGCTACCAGCTTAGGTTTGAACTTGCGGGGTCACACACATTAGAGGTTCCTATCTGATCTGATGGCTGATGAAGAGTCCTACATGTCTGGGACTCTATGATCAAGAATCAGGATTCTCTGATAACGAGTCTCACACATTTGGGGTACCGGGGTCAAGAGTCCCACTGGTTTGGGACTCTTCGATCAAGGTTTCATATCGATGGACTTTGATACCCGATTACCCATCGGATATGGACTCAGTAATTATGAGAGGTTTAATTAGTGATTTGATCACTAATTAACTCAATTTGATTGAGTAATTATTTTTGGATCAAGTCCAATTGAATTGGATTCAGTTGGGTTTGACCTGATTAGGTTAAGTGTTGACCTAATCGTCGAAGTGGTTTGGTCCCTGATTTGATCAGGGGTTGGGCTTATTCAATTTTTGATTTGATTAAGATTTTATTGAGCCTAATTAAGCCTAATTAAGTTGGGTTTAATTTAGTCTAATTGTGCTTAACCTATTTTGATTAGGTTGGCTCAATTAGGTTCAAACCACCTTGACTTTTCTCCCTACGCCACCTCACTTCTTCAGCACTCATTTGAATTCATGAGAAGCAACTACTCATGAATTTTCTCTCATGTAGAAGGCATCTCATGCCCACACTTGTGTGTCAAATTTTTGGATAAACTTGATTTTTTAGCCATTCAAATTCAAAGGGTGTTTGAATTTGAATGGATAACTTATCCCTTGTGCCTTCATGCTTATCCATCTTGTGCGCCACTTATCATACAAGAGAAAGAGTTTCTCATGAATTTTCTCCATGCACAAATGAAGCCATGCCCCTTCTCTTCTCACGCCCAAGTGGATTGGGATGAGTTGGTTTGCATTTGAATTCAAATTCGATTTGAATTCAAATGTGCAACCACTTATCTTTATCCTTTAACGCGGATAAGACACATCTTACGTTGTTTTAAAAAGAGGAGAAAGGTGGGGTGTGTGCATAATCTGATCTAAAAAAGAAAAGAGGGTGTGAGGAAGGTTTTTGCATATTTTTGAAAAGTTCAAAACATTTCAAGAGGAAAGAAAAAAGGAGAGTGGGCGCAGGGTCTTCTGTGAGCACCCTAAGGTTTCAGCCTGGGGTTCGGGAAGTGAGAAAGTGAGCTTCGAGTGTCGTGAGCCCACCAAATTCAAGAGAGAGCATCATCTATCTCTCAAGCATGTTTGCTGATGATCTAGAGTATCCAAAGAATCGACAGACATCTATCGAAGGAGTTCAATCAGCATCATCCATCGAAAGGGCTCTACAATGAGCTAGCACTCAAGGGAAGCAGATCAGATCGGAAGCTTCATGTGGATGATCTGCAGAGGCCAGACATGCTGTGTAATTGCATTGCAATGATCAGACTCTCCCGACGGTGATCAGATTGCGGTGATCGACTACCCGCACAAAGGTATTGTGTTCTGAATACATAACAGTAAATTATTTACTGTTCAAATTTGAATTTCAAATTTAAATGCATGCATGCTGTATATCATATTTAGATCCTAGTGTAGGATAAATATATGTTAATTAATTAAATTAATTAATAATTTTTACTGTAAAATAGTGATTTTGAAAAAATTTTAAAATTACCATTTTAGCCCTGCACTCAAATTTTACTTCAGATCCTATGGTCAAAAGCTGTTTATGAGTTAGTTATGTAAATTTATGCCTTAAATTTTCAACTCTTGAAAATATAAATTTACATACTCACTAACTCAAAGGATGTATCACAGACACAATATACGTAATATGATAGAAGAATAACCCTTTTATTCATTTATAGTCAAAATTATAAATTTGCCTTTAGATCTGTACAGGAATGTGTCACCCGATCTGGCATCTAAGGCACACATCTAACAGATTGATCCAGATAGATTAGTGCACGAATCACTTCCTTTGGACAAATGGGTCTCGAGTCTGTAGTGTAGAGATACTGGAGTGAGAGTGCAGGTGGTTGTTAAAGAATAACTAGTACTGAGCGTGACCAACATGAGAAGTCACATGGATGTCTACTCACTCGTTAGTGACTTTCTCGATGCTACAGTTGTATGACTGATCCTTTGACTTGAGATGACACTACTGCTTACAGTGAGGCTGCTGGAGTTTGACTAACACATCAAATAAATCTCAAGGAGCCCTTACAGTGGATGTTGATGATAGTTGGTCCATTGTAAGAGTGGGGTGTGCATCAAGATGAGATCTATTGATCCTAGCAGAAGGGAGTAGTCCTATGGGATTTAAGAGGCTGAGTCCTTAAGTTTATGACCATAGCAGTGTGATTGATAGAAAAGAGTTTCTATAGAATAACATATGGACTTAAGTTGATTGAATCTATCATATGACCGATGTTGAGGTTTGACGATTTATCTATGACCTGCCATCTAGTCAGGACTCACAATAGAGAGACTGAATCACATGTTAACTACACCTAGAGGTTCACTTCAGTTCTACTGGATTGCCACTACATACTGCTTGGTGTCACTAGTGGATTATGAGTGCTCACTAGGGTTGTTCTGGATCGATAATTCTTGTTGAGTTAGTGTTGGTGCAAAAATCCGCCTGCACCGGAGAAGCTGGAGTTGGGGGGGTCGCGGTCGCCGTCGGGACCTGCAAAAGAAGTCTAAACCGGAGGTGGGATTGCTCCGACAAGACCCTCCGATGCTCAAGTCAGTTCTCTGCCTCAACAAAAATGGAGTGCTCGAATAAAAATTTTAGCAGAGTTTCTAGGTAAAAATGAGAGCTTAGAGAATAACATATCTGGGATCCCCTTTTATAGATGGGAGGAGCAGCCGGTTGATAGTGACTGTTTATGATCGCCTCGTCGTGGGCCGTACGGGGCCAGGAGAAATTTATCGTGAAGAGTAATGGGGTGCAGTCGTGGCTGTCACCATGGCTCACCATGTGGAATCAATTGCGGGGAGTGGAACGGCGTCTGGTGTCGTGACTCGTCAGGGAGTGGTGGAACCGCACAGGATCCACCGCATGGAGTGGAGTAGAATCGTGGCTGTTACTGCAGCCTGCCAGGGAGTAATGGAAATGCGTAGGATCCGCCACAGGGAGTGGAGTAGAATCGTGGCCGTTACTGCAGCCTGCCAGGGGGTCCAGACTTGTCGGTTGAAGTTCGGTTGGAGTCTGTAGCTGGAGTTGGAGGCGAAGTCCGGCTCCCATAGGAGCTCGGACGAGGTCTTCCTGCAGTCGAAGTTGGGGACGAAGTCTGGCTCCCGTAGGAGTCCGGTCTGCAGTCGAAGTTGGAGATGGAGTCCGACTTCTGTAGGAGTCTGGATGAAGTTTACCTGTAGTTGAAGTCTGAGGCAAAGTTCAGCTCTCGTAGGAGTCCGGATGGAGCTTACCAGCGTTCGAAGTCGAGCATAAAGTCCGGCTCCCGTAGGAGTCCGGACAGAGTCTTCATTCGATCAAAGTCGAGGGCAAAGTCTGGCTCCCGTAGGAGTCCGGATGAAGTTTGCCTGCAGTCGAAGTTGGAGACGGAGTCCAGCTCTCATAGGAGTCCGGACGAAGTTTACCAGTAGTTGAAGTCAGAGGCAAAATCCGGCTCTCGTAGGAGTCCGGACGGAGCTTACCAGCATTCGAAGTCGAGGATGAAGTCCGGCTCCCGTAGGATTTCGGACGGAGTCTTCTTTCAATCAAAGTCGAGGGCGAAGTCTGGCTCCCATAGGAGTCCGGACGAAGTTTGCCTGCAGTCGAAGTTGGAGATGGAGTCCGGCTCCCGTAGGAGTTCGGATGAAGCTTGTCTGCAGTTGATGTTGAAGACAGAGTCTGGCTCCCGTAGGAGTCCGGACGAAGCTTGTCTGCAGTTGAAGTTGGAGACAGAGTCTGGCTCCCGTAGGAGTCCGGACGAAGCTTGTCTGCAGCCGAAGTTGGAGACGGAGTTCGGCTCCCGTAGGAGTCTGGATGAAGTTTGTCTGCAGTTGAAGTTGGAGACGGAGTCCGGCTCCCGTAGGAGTCCGGACGAAGCTTGTCTACAGCCGAAGTTGGGGATGGAGTCCGGCTTTCATAGAAGTCTGGATGAAGTTTGTTTGCAGTTGAAGTTGGAGACGGAGTCCGGCTCCCGTAGGAGTCCGGACGAAGCTTGTCTGCAGTCGAAGTTGGAGATGGAGTCTGGCTCCCGTAGGAGTCCGGACAAAACTTGTCTGCAGTTGAAGTTGGAGACAGAGTCTGGCTCCCGTAGGAGTCCGGACGAAGCTTGTCTGCAGCTGAAGTTGGAGACGGAGTCCGGCTCCTGTAGGAGTCCGGACGAAGTTTGTCTGCAGTTGAAGATGGAGACGGAGTCCGGCTCCCGTAGGAGTCCGGACGAAGCTTGTCTACAGCCGAAGTTGGAGACGGAGTCCGGCTCCCGTAGGAGTCTGGACGAAGTTTGTCTGCAGTTGAAGTTGGAGACGGAGTCCGGCTCTCGTAGGAGTCCGGACGAAGCTTGTCTGCGCCGAAGTTGGAGACGGAGTCCGGCTCCCGTCGGAGTCCGGACGAAGTTTGTCTGCAGTTGAAGTTGGAGGCGGAGTCCGGCTCCCGTAGGAGTCCGGACGAAGCTTGTCTGCAGCCGAAGTTGGAGACAGAGTCCGGCTCCCGTAGGAGTCCGGACGAAGTTTGTCTGCAGTTGAAGTTGGAGATGGAGTCCGGACGAAGCTTGTCTGCAGCCGAAGTTGGAGATGGAGTCCGGCTCCTGTAGGAGTCCGTACGAAGCTTGTCTGCAGTTGATGTTGGAGACGGAGTCCGGCTCCCGTAGGAGTCCGGACGAAGCTTGTCTACAGCCGAAGTTGGAGACGGAGTCCGGCTCCCATAGGAGTCCGGACGAAGTTTGTCTGCAGTTGAAGTTGGAGACGGAGTCCGGCTCCCGTAGGAGTCTGGACGAAGCTTGTCTGCAGCCGAAGTTGGAGACGGAGTTCGGCTCCCGTAGGAGTCCAGATGAAGCTTGTCTGCAGTTGAGGTTGGAGACGGAGTCTGGCTCCCGTAGGAGTCCGGATGAAGCTTGTCTGCAGTTGAAGTTGGAGACAGAGTCCGACTCCTGTAGGAGTACGGATGAAGCTTGTCTGCAGTTAAAGTTGGAGACAGAGTCCGGCTCCCGTAGGAGTCCGGACGAAGTTTACCTGTAGAATCCCCGAGGGATCACTCCGGACATGAACTTCGGCTGGGGGGGTTTTACACCCAACACCAGTCCCCCTACTTTCGAGTTCGAGTTTCGATCGGAGGAAGCACAGAAAATTTTCACAACCGAAGTTGTTTTCTTGAATTCTGCACACGATCGCCCTCGAAAATCCTGGCATTTAATGCACGCATGCTGGAGCCTTTTTCCAATTAGGGCGACCCGAAGAGTCTTTTCGAAACTCCCACCAGGATGTGATCCTAAGCGTCACGCCATAAAAGTCCACGAACGGTCAACCCTATGCCGCGGTGAGAGGGACACGTGGTGGGCACTGGTTGGCCTAGGGACATCCGCCACCATAACTGTGCCAGGCTCTGTTGCCTATTTAAGCCCCCACCTTTCCTCCAGGGGCTTCACTTCGCCTGAGGGTCGATGCCTTTCTTTCGCCTGAGAGCTTAGCCACTCAGCCACTCCATCGGTGCCCCTTCTGACTTCGAGCATCCTTCGCACCAATCTTTGCCATCTCCGTCGGCTCTCCGCCATCTCCAGTCCCCCGAGTCTCTCCGAGGGGTTCCCCCGCCAGGGCCTCCACCCCGAAGGCCAATCTCAAGAGGATGCCACGGACTAGGAAGAGTGCGAGGAGGAGAACAGCAGTCTGCGAGTTCTCTGGTTGTCAAACTGCCGCTGAGGGTTCCCGTCACCTTAAAGGGGGCTCGAGGGAGAATTCCTTCAACAACATGGGTTTAATAATGGAGACGACCGGTGAAGGCGTTCTGCCTGAGAATTTTGGAGTAGCTGAACGGGGCGACACCGGTCAAGGGGGCAGAGCTTTCGTCACAAGCCGTGGCGGGATCTTTGATGTCGTCGGGGCCGAGGGATCAGAAGCGGTCGGCGCCGACGGTGGGGCAGTAGAACTTGTTGCGGGGATGGTGGAAGTAGCGCATGCCGACCTTGCCGGAACACCTAGGACGATGGTTGTCGTAGAGCACACGGTGGTGGCATATATCTCCGGCACCATCGCTGCCTCTGGGGTAACTCCGGTTCTTCTTGAAACAGGTCGTCATCGCCACTGCCGTTGCCTTTGCTGCTCCCTGAATTCTATCCCATCCTTTTCCCCCTAGGGTTGGGATTTCGGAGATGGAGTAGAACGAGGTGGGGGGCGAGAGCCGAGAGGCTTATCACACGTACTGGAAAATGCTGCTGGGAAGGATAGAACCGGGAAGAGAAGTCTACAGCTTGAAGTGGCCTCCGGTGTATCCCTTTGAGTCTTGTAATAATATTTTCTTTTTCTGACCCTCCGGGTCTTGTAACGTACATCTTGTTAATCAAAAAATGAGAAGGAGATTTTGTTACTTCGTCCGCACATTGCATCGAATTGTTGTCTGCCGAACTTCTTTCCTTTACCATTGTTATTGTTGTATTCCTTCTCTCTATTTCTCTTCTTTTCTTCTTTTTCCCCTTTTTTTTTTTTTTTTTTTTGACGTCGTCCGTAGGTTACCGGTAGTTGTCATGTCGGCTCGCCTTTCAGTTATCCTTCTCCCTCAACCTTAATGGCTCTATAATGTATATTTGATGAATAATATGAAAAGGAAATTTTCTGCTACCTCTTTTACTCATGTGTTGAATTATTGCTTGTCGAGCTTCTTTTCGGCCTTTGCATTGTTCGAAGTACCCGATTGCCATCGTATCGACCCATCCTTTTCGTCCGTGGCCACAGATTTGTCTGGGGCCACTCGGGTTTGGTGCCCCCCATCAGGGCTCGGGCTCGGAGGTCCGAGCTTCTGTCACCCTGAGGAAGTCATCTCATCTCGGGCTTGCATTGAGAGCTTCCTTGAGAGCTGGGGTTCTTGATAAGAACCCCAATCCTTGCTGAGACGGGGTTCTCTGCATCTTTGACGCTGTTTATTTTTCATTCGTCGTTGACGTAGTCCATCGCTTTCCTTCTTAACCCCTCCCCCCTTTTTCTTTTTCGAGTGGGATTTTTCCTCCGCTCTTGGTGGGGCCACGGGAGTCCGGCTCCCGTAGGTGAAGTCGGGGCGAAGTCCGGCTCCCGTGGGAGTCCGGACGGAGTCTACCTGAAATTGAAGTCAGAGGCAAAATCTGGCTCCCGTAGGAGTCCGGATGGAGCTTACCACGGTCGAAGTCGAGGGTGAAGTCCGGCTCCCGTAGGAGTCGGGACTGAGCCTTATTGCGAAGGGGCCGCTGGGAAGGTCCCCTTTTTCTCATCTGGTCTTGAATGACCAGACCTTAATTGATGTCGGGGTGAGGTTCTTCCCTATTTCTATCGTAACAGGTTTCAGCTCTGGTTAGGATGAGGTTCTCCACCTGTCTCTAACGCGGCTGCAGGGGCACATATGGGCGTTGCTGGGCCCTTCCCCCCATCCGGTCTAGGTGTAACTGGGCTTTCGACTTTGCTCAAGTTAGGGTGAGGTTCTCCTCCTGTCCCTAACAGGGCTGTGGGGGGCATATGGGTGTTGCAGGGCCTCTCCCCCCATCCGGTCTAAAGAGAACCGGACCTTCGACTTTGCTCAAGTTAGGGCGAGGTTCTCCTCCTGTCCCTAACAGGGCTGTGGGGCGCATATGGGTGTTGCAGGGCCTCTCCCCCCATCCAGTCTAAAGAGAACCGGCCTTCGACTTTGCTCAAGTTAGGGGAGGTTCTCCTCCTGTCCCTAACAGGGCTGTGGGGGCGCATATGGGCATTGCAGGGCCTCTCCCCCCATCCGGTCTAAAGAGAACCGGGCCTTCGACTTTGCTCAAGTTAGGGCGAGGTTCTCCTCCTGTCCCTAACAGGGCTGTGGGGGCGCATATGGGCATTGCAGGGCCTCTCCCCCCATCCGTCTAAAGAGAACCGGGCCTTCGACT
Source organism: Elaeis guineensis (assembly GCF_000442705.2). Taxonomy (NCBI): domain Eukaryota; kingdom Viridiplantae; phylum Streptophyta; class Magnoliopsida; order Arecales; family Arecaceae; genus Elaeis; species Elaeis guineensis. Next base: position 58,522,226 of record NC_025999.2, on the reverse strand, counting down.
TTGTCGAGATGAAGTTCCCCTCCTGCTTCCGACACAGTTTGTTTTGACTGCCCTGTCGATATAAGCTAGTGCCAAGAGGGGAGATATGTAGATATGCAACTTTTATTTAGAATAGAGTTATCGGTAATACATTCGTAAGTTTTTCGAGCTCCATGGTCGCGGGAGGTCTACTCCTCCGAGCTCCTTGAGGTAATAAGTTCGGGCCGGACTACTTCTTTGACCTCATACGGGCCTTCCCAGTTTGGGGCGAGCTTCCCTCGATCCTGAGGTTGCGAGACGGCGGCTCGTCGAAGCACTAGATCTCCTGCTCTAAAGGCTTTATTCTTGACCCAGAAATTGTAATAGCGGGCGACTTTCTGTCTGTAGGCTGCCATCCGAAACTTGAGCTACCTCCCGCTTTTCTTCCAGCAAGTCAAGGTTGGCTTTAAGACCTTGCGAATTTTGATGTTCGTTGAATGTCATGACTCGTGCCGATGGGAGTTTAAGCTCAATTGGGATGACGGCCTCCGTTCCGAAGGCTAAAGCAAAGGGGGTCTCCCCTGTGGGCAGTCTTTGGGTAGTTCGATACGCCCACAGCACATGATAAAGTTCTCTGCCTAAGTCTCCTTCTCCTTTTCAAGCCTTGTCTTGATCCCTTGCAGCAGGGTTCTGTTGGTCACTTCAGCTTCGCCATTCGCCTGAGGATGGGCTACTGATGTGAAGTTGTGGGAGATGTTTAGATCTTCACAGAATTTGGTGAATCTTGCTCCCGTGAATTGCCGCCCATTATCAGTAATTAGGATCCTCGGCAGACCGAACCTGCATACAATTGACTTCCAGACGAAATCTTGCACTTTTGCTTCTGTGATTTTTGCCAGTGGTTCGGCTTCAACCCACTTGGTGAAGTAGTCAATCGCTACTAGGAGGAACTTCCTCTGCCCCGATGCCATGGAAAGGGTCCAAGGATGTCCATCCCCCATTGCGCAAAAGGCCATGGGGCACTCAAGGGTGTAAGCTCGGTGGCGGGTTGTCTCTGGATGTTGGCATATCTCTGGCATCGATCACACTTTCTGACATATCCAATCGAGTCATGATGCATCGTCAGCCAGTAATATCCTTGGCGGAGCAACTTGTGGGATAGAGATCTAGCCCCCAGATGGCTTCCGTAGATTCCTTCATGCACCTCCCACAAGGCGTAGTCAGCTTCCGAAGGCCGGAGACATTTCAAAAGGGGCAAAGAGTATGATCTCTTGTACAACTTGCCCTCATAAAGGATGTATCGGGAGGCTTGATTCCGGAGCTTCCGAGCTTCTTTCGCATCCTGGGGGAGGACCCCATCTCTGAGATATGTTATCAGTGGGTCGATCCAGCTGGGCTCGTGGTCAATTTCCAACACGGGCTGCGATTCTTCCGTACTCGGGCACTTGAGCACTTCAAAGAGAACACCCTTGGGCAATTCGGCCGGAGCCAGCATTGCCAGCTTGGAGAGAAGGTCGGCCCTGGTATTTTCAACCTCAAATCTGCCTGATGTCGAAACTGCTGAAGGCGGGGACGAGCTCCTTTATCTTTTAAGATATTTAGCCATGCTGTCCTCCCGCACTTCGTAGTTTTCGTTGACTTGTCCCACTACTAGTTGAGAGTCGCTGTGGACCTAGAGCCGATCTATTCCCAGCTCTTTGGCGATCCTCAGTCCTGCGATCAGAGCTTCATATTCCGCTCCATTGTTTGTTGCGAGAAACTCGAAGCGCAGAGCGTACTCCATGACGATTCCCTCTGGACTGATCAAGATCAGGCCCGCACTTGCGCCTGACATGTTGGAAGACCCATCCATGTAGAGGGCCCAAAAGCAATCAGAGGGATCTGCTTCTTCTTTGGGGGAGTTCGGTCGGGACTCCAGGCTGTCAATTTTGCCTTGTTCAGGTTCGGCCTCCTCTGGGATAGTACACTCCACTATGAAATCTGTCAATATCTGGGCCTTCACTGCTGGCCTGGGTCGATAGTTGATGTCGAATTCTGTGAGCTCGATCGCCCATTTTGCCATCCTCCCGGAGGCATCCGCCGGTGCAGAATCGCCTTGATCGGTTGGTCGGTGAGCAGCGTTATGGTGTGCCCTTGAAAGTAGGGTCGGAGCCTTCGGGCTGCAATCAACAGGGCATAAATCAATTTTTCTAGTTTAGTATACCTGGTCTCGGCATCTCTCAACGCGCGACTGACGTAATAGATTGGCCGTTGGACTTTTGCTTCTTCTTTGACAAGGACTGCCGCGAGAGCCATGGGAGAGACGCCAGGTATAAAAATAGTTCTTCTCCAGGCTCTGGCTTTGCCAACAGTGGAGGTGAGCCGAGGTAGCTCCTTAGTTCTTCGAATGCCTGTTGGCACTCAGGGATCCAACAGAAGTTCTTCGGCTGCTTGAGGGTTTGGAAGAAAGGTAAGCACCGTTCAGCCGACCTCAGACGAAGCGATTCAGGGCTGCTACCCTCCCTATAAGGCGCTGAACCTCTTTAATCGACTTTGGGGTGGCCATCTCCTGGATGGCATGAATTTTTTCTGGATTGGCCTCAATCCCGCACCCCGATACCATGAAGCCCAGGAACTTTCCTGAGATCACTCCGAAAGCACATTTAGTCGGGTTCAGCTTCATTTTATATTTTCGGAGAGTGCCGAAGGTCTCTTCGAGATCGACGACGTGGTTCATGAAAGATTTGCTCTTTACGAGCATGTCGTCAACGTAGACCTCCATGTTGCGGCCGATCTGCTCTTTGAAGATTTTATTCACCAACCGCTGGTAGGTTGCGCCTGCATTTTTGAGGCCGAAAGGCATGACCCTGTAACAGTAAAGGCCATGGTTAGTAATGAAAGCAGTCTTTTCTTCGTCTTCCGATGCCATCCTGATTTGATTATAGCCGGAGAATGCATCCATGAAGGTGAGGAGCTCATGGCCCGAGGTCGCATCCACCAGTTGATCGATTTTGGGAAGGGGGTATCTGTCCTTTGGACAGGCTTTATTCAGCTTTTTGAAGTCTATGCACATCCTCCACTTGCCGTTTGCCTTTTTGACTAGGACAACGTTGGAAATCCAATCAGGATAATTGACTTCTCTAATGAATCCGGCTTTCAGGAGTTTGTCCACTTCCTCGGCTATCGCCTTTTGCCTTTCTGGTGCATGACCTCAGATTTTTTCTTTCGTCGGTCGATGCTTTGGATCGACAGCTAGTCGGTGCTCCATGACTTCCGTGTCGATCCCCGGTATGTCCATCGGAACCCAAGCGAAGACGTCTGCATTCTTTCATAGAAAATCAACGAGACGCATCCGCACCTCTTCCCCCAGGTTGGAGCCAATCATCACCACATGCTCAGCATTCCCGTCGTTCAAAGGATAGGTACCAGATCTTCGATTGGGCCGCCCCTCTCTTCAGTGAGGTCGTCGCGAGCATCCAGCCCATCAACTGGACAGGGGTCGGATTGGTCGCTTCTTTGCAAGGCTATGTTGTAGCAGTGTCTGGCCAGGGCTTGGTTTCCTCTGACCTCTCCGATCCCTGGTTGGTAGGGAATTTTAACTTCAAATGGTAGGTTGACATGACGGCTCGGAGAGCATTGAGGCCAGGTCGGTCGAGGATTGCATTGTAGGCTGACGGCGCCTTCACCATCAGAAAATTCACCAGAGCCCTGGATTGTCTCGGATATCGACCCGCAGCTACAGTCAAAGTCACCATTCCCTCCACCAGGATAGCGTCGCCGGTAAACCCTACTAGAGGGGAGGTAATCGGCCTCAAATGGCCGTCAAAGATGGACATTCTTGAAAAGACATCGTAGAACAAGATGTCGGCGAACTTCATTATCGACAAGAATGCGGCGGACGTCGTAATTTGCTATATTCAAGAAAACCACAACCGCATCGTTATGAGGGAATTGGACTCCCGAGCATCTTCTTCAGTAAAGGTTATGGGCTCATCAATTTTTTGCCGCTTGGGGGGTACGGCCAGTACGTTGGTTGCTTCCTACCGGGATCCTCCCGAGATGGTGTTGGCGAAATCCGTCGGAGGTCGATTGTCCGACCGCTCCATGCCGGCCACCGTTGCCGGAGGATGCGGGGCCTGGGAAACTGGAGACGAGGTCAGAGCCTGAGATCTGGACGCGGAGGCCGTGGGTCGCCTGTGGATGCTTCGCGAGAAGGCATCGGGCGAGGACCAAGTGGAGGGAGGAGGAGAGGACGTCGGAAAAGATGCCCTGGGGTGGTCCCGTTGAGCGCTCCTTTAAGAACAAGGGTACTGTGAAGACACAACCCTTCCTCTAGCGTCAATCCTGTTGGTGCAAAAATCATCTGCGCGGAGAAGCTGGAGTCGAGGGTGTCGCGGTCGCCATCGAGACCTGCAAAAGAAGTCTAAACCGGAGGTGGGGTTGCTCCGGCAAGACCCTCCGACGCTCAAGTCAGTTCTCTGCCTCAACAAGAATGGAGTGCTCGAATGAAAATTTTAGCAGAGTTTCTAGGTAAAAATGAGGGCTTGGAGAATAACATATCTGGGGTCTCCTTTTATAGATGGGGGGAGCGGCGGGTTGATAGCGACTATTTATGATTGCCTCATCGTGGGCCGTACGGGGCCAGAAGAAATTTATCATGAAGAGTAATGGGGTGGAGTCGTGGCTGTCACCATGGCTCGCCACGTGGAATCAGTTGCGGAGAGTGGAACGATGTCCGTTGTCGTGACTCGTCAGGGAGTGGTGGAACCGCTCAGGATCCACCGTAGGAGTGGAGTAGAATCGTGGCCATTACTGCGGCCTGCCAGGGAGTAATGGAGCCGCGTAGGATCCACCGCAGGGAGTGGAGCAGAATCATGACCGTTACTGCGGCCTGCCAGGGGGTCCAGACTTGTCGGCTGAAGTTCGGTTGGAGTCTGTAGCTGGAGTTGGAGGCGAAGTCGGCTTTCGTAGGAGCTCGGATGAGGTCTTCCTGCAGTCGAAGTTGGGGACGAAGTCTGACTCCCGTAGGAGTCCGGTCCGCAGTCAAAGTTGGAGATGGAGTCCGGCTTCCGTGGGAGTCCGGACAAAGTTCACCTATAGTTGAAGTTGGAGACGGAGTCCGACCCCCGTAGGAGTCGCAGTTGAAGTTGGAGACGGAGTCCGACTCCCGTAGGAGTCCGGACGAAGCTTGTCTATAGTTGAAGTTGGAGATGGAGTCCGGCTCCCGTAGGAGTCGCAGTTGAAGTTGAAGACGGAGTCCGGCTCCCGTAGGAGTCCGGATGAAGCTTGTCTGCAGTTGAAGTCGGAGACAGAGTCCGGCTCCCGTAGGAGTCCAGACGAAGCTTGTCTACAGTTGAAGTTGGAGGCAGAGTCCGGCTCCCGTAGGAGTCCGGACGAAGCTTGTCTGCAGTTGAAGTCGGAGATGGAGTCCGATTCCCGTAGGAGTCCGGACGAAGCTTGTCTGCAGTTGAGGTCGGAGATAGAGTCTGGCTCCCATAGGAGTCCGAACGAAGCTTGTCTGCAGTTGAGGTTGGAGACGGAGTCCGGCTCCCGTAAGAGTCGCAGTTGAAGTTGGAGATGAAGTCCGGCTCCCGTAGGAGTCCGGACAAAGCTTGTCTGCAGTTGAAGTCGGAGACAGAGTCCAGCTCCCATAGGAGTCACAGTTGAAGTTGGAGACGGAGTCCGGCTCCCGTAGGAGTCTGAACGAAGCTTGTCTGCAGTTGAAGTCGGAGATGGAGTCCGGCTCCCGTAGGAGTCTGGACGAAGCTTGTCTGTAGTTGAAGTTGGAGGCGGAGTCCGGCTCCCGTAGGAGTCCGGACGAAGCTTGTCTGCAGTTGAAGTCGGAGATGGAGTCCGGCTCCCGTAGGAGTCCGGATGAAGCTTGTCTGCAATTGAGGTCGGAGATAGAGTCTGGCTCCTGTAGGAGTCCGGACGAAGCTTGTCTGCAGTTGAGGTTGGAGACGGAGTCCGACTCCCGTAGGAGTTGCAGTTGAAGTTGGAGACAGAGTCCGGCTCCTGTAGGAGTCCGGACGACGCTTGTCTGTAGTTGAAGTCAAAGACGGAGTCCGGCTCCCATAGGAGTCCGGACGAAGCTTGTCTGCAGTTGAAGTTGGAGGCGGAGTCTGGCTCCCGTAGGAGTCCGGACGAAGCTTGTCTGCAGTTGAAGTTGGAGACGGAGTCCGGCTCCCGTAGGAGTCCGGGCGAAGCTTGTCTGCAGTTGAGATCGGAGACGGAGTCTGGCTCCTGTAGGAGTCCGGACGAAGCTTGTCTGCAGTTGAAGTTGGAGGCGGAGTCCGGCTCCCGTAGGAGTCCGGACGAAGCTTGTCTGCAGTTGAAGTCGGAGACGGAGTCCGGCTCCCGTAGGAGTTCGGATGAAGCTTGTCTGCAGTTGAAGTCGGAGACGGAGTCCGACTCCCGTAGGAGTCCGGACGAAGCTTATCTGCAGTTGAGGTTGGAGACGGAGTCCGGCTCCCGTAGGAGTCGCAGTTGAAGTCAGAGACGGAGTCCGGCTCTCATAGGAGTTCGGACGAAGCTTGTTTGCAGTTGAGGTTGGAGACAGAGTCCGGCTCCCGTAGGAGTCGCAGTTGAAGTCGGAGACGGAGTCTGGCTCCCGTAGGAGTCCGAACGAAGCTTGTCTGCAGAATCCCCGAGGGGTCACTCCGGACACGAACTTCGGCTGGGGGGTTTTACACCCAACAGATGTATTTATGATCATAAAATTTTTAAATTTCACTGTGCAAATCAACTATAGTTTCTAACATATACAACATGTCATTGATTTAGTTCAGGATCATCTTTATCAAATTTGCCATACTATAGAATGAACCCTAAGGAACATGCTAAATTAAAGCATCAAGTTGATGAACTTTTACGTAAGGTTTTCATTAGAGAGAGTCTAAGCCCATGTGCCATCCCTGCCTTACTTACACCTAAGAAAGATGGTAGTTGGAGGATGTGTGTTGACGGTTGAACGATCAATAAAATTACAATAAGTATTGATTTCCTATCCCTAGGCTTGATGACATGTTGGATATGATGTCAGGATCTAAATATTTCACAAAAATTAATCTTAGGAGTGGTTACCATCAGATCCGAATTCAATTTGGCGATGAATGGAAAACAACCTTTAAGACTAAGGATGGTTTGTATGAGTGGTAAGTTATGCCCTTTGGTCTTAGTAATGCACCTAGTACCTTCATGAGGGTTATGAACCAAGTCTTTCATCCTTTCATAGGTCATTTCCTAGTGGTCTATTTTGATGACATTTTAATTTATTGCAAGACCAAAACTCAACACTTTCTTTATATACAAGAGGTTTTGGAGTTCTTTGTCAGCAGAAACTCTATATCAACTTGAAAAAATATTCCTTCTTACAATCTCAAGTTATATTCCTTGGTTTTGTTATCCCATCAGAGGGAGTTGCGGTCAATCCTGATAAGGTCAAAGCTATTGAGAGTGTCTAGAACCTAAGAACATTTATGAGGTTGGAAGTTTCCATGGCCTAGCTATTTTCTATAGAAGGTTCATTAAGGGATTTAGCATCATGATGGCTCCCATCATAAATTGCATGAAAAAGAGAGAGTTTAAATGGTCAAAGCTGCAGCTAAAGTATTTTCTGAGATCAAAAAGAAAATGACACAAGCACCCATATTACAGTTGCCTGGTTTCTCTAAGATCTTTGAAGTTGTTCGTGATGCCTCAGGTGTAGGTATAGGTGGTGTGTTGAGTCAAAAAGGTCATCCCATTACCTGCTTCGATGAGAAATTGAATGAGATCGAACAAAAATATTTCACCTATGACAGAGCTTTTACTGTTGTCCAATCCCTTAGGCATTGGAGGTACTACCTTCTTCCTTCGGAGTTTATTTTGTATTCTGACCATCAATCTCTTAAGGGTCTATGGCAGCATTTACTACTGCAATAGTTCGAAAATCGCTGCCATAGAGTCTACACTAGCGGTAATATATAACCACTGCCATAGATTTGACCTATAGCAGTGGTTATTGATAACCACTACCACAGGTTACATATAGCAGTGATTATTGGATAATCGCTATCATACATTTGAGATATTACAGTAGTTGATTAACCGCTATGATAGGTTTGACCTATAAAAGTGGTTATACATAACCGTTGCCATAGGTTTAACCTATGGCAGCGGTTACCATAGGTTTGAACTATAGCAATGGTTATGTATAACTGCTGTGATACCTCAAACCTATGACAGTGGTTCTACATAACTGCTGCCATACATATATGGCAGTGATTTTCTAACTGCTGCTATAGATATATAGCAGCAATTTTGTGCAATCACTGCTATAGAGACAGAATATAAATTTTTTTCATATTTTTTTTAAATATGATCTAATTTTAAAATTTAAAGCCTATCTTCATCGTTCATTATCTAAATAATTATTATTAGAGTATCATCACAAAAGATCACCTCGATTCGATAGCCCTAGCTATGTCAATCAATAAAATTTAATTTCAACGGTCATGAACGACTACATGATGATCTGATAGATAAAGATTATCGATAGATTCAAAAATTTACAACAATGATCTCGATGATGTTTGTAGAATACTATCAAAATTTTACTTCAATCGAACATCATTATCATGATCAATTTAGCATGGGATAATTTGAGCCGTTAAATAAAAAATGAGTGATCAAAAGGCCAAACGATGTCCGATTATAAGATAATTTTTTAGATAAATGATCTTTGCTACTATTTTAATTATTTATATGATGGTGATCGTAAAATTCAAATCGTACGTATATGAACAATCCAAAATTATATCTCTTGATACTCATTTTTAAAATCTTTAAGTAATTATGCTTGTACTTTTATGTTCACGAAGGGCAAAGCTATAGCGCCTTTCCAGCTAGTCATTCCAACAGGAATGCTTAAGATAACGAACCTTGACCAATCTCTTTCTTGTTCTAAGATCTGCTTAATATAGATGGTTCATATAGGCACGATTTTAATTTTATGATCATAATCATATAAATAATTAAAATAATAAAAAAATTTATTTATCTAAAAAATCATCTTATAATCAGATGTCGTTTGGCTTTTGATCACACATTTTTTATTTAACGATCGAAATCATTCCATATTAAATTGACCATGATAATGATATTCGATTGAAGTAAAATTTTAATAGTATGCTACAAACATCACCAAGATTATCTTTATAAGTTTTTGGATCCATCAGTGTTTTTATCTATCAGATCATCATACGATCATTTGTGCCATCAAAATTAAATTTTATTGATCGACATAGCTAGGACTATCAGATCGAGATGATCTTTTTGATGATAATCTAATGATAATTATTTAGATAATGAATGATGAGAATAAATTTTAAATTTTAAAATTATATTATATTCAAAAAAAATATAAAAAAATTTATATTCTACCTCTATAGCAGTGGTTGAGCTGTAACCGCTACTATAGGTTCTATTGCAGCAGTTTTTAACACCACTGTCATAGTTTATAGCAGCAGTTGCCATCAAGAATCTATTACAATGGTTGATAACCGTTGCCATAGACCTATGGCGGCAGTTTTAAAAATCACTGCCATAGATTTGGCTAATCATTTGGCCTCAAGCCCCTCTCTTCTTCATTTCACATGTTGTTTCATCTTAATTCCCCCCTCTCTCTTCTCTTTACTTGAGAACCCTACCCTCCCTGCCATTGGTCCGCCCCGTCATCGGCCCTGCCTCACTCAGCCTCAGCCCTCTCTGGCCCCGCCTCCTTGGTCCTGGCACCCTTTGGCCCCATGCCCTGCCTCCCCAGCCCCATTTGGCCCTACCTCCCTTGGCCCCAGCCCCTTTGGCCCTACCTCCCTCGGTCCCAACTCCCTTTGGCCCCATGCCCTGCCTTTGTCGGCCTCGACCCCCTTTGGCCCCGCCGCGGCATTCCTTGATCGAAGGTAAAGCCCTTTCTTTTCATTTCTCCATGCCTCCTCCCCCTTCTCCTCCATCCATTGGAGTTCTTAGGTGTGGAAATCCTCCATGCAGTGCTTGGTAAGGTTCCCTAATTGCTCTATCTACCATGGAGATTTATGGATTTGGTGGAGTTTGGATGCTTTAGAAACTTCATATCATATGATTTTTGATTTCTTATCATCTATTCTTTTGTGATTGCTTTGAGCTTGTGCATGCCCTTCTCTTTTTTATTTGCATTTTTTTCTCCATTTTTGAATGTAATATTGAGGTTATGCGGATCATTAGGTAAGTTAAAACAGAGTGAGGGCTCGAGATTTTTCTAATGTTTTCAGTGATAAGCTCTCTGATGGACTCTGAAATCAAAGAATGTTAACAAACATATCCAAAATCAACTATGACTTAACAAGTTAATTTGAGTATTTAATATTAAAAATAATCTCAAAAAATGTCAAAGATTGATTAAGAGTTTGGATTGAATATAATTGATCCTTCTAATGATTTTTGATCTTTCAATGAAAATTCATCTTGGATATATCTCATGGTTAGGGAATCCATGAAGAACAGAATAATATTTCTATTATTTTTCTTTAAGAATCTAGAAAAAAGTTCTTCAAATTTATCATTTTTTGGTTAAAATGAAAATAATTTTTGAATAATAATTTTTTTGATATTTTTTGTTGTTACCAAGCAAATTATTGCTTTTAGAATTATTTTTTCTGGGTCGTGCCGACAGATTTTGGGCTGTGTCACTTTATGAAAAGTGTTTTCTTTCCTTTTCTTTCTATTTTTATAAAGAGGCCATGATGATTTTGGATAGAAAATGGTTAATTCTTAGTATGATTTTAGTGATATTTCTCTCTTATTTTTTTTCTTCTTCTATAAATATTTTAACAATTTCGAACGGCAAGGCGATCTTGGATGGCCTGCGGCTGTTTAGCGGGCAACTGTTCGTAGTCAATTTGGTTTAGTTGTAGCGGATACCAAAAGTAATGTTGCAATGCATGATTAAATAGTGAATCTGAGCCTTTTTTTTACTTTTATTTTCTTCACTTTTCTAATTTCTTATTCTTTTGCATTGCATAGAACTATAGACCCATCTTTTGATTAATGTACATATTCTATGATATCTATATATTTATATATTTTTATATGAATGGAAGAATTATATATATTGATCAATTGATTATCCACTATGGATAATTTAAAAAATATAAGTAATTCTATAGTCATTACAGTAATCAAACGATATGCTAAGAATTCGAAAAAAATTTTAGATAGTATTTTTCTTTTGTTCTCCCTATACGGGAGTACTAAGAAAAAATACTGTTAAAATTTTTTTCAGCCACTATTGCATATCGTTTGACTACTGTAATTGACTTATAGAATTAATATAATTTTTGAATGGGATAAGATCTATCTTTATCTATCAGTTGATGATAGGATGCATTTATTACATATCTGAAAATGATATTTAATATATTTTTGTTTCTCCAAATATTTGTTTATAATGCATGCAATATTTAGTTAGTCCTTCTTAACTTGTCATAATTGAAATAGCATATTTTATTTGTCTATGTAATGATGTTATGAACTCTAAGCATTGGTATGCGTGTGTAAATTATGAGCAATTACTACGTAATTATCTTGATGTTATTGTGTTGTGTCTCATTTCCACACATGATTTAATTGGAGTATCACCCATTTTATAATGCATAAGGGGCGAATGAAGTTGAGTAGGTTCTTACTAGAATATGAGGTTGGACTTTAAAAATTTCTTAATTTTACTATAGAGAAATTTGGAGATCATGGACTTATTCAATATCCTTATAAGAAGTATGTGGGTGGGCCTTGGCTACCTCGTCAAGATGTAAATGATTGCCTCACTATTTATGATCTTGAACCCGGCTATGAAATTTGTTGGGATCAATATGGTAAGTGCAGGCCGCAAGGAGACGATCAACATGATGGGGGAGCAGAACAAAGGGTTTGTGATATCTTTCCATTTGTTGGCCACAATGATGGTGCATCTACGTCCATGCTTTATCCTATGGTTGGTGGAATGACAAACAATGAGGATATGGAGAAGGCCCGTAAATTGATGGAGGATGCTAATATTCTGTTGTATTTCGGATGTGAAAAGATGGCGAAACTTGAGTTCTTAATCGGATTGTATCATACGAAATACTCCAATGGGTTCAGTAATAATGGAATGAACTGTATACTAGAGCTTTTGAGGGATATTCTTCTGGATAATATATAAATTCTGAAGAATAATTATGAGGCATCAAAGATTATTGAATAGTTGGGCTTTACTTACAATAAGATACATGCACTTCCTAATGATTGCATACTCTATTGGGAGGGGGATGCCAACCGAAATGAGTGTACGAGATGCAGTGTATCAAGATGGAAATAGAATAAAGATGGCACATCGATCCGTGTTCCTCAAAGGTTGATGTGTTATTTTCCTTTGATATCGAGACTACAAAAGTTGTTTATGTCGGTAAGAATATCGAAGGATATGAGATTACATGAAGAAGAGCGAACAAAAGATGATGCATTGAGGCATCCAGTAGATAGAGAGGCATGGTAAAAGTTTAATGAAATACATCCCGACTTCGCATAAGAGATACGCAATGTGAGGTTTTACTTGTCATGCAATGGTTTCAACCCATTCAAGTACATGAATACTAACCACAGTGTATGGCTAGTGTTTACTCATATTTACAACCTCCCACCATGGATGTATATGAAAAAATCCTTCACTTTCATGATAGTGCTCATCCTTGGATTGATGGAGGTAGAAAATAAAATTGATGTCTATTTGTAGCCTTTTATTGTCAAGCTGAAATAGTTATGGAGTATTCAAGATATTTCTGTTGAAAATTATATCCTAAAGCTAATCATTTAATGATTATACTAATTATAAATGTATATAAATTGATCATTAATAAAAGTTATTTGACTTTTTTCATCATAAGGTTACATCTTCTTAATGAACTCCTATATTGTGATGAAGTCTTTAGGACTAATTTGATCAATAAAGAAGGATTTATCACAGTCTTTAAACTTGTTTATGATCAAACGATACGCTATTACTAGGACGATAGGGATTATCAAGTATAGGTCGTTATGTACCATATGCGTTGGTTGTCCTCATAATCAAGTGGTGTGGAGACACTAATATGGTATACAAGTGAGATGTAGGAGTACATCTCATTGAACATGACCAACTACGGAGTATCTACTATCAAGAGTAGCTCACAAAGGGTATGGATATCAGTGTCCCTCCGATCTAAGATCATCAGATGACTTGCAAGTAACTCACTGTACTTTGGTACTGGACTATCTGAATTTTTAATTCAGTAATGAAAAATTTTTAGATGCAGTTAAGTACTTGTGATAGTTAGTGTGTGAGTCAAAAAGGGATTGACCCCTCTGAATAAGTAAGAGTTAATGCATTAGTGTATTTCAATTTAGTAAAATCTGGGTTTGAATAATCCATATGATGGATTTAAAAGATTGAAATATAATGTAGATGATTATTTCAGAGTTGATAGTTAAATCTTAGATCATCTTAAGCATTAGGATTAAAAGAATGAATTATACGATAACCATACGCCAGTAGATTCTTGAATGTTGCTTTGCTATTATTTGACCTATCCAGATGTCAGGTCCCATTGCTAGATGGTTACAGTGATTAGTTTAAAAATTTATTCTTGCCTATCGACTTAGGTTTGAACTTATGTGATCACACTCAAAAGAAGTTTCTGATTGATCATGTGGCTGATCGATGATTAAAAATCATTCAAAAGGATAATCATCAATTCGATTGATGATTAACCTTATACAAAAATTATAATAAATTAATTTACTAAGTGTTATTGAATTAATAGAAAATTAATTAGTAATTAGATTGTTAATTAGTTTGATTTGATTAAGCAAAGAAGAATGGATAAAATTTAATTGAATTTGATTCAATTAGGTTTGATGCGATTAGGTTATGAGATGACCTAATCACTAAGGAAGATTAGTTCTTGATTTGATCAAGATTTTGATTCAATCAATTTCTAATTGAATTAAAATTTGATAAAAAATTTATAAATCTAATTATATTGGATTTCATCTATCTATTTGGGCCTAACCAAATATGATTTGGTTTGGGATCAAATAAGGAATCCTAAAGTCCATATAAGATTGGACTCCTTCTCTTTTGCGCCACCCTATCCTTAGACTCCAACCTTTCTCATGCAATTTTATTTTGTGCATGAGGTTTTCTTCATGCACAAGCAAAAGTTGCCTCATGCTTTCTCACCACCCCATATGGAAAAGGATTGATGGATAAGGTAAATTTGAAATTATTTTGAACTTGTTTCCTTATCTAGGAGAGATTGGATCTCATCCTAACTACCACACGCCATACCTAAATTTTTTTTTTCTTTGGTGTGACAAAAGGAGGGGGTGTGTGGCATGGGAAATCAGATGGAGATTTGATTTACCATGATGAAACAATTTATGGCACGATGGACTTTCCCTTGGCATGAGGAATTTGCATGAGAAAGGTTTTCTCAACGCAAATAACAAAAGTTGGCGTGGTTTGCCTGTGGTGCCATCTTCTAAACCCTAACTCTCTCTTCATATATAAGGGGTCCAATAGTTGGATGCCCATAGGTTGAGATCTGAAAATAATGGGTGTGAGGATTGGGGAGGGCATGGACTTCTTAGTGTGAGAGAAAGAGGAGAGCCATCTCCTCTTTGGGTGAATGATTCCTAGGAATTTTTTCTTAGGATTTGGGAAGAGAGAAAAATAAAAGAGAAGATTATTTGCTCTCCATATTTCTCCCACCTCCTCATCTCCTCTAAATATCCTTCTTCAACCCCTAGAAAGATTCAAGAGATTTGAAGAAAGAATCTAGATCAACCAATAAGATGGTCTTTGCACGAGCTAGCACTTCCAAGGAGATCGATCAAATCGGAGATTCGAGTGGACCATTCGTAGAGGTTGGATATGCTGTGTGGCTGCGAGCAACCAGTGAGGACTTCTTTACTATATTTAGCAACAGTGATGATTGTCGATCCACACTCAGGTATGAAATTATGAACTCTGTAGAGTAGTAGATCTGATTTACTGTTGAATAGATGTGATCTATTCCTTACATACATGCATGCTGTTTTATTTTAAAATTTTATATGCCATATAGCATATCATAAATCTTAGAGTAGGTTGATTTAATGATTAGATTATATGCATGTTTAATTAATATGATTAATCTAGTTAAATTTTGCTGTAATTTATTTCAAAAAATTTTAAAATACATATATGAAATCGCCTACGATTTTCTTCAGTGGTATCAGAGCCTAGGTTCATTATGACATGTTATATGTGTATATTCGATTTAAAATTTAAAATTATTTAGATCTAATATATGATATCTTAGATCTAAATTTAATTATTGATTGATTGCACAAACTAAAATAAGATTGTCATGCTGTAGGATTTACTCCTTACAGTGAAAAAGTTATCCTAGTTTGTACTGATCTCTAATAAAATTTGATTTTATTTGATGCATGTGATATTTTTGATCTGATTTAGATATGATCTAATATTAAAATTAGATCTGATATGATTTAGATTTGCTCTAAATTTTTTCATATATGATATGATTTGATTAGATGCTTAGTAGTCAAGTAATCAGATTGAACATTCTTGACTGTCCGATTATAGGAGAAAGTAAGATTTTAAGATTCTCTCCTCCCATTCTATGAGGATATCTTATAGTATGTAGGGGTACTATTTGTTCATAAAGATAAATCATGAAAGGAAGAAAATTTATTTTTCTGCAAAATCTTAGAATTGAAACCCTAGGACTGTTGTATGTAATACAAGTTATATGAAAAGTAGTAACATCTAATCTTAGTAATTAAAATTATTTTAATTATAAAAAATAAAATCTAGAATCATAAATAAATTTAGATGAGATCTAAAATTGATTTATGATTAATTTTATTTCTATTTATATAAAATTATTTAGATCTGAAAATTATATAAAGTATTATTGTTTCTGCCGCTGAGTCGACTTAGTTTTTATTTGAGTCGACCTAGTACCCTGGTTGGTCGACTCAGCTTGTTGCTAAGCTGACTCAGTTTACATAGGTAGAAAGTAAATATTATTATTTATCTTAATGAGCCGACTAAGTTTAGAATTTAGTTGACCCATTGTTGTGAGCCAGCTCTGTCCAGGGGTGAGCCGACTCAATTTTCAGAACTAAATATTTATGCATAAAATCAATGTAAAGAAATTTATAAATTGTAAAGGAGTTTATAAATTGAAATGGCTTTAATTAAAAATCTTAACCCATGTTAATGCTACACTTACTTGATAATTAAGAGATAAATCCTTAGATCTAGAATTGTGAGTTTAAGATCTAATAACATTGCATAAAACATGGGGACATGGGTTAGCTCAAATCAGATCCTTTTAATTGGGTTAGACCTAATGTTAGAATCAAGGATTTAATGGACTAAAAGAGTAGTTGATCAAATTTAACTAAAAGTCGATTTAGATTAGGTCAAGGACATTCTAGATCAAATATAATAGTTATAGTTGGTCAAGTCTATGTCTTTGATTAGATCAAATGGACCTTGATTTTAGCTCAGCAATCGAACCCAAATCTATAAGCTGATCAAATTGAAACTAATTAACCAGTTAGTGTCTAAGATAAGTTTGGCAATCTTGATCGATGGTCATTAATTGGGAGCTACTCGCATAGATTAAGTCTATAGCAAGCTAATGGCATATCCCTCCCACTAATCTTACTTATCTGGCCAATATAGTGAATTATATTTTGATCAGATCGCTTAATAATTTGGATTGACCCATGCTAACTAGAAAATTAGTTCGATTAATTAAGGTGGCCTTAGTTCGACTTGTCTTAGTCCTCTTCATGACTTGGTGAAGTCAGTGAGAGGATTTACGACTTGTCATGTGGACCAGTATGTCTTTAATCCTCTTTTAATAACTTGATGAAGTTATTGGGAAGATTATTGACTGCTAGTTAATTTCATCTCTTAAATTATCTTAATCAAATCTTCTAAAATTATTAGGTTCCTAAAAATAAAATAGTTATGGTGATAACTAGATCATAGTCTCCTATTAAGTTGGATGATAATGGGTCTAACAGTTTAGATGATCATTGAAGATGCCACACGCCTGATGCTTGTCTGACTGTCGGAATTATCATTCATAATATGTTGATTCAGATGTGTCTTTTTGATGGTGGTCAGGTTGGCCGAGCCATACTCAGATCTGATCATTCGTTTGTCCGATGCACTAAATTTTGATATGTTAATGGTTCGATCTAACCAGAACTTTTAGTGGAGGTGCCACACGCCTGCTAAAGAGGAGCCTGAGATAAAATTAATTATTAAAAATTATTTGGTAAAATAATTGATTTAGAACCTATTCATGAGTGTACAGAGGTTGGTTGAGCCACACTCGAGCCCATGTGCAGCCTGTGAAGATTCTAGTATCTGCTAAGAAATTAATATAATTTTTTAGATTAAATGTAGAGGCTACCAATTTGTATAAAAATAGTGAGAGAACCTTTCGACTAAAGTCCAAGTCTTTAGGCTTAATAATTCATGTACATTTAGGTTTTTTAATTTTTCTTTCCGTTATGGCTAGTAGTTTGTTGCTTCGCTCACTGTTTGACAGTGACAAACTTAAAGAATCCAACTTCGATAGCTAGTATCGAAAGTTAAAAATTATTCCAGAATATGAAAGGATCCTGTATCTTTTTATGGATCCAGCACCTGAAGTTCTCGAGTCCAATGCATGTGATGCGGTCAAAGTCACTTATCAGAAGTAGTTTAATGACCAAACCACGGTGTGGTGATAATGGCAACAATGAACATGAATTTAATTATAAATTTGAAGATGCTCAGGCCAAAAAAAATCTTTCAAATATTGACAAAATCATTTGACACCTTTGAAGGTGCATCTTCAGTGGGAGGTCAGTCCTTTGAGAAAGAAAAGAAAAAGAAGGTGCAAGTGAGTCGTGCTTGAACTTTTAAGCCTGAACTAACTAAGAATTCTAAGGTTAACCTGAGTCTAGTAAAGTGCTTCTTTTAGAAAAAGCAGGGATACTAAAAGAGGAATTGTCCTCCGTATCTAGTGTCTCTTGATCCTGTAGGGACCATATCTAGGGTTTCAGGGTTAGATCTTGAAACTTTTTCAAGATCATGCAGCGGAAGACTAAAATAAATCAAAATTTATTTTATAAAATTAAAAATTCTTAGATCTAAGATCCTATTATATGATTATTACATGGTATTAAATCAAAAATTAAAACATATAGAGAATGAACTACATGTTGATCATATCAACATGTTTCTATGCTACATCTAATGTACGTAATAAATAATAGATCAGATCTATTATCTTGCAAGTTAGACATTCTAACCTTGCTGATCCAGGCTTGAAGATAATGTTGTAAGCCGCACATGCATCCGACCTCTAGGAGTCATCCACACGAGCCCACGAATCTCGATCAAAAGTCCTGTGTCAGGAAATCAGCACAGTATGTTAGTACTGCCCTGATCCTTCTTTGATGGTTGACAGGTGCCTCCTTCTTCTTAATTTAGACTCTTTCAAAGATGAGAAGTCGGAGGAGTAGTTTCAGATTTGAGATGCTCTTAGAAAACTCAAGATGGAGGAAGGGAAGAGATGAACACAACAACCCTAGAAGAAGATCCTCTTCTTCTTCTCTTTGCTTTCTTTAGACACCCTATCTTGTGTCTATTACATCTCCAAGCCCCAACCTTCTTTCTCTCTGAGTTTGGGCACCCCAAAGGTCTCTCTTTGATCTATTTTTTACAAAAATTTCATGAAAAAATTCATTTTATATAGAGAGATATGATAGAGTCCTTGTCTAGGTCAAATACCTAGTAAAGGTTCATCCAAACATGGCAAGATAAGGGGAGTCCAAGAGTTGGGCGCCCCCTCCTTCTTTTTGTGTGTGATCCAACAGAAAAGGGTGCCTATCAAGTATCATAAAAGCCATAAAAATATCAAAAAAAATTTGGATAAAATCAGTGCAAAAAAGAAAGAGTTTTGGATTTCTAAAACTCTATCTAATAGAATTTGAAATCCAAACTTATTCCTACTTTGATTTGATCCACAACCATATTTCATGTAAGAAAAAAGAGAGAAAACCTTTTGAACATGGTGAAGACCTGGGAGAGGATTTTTGTTGCACAGAATAAGAGGGAATTGGCGTGGAATAAGAGAGAGGGTGTGGGGGGCTTATGTGGCGCAAGGTAGAATCCTAGTCTTACTAGGATTCTATCTTATGACTTGTTTTAATTTGGTTTCTCAAACCAAATCAAACCAAAATTAGATCAACCCAATTAAAATAAGTTTTAACCTAATTAAGAACTTAATTTAATTAGATTAAATTAGATTTAAATCTATTTTATTTTTTAATCAAATTAAAAATTAGGTTGACCCAAGTCCTAATTGAACTAAGATTAGTTTTTCCTTGCACTTGACTTATCCAATAAACCAATTGGACTTGATCCAATTAAGTTCAAACTAAATCTAATTAAATTATATTTAATTAAGCTTAATCTCAGTCCTTTGACTTAATCAAATTAAGTCAATTAGCAATCGAATTGCTAATCGATCCTCCTGCAACGCTTGCACTAGGTTAAATGTCAATCGTGTTGATCGTTTAATCCTAGAATGATTCTTAATCATCGATCAACCATCCGATCGGATCATGAACTCTAATGTATGTGACCTCATAGGTCCAAACCTAAGTCGGTAGTATAAAAATAAAATTTTGTACCAATTGAAATGACCATCTAGCAATGGTACCCTACGATCGGATAGGTTGAATGTGTAGAACAAAATCCTTAGAACCCATGCGGATATAGTTTCTATATAATTCATCCCCTTGATCAAAATGATCATAGGATACCTCAGAGTTCAACTGTCAACTCTGATTAGATTGTCCACATTGTATTTCAAAATATCAAATCCATCTGATGGATTACCCTGGTCAAGGTTTGCTAAATTGAAATACAGCGACTCATTCTTCTCCAACTCTTGGAGTGGTCAATCCCATCTCGATCATACTCTGACTTCGCAAGTACTTGACTATGCCCAGAAGCTTTCCATCAATGAATTAAAAATTTAGTTAGTTCAGTACCAAAGCACAGTGAGTTGCTTGCAAGTCACTAAAGCGATCTCAGGTCTAAGGGATACTTATACCTATATCCCATCAGAGACATTCTCGATAGCAGAATGCTCTGGAGTTGGTCACGTTCAATGATGATGTACCCTTACATCTCACCTGTATGCCATACCAGTATCTCTACACTCCTTGGTTAAGAAGACAACCAACCCATATGGCCTACAGCGATCTATGCTCGATAGAAGCTGTCATCTTTATTAACAGCCTATCATTTGGTCATGAATAATTTTAAGGACTAATCGATAAATCCTTTCTTTATCGAACTTAAATAGTCTTAAAGACTTCATCATAACAACGGAGTTCGTTAGAAGATGAAAACTTATGATGAAAATATTAAAAATATATTTTATTTATTAATAAATCAATTACAATACTTGGTTGCTCAACCGTCAATAGCTTGACGATTGGCTTTTGGGACATATTTTCCAACAACTTTCACTTGTCCTAAAACCACTCAGCACAATATCTAATACCCATCTTCGACTTGTAGTTGTCGAACTCCTTTATCGTCGGGGCTTTAGTGAAGGAGTCAGCTAGGTTCTCCTTTCCGTCGATCTTCTGAAGGTCGACGTCACCTCGATCCATGATCTTCAGACCAGGTGGAAGCGGCACAAAATATGCTTCGTCTGCTGGTGTGCTTTGGGTTCCTTCACCTGAGCTATGGCACCAGTGCTGTCGCAGTAGAGCAGGACCGGACCATCGAGGGAGGGTGCTACTCCGAGCTCGATGATAATTTTTTTCAGCCACACAGCTTCCTTCGCAGCATCCGATATTGCGATGTACTCTACCTCACAAACAGAGTCTGCCACAGTATGCTGTTTGAAACTCTTCCAACAGATGGCTCCACCATTCAAAATAAAGATATAACTCGACACGCTTCTGCTGTCATCATGATCAGATTGAAAGTTGGAGTCTGTGAACCCCACAAGTTTCAAATCTGACTCACCATAAACCAACCATTGGTCCTTAGTATTTCTCAAATACTTAAGGATGATTTTAACCACTTTTAGTGATTTTCTCCAGGATCAGTTGATATCTACTCACTACTCCTAGTGAGTATGCCACATCTGGCCTTGTACATGTCATGGCATACATGATAGATCCCACGATCGAAGCATATGAGACTCTACTCATATGCTCTCTCTCTTTAGGAGTTGTCGGATAATCCTTCTTAGAGAGAGAAATTTCATGGCCTATCGGTAGATAGCCCTTCTTGAAATTTTCATGCTGAATTTCTTCAGCACAGTGTCTATATACGTGGACTGGGATAACCCAAGCATCATTTTAGATCTATCCCTATAGATCTTCATCCCTAAGATGTAGGATGCTTCATCCAAGTCCTTCATAGAGAACTGCGATGACAACCAAACTTTTATTCCCTGTAGTGCGGGAATATCATTCCCGATTAAGAGAATGTCATTCACATGCAAGATAAAGAATACCACAACTGGACCATTTGCCCATTTATAGATGCAGGGCTCTTCTTCATTCTTAACGAAGCCATACGTTTTGATCACCTTATCAAAATGCATGTTCCAAGTCCATAACTATTTTATTTTAAGGACCTAACAATTTTAAAAGATTTAATTGATTTAGAGGATGAGATCAGATGAACCAGCTTATCATGATCCTCCCACTGGCTTCACCAAGTTAGCTTCAGGGAGACCATTAAAAGGGCTGGTCTAGGAGCACCTAAATCAGTCACACTAATTTATCTAGCTGACATGGGTCAGCTCGAATGGTCAAGTGATCCAATCAAAATATAATTTTATCAAAAGGCAGGTAAGTTCGATCGGTGGGAGGGTCTGCCAAAGCTTGCCTTAGACATCATTAGAAATGGTCAGGTAAGCGGGCTCCCGATTAAAAACTATCGGTCTGGTTTACCTTAGACACCAACTGGTTTAATTAGTTTCGATTGGGTCAACCTAACAGTTTATGCTAGACCGCTTAGCCAAGAATCAAGTCCATTTGATTCTCGTTAAAGATATGGACTTGACCAACTACAACTATTGTAATTGATCTAGAGAATCTTTGACCTAATCTAAGATAACAATTGATTAGATTTAGTCAATTCTCTAATTAAGTCCATCTTTAATCTAACCTTAGGTCTAACCCAATTAATGGACTAATTCCCACTAACCCATTAACCCAATGAGTTATGGTTTGTGTCTTAGGTTCTTCAATTTACAATCCTAGAACCTAATTAAAACAACTTCTTAATTCTCTATTAAGTTTTGGGCTAAGAGTTGGGGTTCGGCTTTTTGAAAATAATTTTCATATTTGTAAAATAATTTTACTACATGGTTCCACCAACCAAGTTGCATGCTTGATTCATAATCAAGATGCAAATGAAATAAACATAAAACTACTTTAGATCTAATCTAAACAGTTCATGTAATTGAAATAATTTCAACTTTAAACTGTGCAAATTTTTCAGATAAAAATATGATGGTTCTTTGCCAGGTTATATTAACAAAGAGATTTTATTTTAAATTTAAATATTTTTAAATCTAATAAATTATAAATTTAATCTAGATCACATCTAACAAATTTATGATTAAAGATAGATCTATACGAACTAGGACAACCTTTACACTGTAAGGGATAAACCTTACAGCAGGACAACCTTGCAGTTCGTGATTGATCTAAAAATTTTAATTTTAGATTTAATAATCAGATTATAAATTATATCTAATCTAAAAAATAATCTAAGTATGTATAAATAATCATATAATAAACAACTTAGGCTTTGATACCAATTGTAGGGACCAGATCTAGGGTTTCAGGGTTAGATCTTGAAACTTTTTCAAGATCATGCAGCAAAAGACTAAAATAAATCAAAATTTATTTTATAAAATTAAAAAATTTCTAGAACTAAGATCTTATTATATGATTATTATATGATATTAAATCAAAAATTAAAATATATAGAGAATGAACTACATGTTGATCATATCAACATATTTCTATGCTACATCTAATGTATGTAATAAACAATAGATCAGATCTATTACCTTGCAAGTTAGACATTCTAACCTTGCTGATCCAAGCTTGAGGATGATGTTGCAAGCTGCATACATGTCTGGCCTCTAGGAGTCATCCACACGAGCCCACAAATCTCGATCAGAAGTCCTGCTCCAGAAAATCAGCACAGTATACTAGTACTGCGTTGATCCTTCTTCGATGGTTGATCAGGTGCCTCCTTCTTTTGATTTGGACTCTTTCAAAGATAAGAAGTAGGAGGAGCAGTTTCAAATCTGAGATACTCTTAGAAAACTAAAGATGGAGGAAGGGAAGAGATGAACACAATAACCCTAGAAGAAGACCCTCTTCTTCTTCTCTTTGCTCTCTCTAGACACCCTATCTTGTGTCTATTATATCTCCATGCTTAACCTTCTTTCTCTCTGATTTTTTGATACCCCAAAGGTCTCTCATTTATCTATTTTCTACAGAAATTTATAAAGAAATTTATTTTATATAGAGAGATATGATAGAGTCCTTGTCTAGGTCAAATACCTAGTCAAGGTTTATCCAAACATGGAAAGATAAGGGTTGCCCAACTCTTGGACGCCCCCTTCTTCTTTTTGTGCATGGACCAATAGAAAAGGGCACCTATAAGTGCCATAAAAGCTACAAAAATCACAAAAAAAATTTAAGTAAAATCGATGCAAAAAAGAAAGAGTTTTGGATTTCTAAAATTCTATCTCATAGAATTTGAAATCCAAACTTATTCCTACTTTGATTTGATCCACAACCATCTTCCATGTAAGAAAGAAGAGAGAAAACCTTTTGGGCGTGGTGAAGACCTGGAGAGAATTTTTGTTGGACAAAATAAGAGGGAATTGGCATGGAATAAGAGAGAGGGCGTGGGGGGCTTATGTGGTGCAAGGTAGAATCCTAGTCTTACTAGGATTCTATCTTATGACTTGTTTTAATTTGGTTTCTCAAATCAAATCAAATCAAAATTAGATCAACATAATTAAAATAAGTCTTAATCAATTAAAAATTTAATTTAATTAGATTAAATTATATTTAAATTTATTTTAATTTTTTAATCAAATTAAAAATTAGGTTGACCCAAGTCCTAATTGAACTAGGACTAGTTTTTTCTTGCACTTGACTTATCCAATAAACTAATTGAACTTGATCCAATCAAGCTCAAACTAAATCTAATTAAATTATATTTAATTAGACTTAATCTCAATCTTTGGCTTAATCAAATTAAGTCAATTAGCAATCGAATTGCTAATCGATTCTCCTGCAACACTTGCACTAGGTTAAATGTCAATCATATTGATCGTTTAACCCTAGAACGATTCTTAATCATTGATCAACCATCCGATCGGATCGTGAACTCTAATGTGTGTGACCTCATAGGTCCGAACCTAAGTCAGTTGCATAAAAATAAATTCCTATACCAATTAAAATGATCATCTAGCAATGGTACCCGATGATCGGATAGGTCGAATGTATAGAACAACATCCTTAGAACCCATGCAGATATAGTTTCCATATAATTCATCCCCTTGACCAAAATGATCATAGGACACCTCAAAGTTTAACTGTCAACTCTAATCAGGTTGTCCATATTGTATTTCAAAATATCAAATCCATCTGATGGATTACCCTGGCCAAGATTTTGCTAAATTGAAATACAGCGACTCATTCTTCTCAACTCTTGGAGTGGTCAATTCCATCTTGATCACACTCTAACTTCGCAAGTACTTGACTGTGCCCAGAAGTCTTCCATCACTGAATTAAAAATTTAGTTAGTCCAGTACCAAAACACAGTGAGTTGCTTGCAAATCACTGAGGCGATCTCAGGTCTAAGAGACACTTATACCTATATCCCATCAGAGATATTCTCGACAGTAGAATGCTCTGGAGTTGGTCATGTTCAATGATGATGTACCCTTATATCTCACCTGTATGCCATACCAGTGTCTCCACACTTCTTGGTTAAGAAGACAACCAACTCATATGGCCTACAGCGACCTATGCTCGATAGAAGCTGTCGTCCTTATTAACAACCTATCATTTGGTCGTGAACAATTTTAAAGACAAATCGATAAATCCTCTCTTTATCGAACTTAAATAGTCATAAGGACTTCATCATAACAACGGAGTTCGTTAGAAGATGAAAACTTATGATGAAAATACCAAAAATATATTTTATTTATTAACAAATCAATTACAATACTTAGTTGCTCAACCGTCAACAGCTTGACGATTGGCTTTTGGGACATATTTTCCAATAGATTCAACAGACTAAGAAAGAAAAATCAATAAATGATTACTGGACATGGTACTTATATAATAACACCTTGTGATTTCTCTATTTATGATATTACTACCTAGATATTAGATACCAGAAGTCCGATTCATATCTGCAAATTGTTGCAAGGACTACAGATTAGTAGAAAGTTTGAAAATGGCAATAGATTCCTAAATATTAGAGCTGAAAGTTATGTTTTAATTTTGACTTTAGAAATTGTTGAGTTTGTTTTCAATTCTAATAATGTCATTTTTAGTGATTGTCACTATTGTCTATTTTGATGAATATAATTTTTGTAGGCCTTTTGGCCAAAGATGGATTTACATTGTCAATATAGAATAATTTTTGTAATATCATTATGAATGATATCAAAATCACATGTAGACAACTAAGAAATAATATTTATGAATAGTCATAATCTGTTAGTATACTGTACATAACAAACAAACATCCTAGAGTAGATAATATCATAGATGCCTATCTTTGGCATTGTAGGCTCGATCATATAAATAAGAATAGGATCAACAGGAGATAATTTTTGAAGTCAATGATTGTAAATCATGGTCAACCTATCAATCCTATCTCCTTGGTAAAATGATCAAGTTATCTTTTACTAAAAAAGGTGAATGAGGCAATGATGTTCTCAGTCTAGTGCATACTGATGTATTAGACTATGGACATGATTGCCATTAATCTGAGTTGTTTAAAATATTCAAATAATTCTATAATGAGGTAAAAAAATAAACTAAAAAGAATATTAAATTTTTTTGATTAAATCGAGGAGGAGAATGCCTTATTGGTGAGTTTTTGACATATCTAGAAGAGAATGGGATTCTCTCTCAACAAAATCGAACCTTATTAGACATAGTTCGATCCTTGATAGGGTTTGTAAGTTTTCTAGTCTCCTTTTGGGATTAAGCTCTTAAGACTGTTTGTTATGTTCTGAACTAAGTTCCAAACAAATCAGTTGCAAAGATTCCATATGAAATATGGACCGATATAACTGATACTCTCTTACTTTAGGTTTGGAAATGTTTGGCTTATGTCAAGTATTTTGCAAATCGATAAGCTTGGATCATGATTCTGATGAGTGTTATTTCGTAGGATACCCTAAGAAAACTAGGGGTTATTACTTCTATCTTATTGAAGAATAAAAGTTGTTCGGCATTCTTTTTGAAAAAGAAGTTTTTTAGTGAAGAAACTAATGCCTCTAAGATTGAACTTGATGAAGATCGATTGGTAGAAGAATTGACACAATCTAATGAACTTATAGAACTAGATTTGATTAGATCAAATCTGAAATCTATTGCAGATGTCTAACTCTGATTAGTGGCTTAGAGCCATGATGTCCAAAATAGAGCCCATGAAGATCAATGATGTATGGATATTACTTGATCCATTTGAAAGGATAAAACTCATTGAATGTAAGTGGATCTTCAATAGGAAAAGGGGTGCAGATGAAAAAATAGAGACCTATAAACCTATCTGGTTGTCAAGAGATATCGTTAACATTATAGTATTGACTATGATGAGATATTTTTTCCTTGTTAGATGTATGTCTTAGAAGCCAATATGGCTGACATATTGTAATAATTTTAGGATATAATTTTATACTTAATATATTGATATGATCAATAAAAAGATATATTTTTTTTTCATTCAAATGTGATGTATCCTTGAATTATTCATGGAATTAGTTTCGATATATATTCTCAAAGTGTTAAGAATTAGAGACATGTATTTAATTCTTAAATGCTCTCGATTATAGGATCATCATGAGGACAGTGATAGATCTGAATAGACTGGTGCACAAATCACTTTTTTCGGGATAGATGAGTCTCTGGTCTACTATGTAAAGGCACAAGATAATGAGTGCGGGTGGTTGTTAGAGAACGACTAGTACTGAGCGTGACCATACAAGAGATCACTTGGATTTCTATTCAATCGTCAGTGATTGTCTCGATGCTGTAGTTTTATGACTGATCCTTTGATATGACATGGTATTACTATTCATAGTGAGGCTACTGAAGTTTGACTGACACATAAACATGGATCTTAATGAGCTCTTGTAGTGGATGTTGGCGACAGTTAGTCCACTGTAAGAGTAGGATGCACATCAAGACAAGATCTATCAACCTTGATAAAGAAGAGTAGTCCTATAAGATTTGAAAGGTTAAGTCCAAGAATCTATGGCCATAGTAGTGTGATTGATGGAAAGGAGTTTCTATAGAAGTCACAACTGGACTTGAGCTAATCGAATCTATCATATAACTGATGTTGAGGTTTGACGATTTATTCATGACCTATCATCTAGTCGGAACTCATGATAGAGGGACTGAATCACATGTTAACTACACCTAAAGGTTCATTTCAGTTCTACTAGGTTGCCACTACATACTGCTAGATGTCACTAGTGGATTGTGAGAGCTTACTAAGATCGTTCTGGATCGACAATCCTTTCTGAGTTAGAGTGGAATTATTCTGACTTATTGAAAAGAGTTTCAATGATACAATGATAGAAATCATTGTATATCTCACTATCAGATAGAATTGAATATATGAGATCACACAATAAAGAAATTAGGCTTGGAATAAGTAATTAAGCTTATGAAGTGTCAATTGGATTTAGAGAAATCCATTGGGTTCATGATGACCTTGCTAGCACATGGTTGGACCCAATTCCTCTTTCTGTTGAGATTACTTATTTGATAAGATAATTTTAACTTAATCACCTGCTAATAACTTATATAAATTAAATTTATGAGACTTCAATTATTGGGTGTCTAAGATTATGAATCATATTAATTAAGGGTGCAAGTCCCTAATTAATTTTTTGATAGTTATTTTTAGGCGCCACCTTGATTTGATCAAGTTGGACATATCCGTTGATTAGAGGGCTTTTAGTTATCTTATGGGGTATCTCTTTGGTGTATTTTGAGGTATCTAATTATGGGTACAAGGGTCCCAATTGTTGGCGCCTAAAGGGTCTCCTAAAGTAAGTTGGATAATTTAAGTTAATAGAAAATCCAATGCAAGTAGGACTTGTATTATGTGATTGAATAGGATTCAATCCTTATGCCTATTTAAAGGGATCTCCCCTAAGATCTCTAGAGCATCCAAACCAGTATCTCCTCATGTCTAAAGGCTCTCCCCATTCCCTCTTCCTCTCCCTTTCTCTTCTCTTGAGTGTTCTACACGCCCATCCCTTGGGATGCGAGTCCCAAGGTGTTGGGCGTCCCATAATTTACTAGTTACTGATGTTTTGTAGTGGTACAAAGCAAAGAGAAACTCTAGAAAAGAGGAGAAGAAGAAGATCAAAGAGAAAGATCAAGCGTTGATCACGATCCAGGCTTCGTTCAGATTCAGCAGGCTGAATTTTGGAGAACCAAAATTTAGATTAAAGAGGACTGTTCCAGACTGATCCCAAATAAATACTCATAGAGACTGAATATTTGTATGGCTAAAAAAAAATTTCTTCTCTTTTAGATCTAGATTCGAAGAAAAGAATTGCGAAACAGGTATGTGATTTGATCGCAATATAAATTTTAGAATATATCAATTTCAGCATATGAGATAGATCCATGTGATTTTATATTTTCATATATGCATAATTTAGATTAAAAATATTTTAATTTTATTTTTTATTATGATATTTAAAAAATAAAATTATTGAAATACATATGCATATATCAAATCTCAAATTTCAATAGTGGTATCAGAGCCACGGGTTTTCATATACTGAATTTTGATATACATATTTTTGAAAAATTTTTAAAATCAGATTTTTTCTTGATACATGAGATGTATAGATAAATTTTTTAATTTAAAATTTAATTTTATATTTAATTTTAAAATATATAGTTGATATGTAATTGTATACATAGATCTGAATTTTGATCTAGAAAGAGTTCTAGTTCATGTGATATATAGATACATGCATAAAATCTAAAATTTTTATATGATCTAAATTTTGATTCATATATGTAATATATGATTATATATTTAGATCATAAATTTATTTTTAATCTGATCTATGATTAGTATATAAGATATATGATATCATGCTTAGATCTGAAATTTTGTTTAGATCTGATTTTACATGCATATATTTGATATACGTTTGTATGCTAAAATTTAAAAATTATTTTCATATTTTAAAACTTACTTTCATACACTAAATTTAGATGTGAAATATAATTTTAGAATCTAAAATTTATGTTTGTGCATGAGGATTTTTGTCATGAAAAAATCATAAATTAGGTCATGTAATAGGATTGCATTTAAGATTTTTGATTTGAGTCATATGGATCAAACTCGATTAAGTAATTGAACATACCAGGTCAAGTGTTGATTAGGGCTAGATCAATTAAGTTTATGATCATATAATTATTGTTAATCCAATCATTTGAATTCTATATGTAGAATCGATTAACTTAAAGACCTAATTTGACTCACTGATTTTAGCCTGATTCGCTAGTACTAACCAATTCTGATCAACTGACCTATTGGTGTTTAAGATAAGTTAATGAGATGTGATTATTTAATTGATTCTGTTAGCCGACCTGATTAATTTATTGGTGTCTTAGGAAGGCAATGGGGGGACCCCCATCGATCTCCACGTACCTGGCTAATTTGGAAGATTGGGTCTTGAATTAGGTTGTTTAGTAATCTGGTTTAGCCCATGCCAGTTAGATCGGTCATATGATGACTAATTATATGAGACCTAAACATAAATCTACCCACAAATATTAAGCCCATAGGTCTTCCACCATTGTAGATGTGTGGTTATGCTACCGACGTTGATTGTTCTCGACTGGTTACAGTGGTGCAGTTGCATCAGGAACATGCAATCACTCTATTAGCAAAGAGTTGCTCCAGGATAAGGATGGGGTTAGGCCCAATAACTATTAGGTGAGGGACCCAATGACAGTCTTGCACCAACTAGTGAACGATGGGTCAGGCTTAACTAAGAAGTGTGGGCAATAACTATTAGGTGAGCCCACATGACTTAGAGATCAAGTCGCTGCAACATGCTTAGTGAAGCATCTGGACAAAGAGTTGCCTATGCATTGGTGTGTATATTACCAATAATTGTTAGGGGAGGTGCATGTCATCAGTGAGACCATAGTATCTAATAGGAATCTTTTGTCACATTAGAGTTTTCATTTTCTTTCCGAAAAGTGGAGGGATCTGATAAATTAGTGAGAGTCATTATTTACATCTTGAAAGTCTCTAGAAGCAAATATAAATATTAAGTATAAAAATCTAACTTAAAACTCTACTCTCGCAGTTAAACCACAATATCAGTCTTAAACCCTCTAGCCCGCATCCTTGAAACTAATCGTTTGATCAATACCAAGTACAAAGACTGGCTCAGAAACCTCAAGATTGTCCTGACTTCAGAAAAGTTAAGCCATGTTCTCGACTAGGATCCCTAGTGCTACCAAACCGTCCTACTGCACGAGCAAAGAACTACTTTCGAGAAGTGGATGGATGAAGACAGTCGGGTTAAGTGTTATGTGCTGACGTCTATGTCAAACGAGTTACAAAGCCAGCATTAGCATATGTCCACTGCTCGAGCCATAATTGCTCACCTACAAGAGTTTTATAGTGAGCAGAGCTGTACTGCGTGCTTCGAAGTGTTTAAAAGACTCTTCAGTCTAAAGATACGTGAAGGACAGTCTGTCCATGAGTACTGTATGACAGTGATTAAGGATATTGAAGAGCTTAAATAGCTCGGGCTAGAAATTCAAAAAAAATTACAGATGGATCTGATCCTTCAATCCTTGACCAGTTCATATAGTTAATTTATTATGAATTTTCATATGAACAAACTTGATTGTACTATTTTCAAACTTGTCAACATGTTGGTCACCATAGAGGATATCTTGAAGAGTTCAAGAGACACTGTTCTCACTGTGGAGTGGACTTCTTTTTTCAAGAGAAAGTCTACTAGAAGAAAGAAGGTTAAATCCACGAAGAAGCAAAAGAAAGAGAGCAAGCCGAAGAAGGATGGTCCAAAGATGGCTGAGGCAAAGGAAATATGTTTCCACTATCATGCTAAAGGCCATTGGAGAAGGAACTATCCTAAATATCTGGAGAGCCTAAAGACCAAAAAGGGTGATAAGCCTTCTGAAGGTATGCTCATAGTTGAATCTAACCTTACGGTTTCTTCTACTTCTAGTTGGGTATTGGACTCTGGCTCGAGTGCTCATATATGTACCTCAATACAGGGTATGATAGAAAGTAGAAGGTTGAGGGAAGGTGACATGATCCTTCGGATCGATAATGAAGCAATGGAGCAAAGGTTGCCATAGAGGCCGTTGGCACTTACTTTCTTCGATTACCGTCTGGTGTTAGATTAGATTTAAAAGACTATTATTATATTCCTATAGCTATTCAAAATTTTATTTTTGTGTCTGTGTTAGCACAGGAAGGTTTTGAAATTTATTTCAATAAAGATTTTTACTCTATTTATTTATGAAATAAATTGGTTACACAAGGCCTTTTAATTAACAGTCTTTATCACTTATATGTTGATGTGAATGTGAATCTAAACGAGCAAATAGTGAGTGCCGTAGGCTAGAAGAGAGTCAGAGATAAAATTAACAAGAAATATTTGTGGCACCACAGACTAGGCCATATTGGAGAGGACAGGATAAATAGACTAGAGAAGGATGGGATCCTTGGCTCTCTTAATCCAGAGTCGTATCTAGCTTGCGAATCCTGCTTTCGAGGAAAGATGGTCAAGTTACCCTTTGTAGGACATGGGGAAAGAGCCATAGAGCTACTTTTCCTGGTACACATCGATGTGTGTGGGTCATTTGATGTGCAAGCCAGAGTGGTTATACCTACTTCATTATCTTTATCGATGATTTGTCTAGGTACGGGTATGTGTATCTGATAAAATATAAGTCTGAGACTTTTGAAATGTTCAAAGAATTCAGGCATGAAGTAGAAAAATAAACAGGCAAACCTGTTAAGGTTCTTCGATCTGATCGAGGAGGTGAATACCTTAGTCAAAAATTTCTGTGATATCTTAAGGACAACGGCATAGTCTCTCAATGGATCTCTCCTGAAATATCTCAGCTCAACGGAATATTTGAAAGGAGGAATAGGATCCTATTAGATATGGTCCAGTCCATGATGAGCTTCACTGATCTATCCTTATTTCTTTGGAGATATGCCTTGTTAACTACCTTTCATATGTTGAATAGGGTTCTATCAAAGTCCGTTCCTACCACACCATATGAGATATGGTTTCATAAGAAGTCGAGTCTGGGTTATCTCAAGACTTGGGGATGTTCAGCCTATGTCAAGAGACAGATGGCGAATAAGCTAGAGGATAGATCTATTATAACTCACTTTATAGGGTATCCAAAAGAATCTATAGGATACTACTACTTTCCACAAGATCACAATGTGATTGTGAGCTGAAATAATATACTCCTAAAAAAATAGTTTATCCAGGATGGCGGCAGTGGAAGGTTAGTGAAGCTCGAAGAGAAAGTCTCTGAAGAGCCCAGAGCTATAGATCCTCAGAAACCCATAGTCCTGAGCCAATAGTTGATTTTTCTCTACCACCATATAAATCTAGTAGGATCTTCTGACCTCCTGAAAGGTACATAGGTATGCTTACAGAGGAAATAAAGAAAATATTTCTTATGGGAGATAAGGATCATAGTGATGACCCTAATACCTTTGACGAGGTGATGTCTGACATTGATTTTGAAAAATAGTTAGATACTATGAAATCAGAAATTGACTCAATGCACTCGAATCAAGTCTGGACTTTAGTGGATCTACCTAAGGATATCGTACCCATTGGATATAAATGGATCTATAAAAAGAAGATAGATATCGATGGTAAGGTAGAGACTTATAAAGCTAGGCTTGTGACAAAAGATTATAGTCAGCGTGAGGGTATTGACTATCAGAAAACCTTCTCGTCCGTAGCCATGCTGAAATCCATCCACACTTTGCTTGCTGTTACGGCTTACTATGATTATAAAATCTGAGAGATGGATATGAAAACTGCTTTCCTGAATGGATACCTTGAGAAAGATATCTATATGGAGCAGCCTATGGGTTTCACGTTCGGTGATGGTGATCACAGAGTCTGCAAGCTATAAAGGTCCATATACGGATTAAAGCAGGCTTCTCAGAGTTGGAACCGTTATTTTGATGAGGCAATCAAATCGTTTGATTTCATCAAAAATGAAAAAAAATCTTGTATGTACAAAAGAGTATGTGGGAGTGCGATCACCTTCCTCATATTGTACGTGGATGATATTCTCCTTATTAGGAATAATATTCTCATGCTGATCATAGTCGAAAGATAGTTGTCCAAGGACTTCTTCATGAAAGATCTGGGGAAAGTGTCATATATTCTTGGAATAAAGATCTATAGGGATAGATCTAAACGGATGCTTGGCCTGTCACAAAAGCTTTACATAAAGAAGGTGCTGAAGAGGTTCAGCATGAAAAACTCTAAGAGAGGTCTCTTACCTCTTAGGTATGGTATTAGTCTCTCTAAGAAGATGTGTCCAACCACATCTGAGGAGATACAGCGCATGAGTAGGATTCCTTATACCTCGGCCATAGGGAGCCTCATATACGCCATGCTATATACTTGACCTGATATTGCCCTTATCGTGAGTGTCACGAGCAAGTATCAGTCGAATCTAGATGAGGAGCACTAGATAGCTATAAAGAATATTCTTGAGTACTTAAGAAAGACTAAGGATCTATTCTTGATCTTTGGAGAAGATTCTGAGTTGCAATTCGAGGGTGTATTCTTATTCGATTTACTAGAAGGGTTCTGAGTAATTGATCAATGGAGGCTGAGTGTGCTATAGATGTGTAAGATGAATTTTGATTTTAATGTTAGTTGTAGAACTGGATGCCATGTCATGACATAATACTACAAAAATAATGGCACCATAGCCCTTGCTAAGGAGCTAAGGTCTCACCAGAAGTTCAAACACATAGAGCATCGATATACGTGACTACCTTATATCGAGGTGCGAAGAGTAGACTCCACGAACAATGTAGTAGACCCATTGATTA
Organism: Elaeis guineensis; assembly: GCF_000442705.2. Classification (NCBI taxonomy): domain Eukaryota; kingdom Viridiplantae; phylum Streptophyta; class Magnoliopsida; order Arecales; family Arecaceae; genus Elaeis; species Elaeis guineensis. Next base: position 58,487,734 of record NC_025999.2, on the reverse strand, counting down.
AGCAGTTAAGCCAATTGAAAATGAAAGTCCACCTTGAGAAGATGGGACATAGATTTGTGGCCAATTGGCTATAGTCCAAGTGGGAGATTGTTAGATGTATGTCCTAGAAGCCAATATGACTGACACATTGTAATAATTTTAGGATATAATTTTGTACTTAATATATTGATATGATCAATAAAAGGCTAATTTCTTTTTCATTCAAGTGTGATGTATCTTTGAATCATCCATGAAATTAGTTTCGATATATATTCTCAAAGTATTGAGAATTAGAGATATATATTTAATTCTTCAATACTTCTGATCATAGGATTCTCATGAGGACGGTGATAGATTCGGATAGACTGATGTATAAATCACTTCCTTCGAGATAGATGAGTTTCTGGTCTACTGTATAGAGACATAGGGCAACGAGTGCGGATGGTTGTTAGAGAACAACTAATATTGAGCATAACCATATGAGAGATCACTTGAATTTCTATTCAATCATCAGTGATTGTCTCGATACTTTAGTTGTATGACTGGTTTTTTGATTTGAGATGGTACTGCTACTCACAGTGAGGCTGCTAAAGTTTGACTGGCACATAAACATGGATCTCAATTAGCCCTTGTAGTGGATGTTGGCGACAGTTGGTCCATTATAGGAGTGGGGTGTGCATCAAGACAGGATCTATCGACCTTGATAGAGAGTAGTCTTATGAAATTTGAAAGGCTAAGTCCAAGAATCTATGACTATAATAGTGTGATTGATGGAAAGGAGTTTTCATAGAAATCACAACTGGACTTCAGCTAATCGAATCTATCATATGACTGATGTTGAGATTTGATAATTTATCCATGATCTGCCATCTAGTCGGGACTCACGATAGAGGGACTGAATCACACGTTAACTACACCTAGAAGTGTATTTCAGTTCTACTGGGTTGTCACTACATACTGCTAGATATCACTGGTGGATTGTGAGAGCTCACTAGGATCATTCTGGATCAATAATCCTTGCTAAGTTAGAGTGGAATTATTCTGATCTATTGAAAAGAGTTTCAATGATACAATGATAGAGATCATTGTATATCTTACTACCAGATAGAATTGAATCTATGGGGTCACACAATAAAGGGATTAGGTCTGGAATAAGTAATTAAGCTTATGAAGTATCAATTGGGTTTAAAAAATTCATTGGGTTCATGATAACCTTGCTAGCACATGGTTGGATCTAATTTTTCTTTTCATTGGGATTACTTATTTGATAAGATAATTTTAACTTAATTACCTGCTAATAACTTATATGAATTAGATTCATGAGACTCCAATTATTGGGTGTCTAAGGTTAGGATCATATTAATTAAGGGTGCAAGTCCCTAATTAATTTCTTTGATAGTTATTTTTGGGTGCCACCTTGATTTGATCAAGTTGGGTGTGTCCATTGATTAGAGAGATTTTAGTTCTCTTATGGGGTGTCTCTTGGGTGTATTTTGGGGTGTCTAATTATCAGTGCAAGAGCCCCAATTGTTGGTGCCTAAAGGGTCTCCTAAAGTAAGTTGGATAACTTAAGTTAATAGGAAACCCAATACAAGTAGGACATGTATTATGTGATTAAATAAGATTCAATCCTTGTGCCTATTTAGAGGAACCTCCCCTAAGGTCCTTAGAGCATCCAAACCAGCAGCCCTCACACCCAAAGGCTCTCCCCATGCCCTCTCTTCCTCTCCCTTTCTCTTTTCTTGGGCATTTTGCACGCCCATCCCTTGGGATGCGAGTCCCAAGGAGTTCCACGCTCAAGGTGTTGGGCATCTCATAATTTGCTGGTTGCTGGTGTTTTGTAGCGGTACAAAGCAAAGAGAAACTCTAGAGAAGAGGAGAAGAAGAAGATCAAAGAGAAAGATCAAGTGTTGAATGTGATCCGGCTTCATTCAAATTCAGCAGGCTGAATTTTGGAGAACCAAAATTCAGATTAAAGAGGACTGTTCCAGGCTGATCTCGAGTAGATACTCATAGTGGCCGAATATTTTTATGATTAAGAGAGAATCTCTTTTCTTTTAGATCCAGATTTGAAAAAAAGAATTACAAAATAGATATGTGATTTGATCACAATCTGAATTTCAGTATATATTAATTTCAGCATATGAGATAGATCCATGTGGTTTTATATTTTCATGCATGCATAATTTAGATTAAAAGTGTTTTAATCTTATTCTCTACTACGGTGTTTAAAAAATAAAATTTTTGAAACACATATGTATGCACTAAACTCTGAATTCTAACACTCCTATGGCAAAGCTCTCGGAGTTGGAACTTATATTTTGATGAGATCAGAATGTATGGCTTCATTGGGAATAAAGAAGAAACCTACATATATAAATGGGCTGATATTTTATAGTTGTATTTCTTGTACTGTATATAGATAAATTTTTTTAATCAAGAATGACATCCCTACATTACAAAGAATAATGGTTAGGCTATCATTTAAGTTCTCCATGATGGATTTGAGAGAAATATCTTACATCCTGAGGATGAAGATCTATAGGGATAGATCTTAGAGGATGCATGGATTATCTCAGTTGACATACATTGATATCTGCGTGGATTATCTCAGTTGACATACATTGATATCATACTGAAGTGGTTCCGCATAGGTAGGATATGTACAAGACTGGATGTGGCATACTCACTAGAATAGTGAGTTGATATCAGTTTGATCCGAAAAGGATCATTGGAAGGTTGTAAAAATCATCATTAAGTATTTGAGAAATACTAAGGACCAATGGGTTGATCTGACAATTGGGGTTTATAGACTCCAATTTTTAGTCAGATCAGAGATGACAACATGAGTGTGTCAGGTTGCACATTTTATCTAAATGATGGAGCTATTAGCTAGAAAAGTTCGAGTAGAACATTGTAGCCAATTCTTTTTGTGAGGCAGAATGTATTACAGCATCCGATGCTGTCTAGAAGCTGTGTGATTACAGAGGTTCATTGGTAAGTTTGGAGTGCCACTCTCTAATGATGGTCCTGCTTATTATACAGCTTTAGAGCCATAACTCATGCCAAGGAGCCAAGTTCCATTAGCTTACCAAGCAAATTCTACATCGCTACCACCTTGTCCGAGAGTTCATGAATGGAGGTATTGTCGAGCTTTAGAAGATCGACGAAAAAGAGAACTTGACCAACCCATTTATTAAAACCTCGGTATCTAAAAGTTTAATGATTAGAAATTAAAGATGAGTATAAGATACTATACTGTTTGGCTTTATTTCAAGTGGAAGTTGTTGGAAATTGTATCCTAAAATCAATCATTTGATGATTGTGCTAATTATAAATATATATGAATTGATCATTAATAAAAATTATTTGATCTTTTTCATCACAAGATTGTATCTTTTTAATAAACTCCTGTATTGTGATGAAATTCTTAGGACTAATTTGATCGATAAAAGAAGATTTATCGTATAGTCCTTAAACTTGTTCACGATCAAACGATACGATATTACTAGGATGATAGCGATTATCAAGTATAGGTCATTGTGTGCCATATGCATTGGTTGTCCTCATAATCAAGTGGTGTAGAGATACTGATATGGCATACAAATAAGATGTAGGAGTATATCTCATTGAATGTGATCAATTACGGAGTACTCTACTGTCAAGAGTAGCTCGTGAAGGGTATGGGTATAAGTATCCCTTTGACCTAAGATCATCACAGTGACTTACAAATAACTCACTGTACTTTGATGTCAGACTATCTAAATTTTTAATTCAGTGATAAATATTTTTGGATACAGTCAAGTGCTTGTGGTAGTCGATGTGTGAGAAAAGAAATTGATCCCTCCAAATAAGTAGGAGTTAATGCATCAGTGTATTTCACTTTAGTAAAACCTGAGCTTGAATAATCCATATGATGGATTTGAAAGATTAAAATGAATGTGGATGACTATTCTAGGGTTGACAGTTAAATCTCTAGTCATCTTGAGTATTAAGATCAAAGGATGAATTATACGGTAACCATACGTCAGTAGGTTCTTGAATGTTTCTTTACTATCATTTGACCTATCCGAATGTCAGATCTCATTGTTAGATAGTTATATCGATTAATTTAAAAATTTATTTTTATGCTACTAGCTTAGATTCGAACCTATGGGGTCATACTCAAAAGAAGTTTCTGATTGATCATGTGGCTGATCGACGATTAATAATCGTTTAAAAGGATAATCATCAATTCGATTGATGATTAACCTCATGTAAAAATTATGATAAATTAATTTGCTAAGTGTTAATGAATTAATAGAGGATTAGTTAGTAATTAGATTGCTGATTAGCTCGATTTGATTGAGCAAAGAAGAATGAATATAATTTAATTGAATTTGATTCAATTAGGTTTGACGCGATTAGGTTATGAGATGACCTAATCGCTAAGAAAGATTATTCTTGATTTGATCAGGATTTTGGTTCAATCAGTTTTTAATTGGATTAGAATTTGATAAAAGATTCATGAACCTAATTAGATTGGGTTTTATCTATCTATTTGGGCTTAACCAAATATGATTTGGTTTGGGATCAAATAAGAAATCCTAGAGTCCATATAAGACTGGACTTCTTCTACCTTGCGCCACCTTATCCTTAGACACCAACCTTTCTCGTGCGATTTTATTTTGTGCATGAGGTTCTTCATGCAAAAGCAGAAGTTGCCTCATGCTTTCTCACCACCCCATATGGATAAGGATTGATGGATAAGGTAAGTTTGAAATTATTTTGAACTTGTTTCCTTATTTAGGAGAGATTGGATTTCATCTTAACTACCAGACACCATACCTAAAAAGTTTTTTTTTCTTTTGTGCGATAAAAGGAGGGGTGTGTGGAGTGGAAAATTAGATGGAGATCTGATTTACCATGAGAAAATAATTTATGGCATGGTGGACTTTCCCTTGGCATGAGGAATTTGCGTAAGAAAGGATTTCTTAACGCAAATAACAAAAGTTGGTGTGGTTTGCTTGTGGAGCCATCTCCTAAACCCTAACCCTCTCTTCATATATATGGGGTCCAATAGTTGGATGCCCACAGGATTAGATCGAAAAATAATGGGCATGAGGATTGGGGAGGGCGTGGACTTCTTGGCGTGAGAGAAAGAGGAGAGCCGTCTCCTATTTGGGTGAATGACTCCCAGGATTTTTTCTTAGGGTTTGGAAAGAGAGAAAAATAAGAGAGAAGATTATCTCCTCTCCATATTTCTTGCACCTCTTCATCTTCTCTAAATATCCTTCTTCAATCTTTGAAAAGGTTCAAGAGATTTGAAAGAAGGAACCAGATCAACCAATAAGATGGTCTTCGCGCGAGCTAGCACTTTCGAGGAGATCGATCAGATTGAAACTTCGAGTGGACCATCCATAGAGGTCAGACATATTATGTGGCTGCGATCATCGAACGAAGACTCTTTTACTATATTTATCAATAGCGATGATAGTGATCTATACTCAAGTATGGAGTATGAACTCTGTAGGGTAGTAGATCTGATCTACTGTTGAATAGGTGCGATCTATTCCTCATATACATGTATGCTTTTTATTTTCAAATTTTATATGTCATATATTATATCATAGATCCTAGCGTAGGTTGATTTAATGATTAGATCATATATATGTTTGATTAATATGATTAATCTAATTACTTTTCACTATAATTTATTTCGAAAAATTTTGAAATACATGCATGAAATCACCTACGATTTTTTCAATTCCAACTTTTGATGCTTTGATGAATGAGTCATTCTCCATACATGCGGTGCTTATGTGGAGAATAAATTATTTTTCAGCTTATATCCTAATGTCGGGTTGGAGCACGAAAGGTGAGCTAGCATGTCCGATCTATGAAAAAAATACCCGATCTAAAAGGTTGATATATCGAAGGAGATTTAGCTTTATAGGATATCAATGCTTCCTCCGTCGAAGCCATCCATACAAAAGGGATGCACGCTCCTTCGATGGTATTGTTGAAGAAGGTGAGGCACCTAGTCAGATATCTAGGAGTGAGGTGTTAAGAGAGTTGGATGGTCTCAGTGTTGAATTTGAAAAAGATAATCTGATTAGTAGTAAGAAGAGAGTCGATCAAAGGCAGATAACACACACTTTAATTGAAGGAAAAAAGTATATTCTTTGACTTGTCTATTGGGATACCAATTTATTGTGCCACTGCTTAGATGTCATGCCCATTGAAAAGAATGTGTGTGAGCTCCTATTGGAATGATCTTGAATGCCAAGGATAAGACCAGAGATGACTTGAATTCTCAATTTGGCTTAAAAGAATGGGGTATTAAGAAATCACTTCATCCGAAGCTGGTATGGGAGAACAGTGGAGGCCCCTCATGCATACTATGTTATGAATGCCTCTAAATGGTCCATATTTCTTCATATATTGAAGAACATAAAGGTCTCAGATGGGTACTCAAGTAACATATCAAAGCATGTGAATAGTAAGGATGTGAGACTTGGTGGATTGAAGACTCATGATTACCATATGTTGATGTAGAAGTTGATCTTAATAGCTATTCACCATGTATTACCAAAAAATATGAGAATGATTGTAATTCATCTTTATAATTTTCTAGAGATATTTGGTGAAGAGATTACTTAAGAAGGATGTGAAAGAAATGAAGGCAAGGGTGGTGACTATATTATATTGTTGCCCAGCTATGCAACCCAAGAGGGGGGGGTGAATTGGATTTCTAAAAATTTAAAGTTAATTTACAACTATGAGATTTTATAACAATAAGCAGGATAAATATGAAGAGTAAATTTATGTAAAGTGTAGAAGCTGGATGCAAGAATGCAAGAAGATAAAAAATTTAAAAGGAGAGCAAGTAAGCACAACACAAACAAAAAGATTTATAGTGGTTCGGTGCCAACCTTGCACCTACGTCCACTCCCCAAGCTCCTACTTAGAAATTCAAATCACTAAACCATATTCAACACGAATACAACATCAGAACCTCCGACTCTAGCTATTCCAAGCTAGAACACTTATTTTTGGATACAACCAATCCAATACAATCCGATTCAAGGTTTGAATCAACCTTTTCATGTTTTGAAATCCTTCCAAAACAAAATATCAACTCAAAATAGAGTATAGCAGTTAATCACACAGAAATACAGATGTAGCTCCTTTAACGAGCGAATAAAGCTTTAAATATACTTTACACAAAGAGAAGCAAGCTTTTCTGATTTTTCTCAAGGTGGTTGAAGACTTGAATGAGCTCTTGAGGGGTTGATGAACTTGAAATAAAAGCTTCTTGAACTTTTAAGATGGCTCTTGCTTAGGGTTGAAATGAATGCTTGAAAATCTTTTCAAAACCTTGTTGATTCCCTCCTTTAAGTGCCTTTTATAACTTCAAATAATGGTGGAGAGTAATCTGACTGAAATAGAGCCGTTAAAGCACATTAAATGGACATTAAAAACAGCCAAAACAAGCTGAAAACTAACCGTTGTGGAATTTTTCCGTCATAGGGGTCGACTCATAAGGTCGACTCATAGAGTTGACTTCCATGGCATAGAACAGAAAATGACTATTCTGTAATTTTGGTTTACACAGCAGCAGAGGTCGACTCATAGGGTCGACTCATGCTCAGGGGTCGACTCACAGAGTGTGCCAGCCAAAGAATTCAGCATACCGTTCAGCTCCTTTTGCCATGAGTCGACTCATGGGGTCGACTCAAATATATAAACATGATTTTTTTCAAAATATATATTCAAAAATATTAAAATTACCTCCAATAGATTACAAATCTTGTGTTCTTGCTCTCGAGGCTTTCGAATCAGAACTTGATAAAATTATGATTTTGCCCCTGAAATACAATAAATCTTTTTTTAAACCAAAATCATTAGTAACCCCCTCAAATATTTTATAATCATCAAAATCAATTCAAGGAGCAACAATCTCCTCCTTTTTGATAATGATAAAATACTTGAGCAAAAGCATATATAAAGCATTGAACATGAATTTCAAATTTATGAAGATGCATCACTTCAATATCATAGCCAAATATTTGAATGAAATGCATCATAAGCAGTTTGAAGATCAATTTGAAATTTGCTTATAAGTTCATTTGCTTTAAAAATTAGATTAAAAAAAAAGAGAAGCTGACGATTTTGGTTCTTTGACACATTTGCTTAACAATTTTGCTTATTACTAATTTTTTTATTGCTTATTGCTCAAATTTGATTTTGATTCTCTACTCCTCTTTTTTGATAGCATCAATTAAGATTCTTTACTCCTCCTTTTAAGGAATCTTGAAAGGATAAATTTTTTTTACTTCCCCTTTTTGATAGCATCAATTAAGATCTTAAGGGATTTTAAGGATAGAGAAAAGAAAAGAAAGATGACAAAAAGGATATATTTTCTTTACTCTCCCTTTTTGATACCATATTTTACTTCTTTAGTCCCCTTCTTTGATTGCTTATTTCTCTACTCCCCCTCAATATAGCAAACATAAAGGATATATCAACTTGCTCATCTAGAAGATATTGCAATTCATAGTATTTCTCAACACTAACATGAGTTATTTTTCATATCTCATAATTAAAATAATTCAATTTGATCACATTCATAGACATTCATTGAAAGTCAAAGTGCGCGCACGCACGCGCGCGCACACACACACACACACACACATATATATATATATTATATATATATATATATATATATATTCAAAAGTGACTGAATACAAAAGGTGTCCCAATACACATGAGTCAACTCAAAATACAAAAGTCATGGATAGAAACTATCCAAGAGTTAATTAGCCAATAAATACAAGGCCCATAAGATAGATCCTAAACATAGGAGACAAACTAATCTAGATCTAATAGATGTCATGGCTAGAGGGATCAGAATCTGAAGAATCAGAGATAGGGTGAGGAGATGTAGGATCAAGTCCACGGGTACGACCTCGACCGCATCTGCCTTGGCCACGGGTAGAGGTACCAGCATGAGTAGAGGGGTGAGAGGATCTTGGAGCTTGAGAAGCTACGGACTGTGCTATAAGAGAAAGTCTGATGATGTCCAAAAGATCCAAGGCTCTCATACAGACTGCATCAGGGCACTGAACTGAGTAGAAGCATTCTCACTGGAGCCCCTAATCTCTCTCCTCAAGAAGTCAAAATCACTCTCTAAGACTCTTCGAAGTCTAGCCACCTCTGCAGTTAGGTCTGAGACCTCTGTGATATCTTCATGCGGCTGGGGATGGGCTAAAGCTAATACTTGCCCCTGCAAATCTAATACTCTGCCTGTCAATCTCAAAATATATCCCTCAAGCTGCTCAATACGTACCGACTGAGCAGTGAGCATCTGGAAAATAGTAGAAATGTGAGGGATCAGAGTTTGGTCTGAGTCATCCTGGATGTCGATCTCTGTGCAAAGACTGAAGTGGCAAACTACTGAGATAGAATGGAGGCAACACGCTGGGACATCATCTCAATCTGATCATCTGCTAGCCTGAACTCTGAAGGATGTGCCCTGCTCTCTGACTGTGGAACTGAAGCATGCCTCTCACTGACTCTGAAGGACCAGCCTCGTGATCAGATATGAACTGAATATCTGGGGATACTCTGTGATCACGAAGAGGTGAAGATGGTCCCTCCTCCTCTGCTCTATCCTCCGCTCTCTCCTCAACACTCTTTGTCCAACCACCATCAGTCTTAGAGAAACCCAAGCGATGCAGTGTGTGGCGGTTGATGGTATCGGAATGAGATAGTCTAGCAACTATCTTCCCCTCAAAACTGATTTCGAACCTTCTAAAAACTAAGATGACTGCCATACCAAAAGACAAGTGAGCCTTGGACCTGTTCAGGGTCTCTCTCATGGCCTCAAACATCAATGCGGGAAGGTTCAGGGGGGTCTGTGTGATCACATGGTACATAATGCAAATATCCCTACCAGATAGAAGGTCATGTCTACCACTCCTAGGGACAAACAGTTTGGTTACCAAGTGATGTAACAGCCTCATCTCAATAGAAAGAATTTTTGCTTCCAATTTATTTAGACTTCTAGTATAAGTTCTTCCTAAGATAACATTAATTCCTTCTTCTTTAATAGGGAGCTCCATATTGGTATAGCCTTCACAAGGCAAATGCAGTATCTGTCCCAAGTGGACTAGATCAAGAATAACATCAACACCTTTTACTGTAGATTTCACTGTTCCATTGCTATAGCTCAAATTTAAGTAAAATTCTCTGACTAGATTGACATAAGTATTTTTCTTTAAAGAGCAGTAAAATTTCCATCCTTGATTCTTAATCTTCGATCCAATAGTGAACCCTTCTTTTTCAAAAAACTTGAAATCAATATTTTTCTCAGGTTCCACTTTCCAGTCAGAGAGAGAGGTACCTTGCTTGGACTGATTGGGGACTGAGTGAAAGCTGAAGCAGGACCTGGAGCAGGGATTAGAGCAGGAGAGGACTCGGCTGCTAATCTCTTTCTGCGCAACTCTCTTCCAACCCGCGAACGGATTTCCTTCTTTACAGTAGCTTCATTTTGGGAGCCCTTAGGTCAAGAGAGACTTGAAAGGAGCTTAGGAGACTAAATGTGAGGCAGAGAGAAAAGGATTTTGGAAAGAGAAAAGGCAAGGATTTGAGGAGTTAAATCACCGGTTTGGAGAAGAGGGGATGATTCTAGGGCAAGCTCAAATGCCCCAAATGAGGAAGGGAGAGGAGAGGAAGTTGGTTCCTTAACGGGTGATTTGAGGAGTGAAAATCGATGGGAGGAGATATTTGAGAGAAATCTTTGGTTTGAGGGAGAAGAGATGGAGAGCTTTTGGTTTGGTGAGAGGAAGAAGACGAAGGGTTGAGTCGGTTTAAGGAAAAATTCCCAATAAGAAGAGAGCGCTCGAAGGATTTTGATAAAATTACAAGATTACCCTAGGGTCGACCCTGGGGGTCGACTCATGGCACAAAAAAATTCAAAAGAATGATGGGACAATTTTGAAAAAATTTGAAACTCTGAGAGAAGGATGTTTACCCAAATATTGATCATGTGAATGATAGTTTTGAGCTTTTGAGCTCTTAAGAAAAATGAGAATTGAGCTCAATAGATTTGGTTCAATGAATTTTTGATATTAAGAATTTGGAATCAGAGAGATACTTAAGCTGATGGATCAAGGATTCCTAGTTCTCTCCTAATTTCACAAAATCTATCTTCACTTAAGGCCTTAGTAAAGATGTCAGCCAATTATTTTTCAGTACAAACATAATCAAGAATTATATCTTTATTTTGGATATATTTTCTTATGAAATGATGCCTAATTTTAATATGTTTTGATCTAGAATGCTAAATTAGATTTTTAGTTAGATTTATAGCACTGGTGTTATTACATTTTATGGGAGTTTCATTGAGTTTGATGCCAAAATCTTCAAGTTGTTGCTTAATCTATAAGATTTGAGCACAATAACTTTCGACTGTAATATATTCGACCTTGACCGTAGACAGTGCTATCGAGTTTTGCTTCTTGGTAAACCAAGAGATTAAGTTAACTTCAAGAAATTGGCAAGTTCCACTAGTACTTTTTCTATCTAATCTATATCCAGTAAAATTAGCATCTGAATATCCTATCAAGTCAATTGATGAGTCCTTAGAATACCATAGTCCTAAAATTTGTGTACCATTTAAATATCTAACGATTCTTTTAACTGCATTCAAGTGAGATTCTTTCGGATTTGATTGAAAGCGAGTACAAAGATAAACACTAAACATAATATCTGGTCTACTAGTAGTTAAATACAATAGAGAACCAATCATGCCTCTATAAAATTTTAAGTCTATATTTTTACCTCCTTCATCCTTGCCAAGCTTACATGATGGGCTCATGGGTGTACCAATTGCTTTGGAGTTCTCCATTCCAAATCTTTTGAGTAGTTCTCTTGTGTACTTACTTTGGGTGATGGAGATTTCTTCCTTTGTTTGTTTGATTTGGAGTCCGAGGAAGAATATAAATTCTCCATCATGCTCATCTCGAACTCCCATGCATGAGCTTAGTAAAATCTTGACAAAGAGTTTCATTAGTAGATCCAAAAATAATATCATCAACATATATTTGTATAACTAATATATCATTTTGATTTCTTTTAATGAGAAGGATTGTGTCAATATTTTCTCTTGAAAAATTATTATTAAGCAAAAATTTGCTTAGCCTTTCATACCAAGCCCTAGGTGCTTGTTTCAAACTATATAATGCTTTGTTTAATTTAAAAATATGATTAGGAAAAGTATAATTTTCAAAATCTGGAGGTTGTTCTACATAAACTTCTTCAGCAATATATCTATTTAGAAAAGCACTTTTGATATCTATTTGGAATAACTTAAAATTTATAAAGCAAGCATATGCAAGTAGAAGTCTAATTACTTCTAATCTAGCAACAGGTGCAAAGATCTCATCAAAATCAATTCCTTCTTCTTGATTATAACCTTTTGCAACTAATCTTGCTTTATTTCTTATCACATTTCTATGTTCATCTAATTTATTCCTATATACCCATTTTGTGCCAATTATTGAATAATTTTTAGATCTTGAAACTAAAGTCCATACATTATTTCTTTCAAATTGATTAAGTTCTTCTTGCATTGCATTTATCCAATTATAATCTTTTTCAGCTTCATCTATGGTTTTAGGTTCAAGATGAGAGACAAAAGCAAAATGATTGAATGCATCTCTAAGTGAAGAGCGAATTCTTACACCATGTGCAGGATCACCAATGATTAGTTCCTTGGGGTGATTGTGATCATACCTCTATTTTTTGGGTAGATCATTTGTACCTAGAGGTTGTTCTTGTTGTTCTTCACCTTCCTCATCCTGTTTGTCTTCATGTTCTTCATCATCTTGAATAGTTGAGTCTTTTAGAGTGATCTCCTTCATCCCTTCTATCAGAGGATCTGCATCATCAATACCTTCATTCTTCCTTGAAGGAAGATCGTTAGTTTCATAAAAAATAACATGTATTGACTCTCTACTATTAAAGTTTTTTTGTTAAAAACTCTAAAAGCTTTGCTAGAAGAGGAGTAACCAAGAAAAATTGCTTCATCGGATTTTACATCAAATTTTTCTAGTCTTTCTTTACCATTGTTCAAAATAAAACATCGACAACCAAAAATATAAAAATATGTAATGTTTGATTTTCTTTCTTTCCAAAGCTCATAAGGAGTTTTCTGTAAAATTGGTCTAATTAAAGTATGGTTTAATATGTAACATGTCGTGTTAATTACTTCCGTCCAAAAATATCTTGGAAAGTTGCTTTCACATAGCATGGTACGGGCCATTTCTTCAAGAGTTTTTATTTTTTTTTTACTACCCATTTTGTTGGGGTGTCCTAGGTGCTGAAAAGTTATGGTCAATACCTTTTTCATCACAAAATTTTTAAAATCTTAATTTTAAATTTGGTTCTATGATCACTTCGAATATTTTAAATTGAATTTTTTTTTTATTTATGACTTTTTGATAAAATTTTGAGAAAACATGAAAAGTTTCATCCTTATGTGCTAAGAAGAAGACCCATGTAAAATGAGAGAAATCATCAATAATCACAAAAGTATATCATTTTCCACCTAGACTAGTAGTTCTAGTGGGTCCAAATAAATTCATGTGCAATAGTTCTAATGGCCTAGAAATTAAAATAATATTTTTAGATTTGAATGAGACTCGTGTTTATTTATCCATTTGGCATGCATCACAAATTCTATCCTTTTCAAAATTCAATTTGGGTAAGCCGATAACTAATTTCTTTTTAATAAGTTTTGAGAGTGAATGCATGCTAATATGTGCAAGCCTATGATGCCAAAGCCAACTAGTCTCATTAATCTTGACATTCAAGACTACTAGGTATTGCATGTTTATTTTAAAAGATCATTCAAATCTACCATATAAACATTACCATATCTATGCCCAACAAATTTAATGCCTTCATTAATTGGACTAGTTATAATGCAAACTGAAGATTCAAAAATGATTTTGTATCCTTTATCATAAAATTGACTGATGCTTAATAAATTATATTTTAAACCATCTACTAATAAAATATTTTAATATACTTGGAGGGAGTGATACCAATGTTACCTATACCGATGATCTTTCCTTTATCATTATCTCCAAAGGTGACCATCCCTTCATTTTTAGCATCAAGTGTGATGAATTGGATTCATCACCAGTCATATGTCTTGAGCATCTACTATCAAGATACCATCTCCGGTTTGCTCCTTGGGATGCAAGACACACCTATACACAAGAATCAAGTTTTGACTTTAGGTATCCAAGTTTTCTTAGATTCTTTTTGGTTAGTCATAATGGTTCCTTTTGGAACCCATATTTTCTTTACATTAAAATTTTAATTTGTTAGAAAAATATGAATAAGATTTGTGTCCCATTCTACCATATTTAAAGTAAGTTATATTTGAAAACTTTTGTATGATGAGTTTACAAAGATATTTTTCAAAATTTTTGTTTCTTTAAAGGGTTATATCCAAGACCGGCTTTATCATAAATGGATTTTGATTGTCAAGTATCATGTGAAGTTTATTTGAACTTAAAGTGAACTTTTCAACCATTGATTTTAACTTGGCAATCTCATTTTTTAAGTTCAGATTTTCTTGAGATAGGATTGATTTTTCATTTGAAATACTCTCATTTTCTTTTAGTAAAGATTGATTCTTTGATTTTAATTCTTTGTTCTTTACCCCTAGCTTCTTTAGTTCATCAATTAGGTCATAAAATGCTTCATGAAGTTCTTCAAAGGTAAAGTCAATAGGAGTTTCAGTATTTACCTCATTTTCATGTGCCATAAGGTACAAGTTGGCTTGTTCATTTGGATCTTCTTCTTTAGAACTTGACTCATCACTTCCGCTCCATGTAGCCATCATGACCTTCTTCTTATACTTCTTGGACCCTTCTTCAGTTGTGGGCATTCAGACTTAAAGTGTCCCAATTTTTTCATTCATAATAAATAAGGGGTTGCTCTTTATCCTTCTCTTTGCTATGTTCCCTTTTATAGGTGGCTCTTCCTCATTCCTTGTCTTCTTTTCTTCAAGAACTTCTTAAACCTTCTAGTAATGAGGACCATTTCTTCATCCTGCTCTTCATTTTCTGTATCATTGGATTCTTCATTAGGTTGAGCAGTGGATTTGAGGGCGATTATCCTCTTCTTTTTGACATCTTCTTCTTGGTGTTGTTTCATGCTTAGCTCGTAAGTCATCAGTGATCCTAGAAGCTCCTCCAAAGTAAGATATTCAAATATTTGGCTTCTTGAATTGCGATCACTTTGGCCTCCCAAATCCTTGATAAAGATCTAAGAATCTTTCTTACGAGATCACTGTTAGAATAAGACTTATCAAGATTTTTAGACCATTAATAATATCAGTAAAATGAGTAAACATCTCAGTTATTGATTCATCATGCTTCATTTTAAAAAGTTCATATTTATGCACAAGCATATTGATTTTTGATTCCTTCACTTGATTAGTTCCTTCATGAGTTACTTCTAATCTATCCCATATTTTTTAGCTGACATGCATATTGAAATATGATTAAATTTATTAGATCTAGAGCACAATACAAAATATTCATGACTTTAGCATTTAGTTGAGCCATTTTCTTATCAACCTCATCTCATTCTTTTTCGAATTTGATTGATTCCACACCATCAATTATTTTAGTGGTGTATGTGGTCCATTTACTATGATACTCCACATATCATAGTCAAGTGCTTGAATAAAGATTTTCATCCGAGCTTTTCAATAGGTATAATTTGACCCATTGAAAAGTGGAGGTCGGTTTGTGGACTGTCCCTCGGCTAGTGAAGTGCCAACTTGAGTTGCCATAGATCTTTAGCTCTTTGATGGTTAAATCAAAGTAGGCTAGAACACCGAGCTCTGATACCACTTGTTGCCCAGCTATGCAACCCAAGAGGGGGGGTGAATTGAGTTTCTAAAAATTTAAAGTTAATTTACAACTATGAGGATTTTATAACAATAAGCAGGATAAATGTGGAGAGTAAAATTTATGCAAGGTGTAGAAGTTGGATGCAAGAAGATAAAAAAATTTAAAAGGAGAGTAAGTAAGCACAATATAAACAGAAGATTTATAGTGGTTCAGTGCCAATCTTGCACCTACGTCCACTCCCCAAGCTCCTACTTGGGAATTCAAAAATATTAAACCGTATTCAACCCGAATACAACATCAGAACCTCTGACTCTGGCTATTCCAAGCTAGAACACTTATTTTTCAGATACAAGGCAACCCAATACAATCTGATTCAAAGTTGGATCAACCTTTTCACGTTTTGGAACTCTTTCAAAATAAAATATCAACTCAAAATAGAGTATAGCAGTTAATCACATAGAAATATAGATGTAGCTCCTTTAACAGCGAATAAAGCTTTAAATACACTTTACACAAAGAGAAACAAGCTTTTCTGATTTTTCTCAAGGTGGTTGAAGACTTGAATGAGCTCTTGAGGGGTTGATAAACTTGAAATAAAAGCTTCTTAAACTTTTAAGAGGGCTCTTGCTTAGGGTTGAAATGAATGCTTGAAGAACCTTTTCAAAACCTTATTGATTCCCTCCTTTAAGTGCCTTTTATAACTTCAAATATGGTGGAGAGTAATCTGGGCTGAAATAGAGCCGTTGGAGCACATTAAATGGGCATTAAATATAGCCAAAATGAGTTGAAAACTAGCCGTTGCAGAATTTTTTCGTCACAGGGGTCGACTCATAGGGTCGACTCATGCTCATGAGTGACTCATGGGGTCGACTTCTGTGGCACAGAATAGAAAATAACTGTTCTGTAATTTTGCCTACATAGCAACAGAGGTCGACTCATAGGGTCGACTCATGCTCAGGGGTCGACTCATGGGGTCGATCACAGGGTGTGCCAGCCAAAGAATTCAACGTACCGTTCAGCTCCTTTCACTATGAGTCTACTCATGGGGTCGACTCAAATATATAAACATGATTTTTTTTTAAAATATATATTCAAAAATATTAAAATTACCTCCAATAGATTACAAATCTTGTGTTCTTGCTCTTGAGGCTTCCGAATCAGAACTTGATAAAATAATGATTTTGCCTTAAAATACAATAAATCTTTTTCAAACTAAAATCATTAGTAACCCCCTCAAATGCTTTGTAATCATCAAAATCAATTCAAGGAGCAACATATATGATCTGGAGAAGATATTTTCACCATCATTTTTCATAACTATGATGCATCTCACCATGCATCTTGTAGGAGAAGTTGCACTTGGAGGTCCAGTGTTCTGTCGATGGATGTACCCCACCAAGAGGAATATTCCAATACTAAAATCTTATGTAAGGAATATGAATCACCTGAAGGGATCCATAGTAGAAGGATATTTGGGTCAAGAGTGTATAGATTTTTGCACCATATACTTAAACAAGCTCAAGATACATCATAACTGGCCAATGAGGAATCAAAATGATCAGTATGAATCGATTGAGCCTGCATTTGAGTCTATTCCATAGCTAGATAGACTTTCCACTTCATACTACCTCACTGATTTGAGTCTTGAGGAAAGAGATAAGGTGCTCCGCTACGTGTTGTTCAATTGTGATATCATAGAGCTGTACATAAGGTGAGTCACTCAGTCTTATTTATTTTTCATTATTTAGAAGAAAATACCCTGTTACACCTAAATTTATTCCTTACGCAACAAACACAAGGAGGTCATAAGAGTAAAATATGGTGCTCTAAGTATGTGGAAAAAAAATGCATAGTAAAGAGTTCTCTGAGTGGTTCAAAGATCATGTAAGCAAATACATATTTTTATCTTGTATTACCTATTTGAACATGTTTATTAATTAAGTGTTATCTTCTTAGGTGTGGAGATTACTGCTCGATGATGTGAGCCATAAATGTGCGCTCTGTCAATGGGACCTAATCATACCATGTATGAGTACAAACAACTCATCATTAACGGCTACAGGTTCAATATTCATAGTCGAGCTCAAAACATGGCAACACAAAATAGTGACATGATATTGAATGCCACCACTGGGTGTTATGCTAGCTCGAGGAATTCATAGCCTCGTACGGAGGATCTGAACTACTATGGGGTTATGGAGATGATAATCATCTTGGACTACTATTCTAAAGGGACGGTTGTGTTGATAAAATATGATTGGTTTGACATCTTGTCTCAGTTAGGAATGAAGACTGCTGAGTGCAGTTTTTTTCTCAACAACATGCAATACCATCTTCGCACTGAAGAACCATATATACTTGTCTCCCAAGCTAGTCAAGTCTTCTACGTTTGTGATTCCTTGGAGCCTTAATGGGGTGTTGTTGTGAAGATGGTGTCTAAGTATATCTTTATGATATCAAGATTGATGACGATGTTGGACCATGCATACAAAGTATTCCTCTAGGATAAAACTTACCTAGTATTGTCCAGATATAAATATTGTAGATGTCTATATTGTAGATGCTAGTAGACGATGAGTTCAACATCCTGATATAAATATTAGTATTTATTTATTGATGCTCTACTAATATTATTTGTTAATGTTCATTAACATTGCAAGTCATGATGGCACCGAAATGCTATCTAGCTTTCACTCCCACCCCTCAGTGAGCTATGCGGAGCTCGGCATTTGAGCCATTGTCGATGTATATTCCATCCACCTCCATATCAACTTCAGCTTTGCAAGCATATACTCCTCCCACCGGCATATTTGAGCCTCCATCGACACCCACGTCGCCAGCCTTTGCTTCTCTGGCATATACTTCACCCACCGATGAGGCTCCACCGACATCCACGTCACATGATCCCAGTAAGAATAGGTTTTCATTGTGTCAATTATTTATTTATTTATTTTTTGTATAGTTATTGCACACTCTTATATATTCATAATATATTTTTATTATAGGTGCATCATTCAGTAGGACCTTTCGTGGTCCCACACACATGCCGCATGTATGGAACCGCCAGCATCAGGTTATGGTGGAGTACGACATGGAGGGGAGGCTAGTAAGGGAGACCATACAAGAGATGCATTCTTTTTTTAGTGTACTTGTGAGATGATCTGACATCATTCCATACTGCCCATAGACTGGCGATTGATGGATGTTGGTGTCAAGGATCGGGTGCGGGAGGAGGTTTGGGTAAGTGTATCTTATATATATGCATGTGATATGTTTACACTATATTTGATTAGAATGATTTTGTAACTGACTTCTGATAACCTTGTACAGAGGAGGTATGACTTCCCAGATCATGAGAGGGCATCAGATGCTCGACTGCAGAAGTTTGGGGAGTTATATCGAAACTCCAAGGTCATGTGGATTTCAGAATAATTTTTTAAATCCAAAATACAGCAAAAAATTAGATTAAAATAATTTTAATCTAATCATGTATTCATCATATAAAAGCACCTATGGATTTCGTTCATATACTGAAATTAATATAAACTAATTTCAGTATGAATAATAAAAGCTTGTAATCAGGTCACATATCTGAATTATTTTTCCTTCACTTTAAACCTGTGATAGGGGCTGAATCTAATTCAATTCCTAGATCTCAGGATTTAGTAGGTTCTAAATCAGCAGCACAAGCGTTCTACCTCTACGGATATCCACAAGATCGATCTAGATTGGCTCCTCTTGAATCCGCTCACTTGAACCAAAGACCTGAATAGGCTTGAACGAAGCTTGGATAGGAATCAACCCTTGATCCCTTTTTCATAATTTTTGATTAAAATTAACCCTTACTTGATCTTTCTTTCTTGATTCTTGAAGAAACCAACAAAAATAACTATCAAGAAGTGGTTGTAACTACCTCTCAACAATCTAGGGAGGATGAAGAAGAAACACCAACAGCCTTTGGCGCCAACACTTGACACCAACAAGATGGTTGCCGCCCACCTCTCTCCAAGATCCAAGAGAGAGGATGCTTATGTTAGATGTATGTCCTAAAAGTCAATATGATTGATACATTATAATAACTCTAAGATATAATTTTATACTTAATATATTGATTTGATCAATAAAAAAATAAATTTATTTTTCATTCAAGTGTGATGTGTCCTTAAATCATCCATAGAATTAGTTTTGATATATATTCTCAAGATTTGAGAATTAAAGACATGTATTTAATTCCTAAATACTTTCGATCATAGGATCATCATGAGGATGGTGATCGATCTGGCTAGACTGGCGCACAAATTACTTTTTCAAAATAGATGAGTCTCTGATTTACAGTGTAGAGACACTGGACGATGAGTGCAAGTAGTTGTTAGAGAATAACTAGTCTTGAGCGTGATCATACGAGAGATCACTTAAATTTTTACTCGATCGTCAGTGATCATCTCGATGTTGTAGTTATGCGAATGGTCCTTTGATCAGAGATTATACTACTACCCGCAGTGAGACTGCTGGAGTTTGACTGACACATAAACATGGATCTCAATGAGCCCTTGTAGTAGATGTTGGTGACAGTTGGTCTACTGTAGGGGTAGGGTGCACATCAAGATGGGATCTATTAACTTTGGTAGAAAGGAGTAGTCCTATGAAATTTAAGAAGCTAAGTCCAAGAATTTATGGCCATAGTAGTGTGATTGATGGAAAAGAGTTTTTATAGAAATCACAACTGGACTTAAGCTAATCGAATCTATCATATGACTGATGATAAGGTTTGATGATTTATCCAGACCTGTCATCTAGTCGGAACTCATGATAGAGGGACTGAATCACATGTTAACTACACCTAGAGATTCATTTCAGTTCTACTAGATTGCCACTACATATTGCTAGGTATTACTGGTAGATTGTGAGAGCTCACTAGGATTGATCAACAATCCTTGATGAGTTAGAGTGAAATTATTTGATCCATTGAAAAGAGTTTCAATGATACTTTGACAGAGACCATTGTATATCTCACTATTAGATAAAATTGAATCTATGGGTCACACAACAAAGAGATTAGGCTTAAAATTAGTAATTGAGCTTATGAAGTGTCAATTGTATTTAGAAAATTTAATTGGGTTCATAGTAACCTTGCTAGCACATGGTTGGACCCAATTCTTCTTTTCGTTGAAATTTTTTATTTGATAAGATAATTCAAACTTAATTATCTACTAATAATCTACATGAATTAGATTCATGAGACTTCAATTATTGGGTGTCTAAGATTATGGATCAATTAAATTAGGATGCAAGTTCCTAATTATTTTTTTTTAATAGTTATTATGGGGTACCACCTTGATTTGATCAAGTTGGGCATGTCCTATAATTAGAGGACTTATTAATCTAATATGGGGCATCCCTTGAATGTAAAAGAGGGTGTCAAACAATGGGTGTAAGGGCTCCAAGAGTTGGCACCTAATAGGATTCCTAATACAAGTTAAATAACTTAAGTTATTAAGAAATCCAATGCAAGTAAGACTTGTATTATGATATTGAATCAGATTCAATCCTCATACCTATTTAAAGAGACCTCTCTTAAGGTCTCTAGAACATCAAAACAAGTAGCCCTTCATGCCTAGAAGGTCTTCCCATGCCCTCTCTTCCTCTCCCTTCTCCTTATCCCTTGGGCATCCCACATGCCCCCACACTTGGGATGTCCCAAGTTCTCCATGCCAAAGGTGTTTGATGCCCCAATTGGTGCTGGTTTCTAGTGTCTAGCAATAGCACAAAGCAAGGAAAAAGGTTAGAGAAGAGAAGAAGAAGAAGATCAAGAAAAGAGATCAAGTGTGATCGTGATCCAGGCTTCATTCAGATTCAGCAGATTGAATTTTCTTAGAGAATAAAATTTAAATTCTAGAAGACTGTTCTAGACTGATCTTGAGTGGATACCTGTAGAGGTCAGATAATTGTATGGCTAGAAGAAAATCTCTTCTCTTCTAGATTCAAATTTGAAAAAAAAAGATTGCAAAACAGGTATGTGAATTGATCACAATCTGAATTTCAACATATGTCAATTTCAGCACATGAACTAGATCCTTGTGGTTTTATATTTTTATACATATATGATTATGATTAAAAATATTTTAATCTTATATTTTACTATGGTATTTAGAAAATAAAATTTTGAAGCACACATGCATGTCCCAAATCTCGAATTCCAACAGTGGTATCAGAGCCACGAGTTTCATATTGCTGAAACTGTCATACATGATTTGAAAAAGATTTCAAAATTTGATTTTTTTCTTGATACATGAGATGTATAGATAAATTTTAGAATCTAAAATTTAATTTTGAGTTTGATTTTAGAACATATAGTTGATATGTGAAAGCATGCATATATCTAAATTTTGATCTAGAAAGAGTTCTAGTTCATGTTTATATGATACAAGTTCATGTTTATATGATACATAGATGCATGCATGAAATTTGAAATGTTATATGATCTGAGTTTTGATTCATATATATCATAAATGATTATATATTTAGATCATAAATTTACTTTTGCTATGATCCATGATTAGTATATGAGATGTATGATATCATGAAGTAGATCTGAATTTTATTTAAATTTGAATTTTATATACATATATATGATATATGTTTGTACGTTAAATTTGAAAATTATTTTCATAATTTAAAACTTACTTTCATGCAAAGAATTTAGATCTAAAATTTAATTTTAGAATCTGAAATTTGTGTTTGTGCATGAGAATTTTGGTTATGGAAAAATCATTAATTAGGTCATGTAATAAGATTGCATCTAAGATTTTTATTTGAGTCATATGGATCTAATCTGATTAAGTAACTGATTGAATCGAGTCAAGTATTGATTAAGCTCAGATCAATTAAGTTAAATAATCATGTAATTATTATTGATTAAATCGTTTGAATCCCATATATAGAATCGATTAATCTAAGGACCTAATTTGGCTCATTGGATTGAGCCCAATTTGCTAGAGTTAATCTGTTTGGATTAATTGATCTATTGGTATTTCAGGCAAGTTAATAAGACCTAGTTATTTAATTAGTTTCGTTTGCTTACCTGTCAATTTATTGGTGTCTAAGAAAAGCAATGGGGAGACCCCACTGATCTCTACTTACTTGGTCAATTTGAAATATTGGGTCTTAAATAGGATTGCTTAGCTGTTTGGTTTAGCCCATGCCAATTAGATCGACCATATGATGACTAATTAGATGAGACCTAAACCTAAACCTTCTGACAAATATTAAGTCCACAGATCTTCCACCATTATAGATATGCGGGCATGCTACCGACGTTGATTATTCTCGGACTGATCACAATGGTTTAGTTGCATCAGGAATACGCAACCACTCTATTAGC
This sequence comes from Elaeis guineensis, assembly GCF_000442705.2. Classification (NCBI taxonomy): domain Eukaryota; kingdom Viridiplantae; phylum Streptophyta; class Magnoliopsida; order Arecales; family Arecaceae; genus Elaeis; species Elaeis guineensis. Next base: position 58,464,451 of record NC_025999.2, on the reverse strand, counting down.
AAAGAGTTGCTCTAGGATAAGGATGGGGTTGGATCCAATAACTGTTAGGTGAGGGACCCAATGACGGTCTTGCACCGACTTGTGAATGGTGGGTCGGGCTTAACTAAGAAGTATGGACCATAACTGTTAGGTGAGCCTATATGACTTAGAGACCAAATTGCTGCAACATGCTTAGTGAAACATCTGGGCAAAGAGTGCCTACGCATCAGTGTGCATGTTACCAATAATTGTTAGGTGAGGTGCATATCATCGGTGGGACTGCAGCACCCACTAGGAATTCTTTATCGCGTTAGGGTTTTTGTTTTCTTTTCGGGGAGTAGAGGGAACCGATAAATTAGTGAGAGTCATTGTTTGCATCTTAAAGTTTTTAAAAGCAAATATATCAATTAAGTACAAAAGTCTAACTTAAATTTTTACTCTCGCAGTTAAACAATGTCAGTCTCGAACCCTCTAGCCCGCATTCTTGAAACTAATCATTTGATCGGTACTAATTATAAAGACTGGCTCAAAAATCTTAAGATTGTCCTGACCTCTAAAAAATTAGGTTATGTACTTGACCAAAAATCCATAGTGCTACCAAACCATCCTGTTACCGAGCAAAGGGTTGCTTTTAAGAAGTGGATGGATGATGACAGTCGGATTAAGTATTATGTGCTGGCATCTATGTTAAATGAGTTATAAAGCCAGCATAAGCATATGCCTACTGCTAGGACTATGATAACTCACATGCAAGAGTTGTATGGTGAGCAGAGCCGCACAACGTGCTTCGAGGTGTCCAAAAGACTCTTTAATATAAAGATGCACGAAGGGCAGTTAGTCCATGAGCACTGTATGATAGTGATCAAGACATTGAGGAGCTTGAGAAGCTCAGGCTAGAAAAATAAAAAAAATTATAGATGGATCTGATCTTTCAATCCTTTATAAGTTCATATAGTCAATTTATTATAAATTTTCATATGAACAAGCTCAATTGCACTATACCCGAACTGGTCAACATGTTGGTCACTACGAGGGAACCTTGAAGAGTTCAAGGGACACTGTTCTTGTTGTGGAGTGGACTTCTTTCAAGAGAAAGTCTACTGAGAAGAAGAAGGCAAAATCTGCTAAGAAGCAGAAAAAGAAGAGCAAGCCAAAGAAGAAAGTTTCTAGCAAGATCGAAGTAAAGGAAAAATATTTTCACTGTCATGCTGAAGGCCACTAGAGGAGAAACTGTCCATAATACCTGAAGAGTCTAAAGACCAAAAAAAGTGATAAACCTTCTGAAGGTATACTTGTAATTGAATCTAACCATATGGTTTCTTCTCCTTCGGGTTGACAATGGAGCAAAGGTTGCTGCAGAGGCCGATGGCACTTACTTTCTTCGATTACCGTCTGGTGTTAGATTAGATTTAAATGACTGTTATTATATTTTTGTAGTTAGTCAAAATTTGATTTCTATGTCTGTGCTTGCACAGAAAGATTTTGAAATTTATTTCAATAAAGACTTTTATTTCATTTATTTATGAAATAAATTGGTTGCACGAGGTCTTTTAATTGACAGTCTTTATCACTTATATGTTGATGCGAATGTGAACCTAAACGAGCAAATAGTGAGTGCTGTAGATCAAAAGAGATCCAGAGATGAAATTAACCAGAAGTACTTGTGGCACCATAGATTAGGCCATATTGGAGAAGATAGGATAAACAGACTAAAAAAAGATGGGATCCTTGGCTCTCTTAACCAGAGTCGTATCCAGCTTGCGAATCCTGTCTTTAAGAAAAAATGATTAAGTTACCCTTTATAGGACATGGGGAGAGGATCACTGAGTTACTTGCCCTGGTACACACCGACATGTATGGGCTATTTGATATGCAGGTCAGAGATAGTTATACCTAGTTTATTACTTTTATCGATGATTTATCTAGGTACGTATATGTGTATCTGATGAAACACAAGTCTGAGGCCTTTGAAAGGTTCAAAAAATTCAGGCATAAAGTAGAAAAGCAAACAGACAAGCCCGTTAAGGTTCTTCGATCTGATCGAAGAGGTAAATATCTTAGTCAAAAATTTTTAAATATCTTAAGGATAACGGCATAGTCTCTCAATGGACGCCTCCTAGAATATCTCAGCTCAACGGGGTATCCCAAAGGAAGAACAGGACCCTGTTAGATATGGTCAGATCCATGATGAATTTCACTAATCTATCCTTATATCTTTAGGGACATGCCTTGTTAACCATAATTCATCTGTTGATTAGGGTTCCATCAAAGTTCGTTCCTACCACACCGTATGAGATATAGTTCGATAAGAAATCGAGTCTAGGTTACCTTAAGACTTGGAGATGTCCAGCCCATGTCAAGAGACAAATGATGGATAAATTAGAGGATAGATCTATTATAGCTCGCTTTATAAGGTATCCTAAAGAATCTATGGGATACTACTTCTACTTTTCACAAGACCATAATGTGATTGTATGTTGAAATATCATATTTCTAGAAAAATAGTTTATACAAGATGGTGGCAGTAGGAGGTTAGTTGAGCTTGAAGAGAAGGTCTCTGAAGAGCCAAAAGCTATAGATCCTCAAGAACTCATTATCCATGAGCTAGTAGTAGATGTTCCTCAACCACCTCATAGATCTAGTAGGGTCTGTCGATCTCTTGAAAGGTAAATGGGTATACTAATGGAGAAAGTAAAAAAAATATTCCTTATAGGAGATAAGGATCATAGTGATGATCTTTCCACCTTTGACGAGGTGATGTCTGACATCAATTTTGAGAAATGTTTAGATGCTATGACATCAGAAATTGACTCAATGCACTCGAACTAAGTCTGGACCTTAGTAGATCCATCTGAAGGTATTGTACCCATTGGGTCTAAATGGATCTATAAAAGAAAAATAGATACCGATAGTAAGGTAGAGACCTATAAAGTTAGGCTTGTGGCTAAACGTTATAATCAGTGTGAGGGCATTGACTATCAGAAAGCCTTCTCGCCCGTAGCCATGCTGAAATCCATCTGCACTCTGCTTGCTGTTGCAGCTTACTATTATTATAAAATTTGATAGATGGATATGAAACTGTCTTCCTGAATGGATATCTTGAGGAAGATATCTATATAGAGCAGCCTATGGATTTCACGTCTGGTGATGGTGATCACAGAGTTTGCAAGTTGTAAAAGTCTATACACAGATTAAAGCAAGCTTTTTGGAGTTGAAACCATCATTTTGATGAGGCAATCAAATCATTTGATTTTATCAAAAATGAAAAGAAATCATGTGTACATAAAAAGGTCAGTGGGAGCACGATAACATTCCTCGTATTGTATATGGATGATATTCTCCTCATTGAGAATGATATTTCCATATTGACCACGGTCAAAAGATGGTTGTCCAAAAAATTTTTCATGAAAGACCTAGAGAAGCATCCTATATTCTCAGAATAAAGGTCTATATGGATAGACCTAAACAGATGCTTGGCCTATCACAAAAGCTGTACATAGAGAAAGTGCTGAAGAAGTTCAGCATGAAAAATTCTAAAAGAGGACTTTTATCTCTTAGGCATGGTATTAGTCTTTCCAAGATGATGTGTTCGACCACATCTGAGGAGGTGCAGCACATGAGTAGGAATCCTTATGTCTCGATCATAGGGAGCCTCATATACGACATGCTATATACTCGACCTAATATTGCCCTTACTATGAGTGTCTCGAATAGGTATCAGTCGAATCCAGATGAAGAGCACTGGATAGCTGTAAAGAACATCCTTAAGTACTTAAGAAGGACTAAGAATTTGTTCTTGATTTTTGAAGGTGATTCTGAGTTACGAGTCGAGGGGTACATTGACTCAGACTTCATGTCTGATCCTAACGATAGAAAGTCTACATCAGGATATGTGTTCGTTTATAATGATGGCGCAGTTGGCTGAAAGAGTTTCAAGCAACCCATCATAGCGGATTTAACCACGAGGCTGAGTATGTCGCTACTTCGATGCTGCAAAGGAAGGCTTCTGGTTCAAAAAGTTCATTGCAGAACTTGGGATTATGACATCGGATGCCATACCACAGTACTGCAACAAAATGGAGCCATAGTACTTATTAAGGAGCTGAGGTTCATCAAAAATCGAAACATATTGAGCGGCGGTATCATATCATATGTGACTACCTCGAAAAGAAATATGTCGAGGTGCGAAGAGGAGGTTTCATAGACAATGTGACAAACCTGCTGACTAAGCAGTTGAGCTAATCGAAAATGAAAGTCCATCTTGAGAAGATGAGATTTAGATTTGTGGCCAATTGATTTCAGTCCAAGTGAAAGATTGTTAGACGTATATTCTAAAAGCCCATTTGGCTGATACATTGTAATCACTCTAGGACATAATTTTGTACTTAATACATTGATTTGATCAATAAAAGGGCAAATTTATTTTTTATTCAAGTGTGATGTGTCTTTGAATCATTCATGGAATTAGTTTTGATATATATTCTCAAGATATTAAGCATTAGAGATATGTATTTAATTCTTAAATGCTCTCAGTCATAGGATCATCATGAGGATAGTGATTGATTCGAATAGACTGACGCATAAATTACTTCCTTCAGGATAGATGAGTCTCTGATCTACAGTGTAGAGATACTGAGCGACGAGTACGGATAGTTGTTAGAGAACAACTAGTACTGAGCATGATCATACGAGAGATCATTTAGATTTCTACTCGCTCGTCAGTCATCATTTCAATGCTGTAGTTGTGTGAATGATCTTTTGATCTAAGATTGTACAACTACCCATGGTGAGGCTGCTGCAGTTTGACTGACATATAAACATGGGTCTTAATGAGCCCTTGTAGTGGATGTTGGTAATAATTATCCACTGTAAGGTAGGGTACACATCAAGATAGAATCTATCAATCTTGATAGTAAGGAGTAGTCCTATGAGATTTAAGAAGCTAAATCTGAGAATCTATTGCCACAGTATGTGATTGATGGACAAAAATTTTTATAGAAGTCACAACTGGATTTGAGCCAATCGAATATATCATATGACTGATGATGAGGTTTGATGATTTATCCATGATCTATCATCTAATCGGGACTCACGATAGAAGGACTGAATTACACGTTAACTACACCTAGAGATTTATTTCAGTTCTACTGGATTGCCACTACATACTGCTAGGTGTCGCTGGTGGATTATGAGAGCTCACTAGGGTTGTTATAGATCGATAATCTTTGATGAGTTAAAGTAGAATTGTTTCGATCTATTGAAAAGAGTTTGAATGATACTTTGATAGAGATCATTGTATATCCCACTAGCAGATAGAATTAAACTTATGGGGTTACACAAAAAAGAGATTAAGTCTAGAATTAGTAATTAAGCTTATGAAGTGTCAATTGGGTTTAGAGAAATCCGATTGGGTTCCTGGTAACCTTGCTAGCACATGGTTGGATCCAATTTCTCTTTTTGTTGAAATTTTTTATTTGATAAGATAATTCAAATTTAATTATCTGCTAATAACTACATAAATTAAATTCGTGAGACTCTAATTATTGGGTGTCTAAGGTTATGGATCAATTAAATTAGGATGCAAGTTTCTAATTAATTTTTTTTGATAGTTATTATGGGGTGCCATCTTGATTTGATTAAGTTGGGCATGTCCTATGATTAGAGAGCTTATTAATCTAATATGGGGCATCCCTTCGGTGCAAAATAGGGTGTGAAATAATGGGTGCAAGGGTTCCAAGAGTTGGCACCTAATAGGATTCGTAATGTAAGTTAAATAACTTAAGTTATTAAGAAATCCAATGCAAGTAGGACTTATATTATGAGATTGAATAGGATTCAATCTCTTGTCTATTTAAAGGGACCTCCCCTAAGATTTTTAGAGCATCAAAACCAGTAGCCTCTCATGCCTAGAACATCTCCCCACGCCCTCTCTTCCTCTCCCTTCTCCTTCTCCCTTGGGCGTCCCACACGCCCCCACACTTGGGACGTCTCAAGTTCTCCACACCAAGGGTGTTTGATGCCCCAATTGGTGCTGGTTTCTGGTGTCTAGCAGCAGCACAAAGCAAAGAGAAAGGTTAGAGAAAAGGAGAAGAAGAAGATCAAGGAAAGAATCAAGTGTTGATCGCGATCCAAGCTTCGTTCAGATTCAGCAAACTGAATTTTTTTAGAAAAAAAAATTTAAATTCTAGAGGGCTGTTCCAGGCTAATTCTGAGTAGATACCCATAGAGGCCAGATACTTGTACGGCTAGAAGAAAATCTCTTGTCTTCCAAATCCAGATTCGAAGAAAAAGATTATGAAATAGGTATGTGAATTGATCACAATCTAAATTTCAGCATATGTCAATTTCAGCACGTGAACTAGATCCTTGTAGTTTTATATGTTTATGCATGTATGACTTCGACTAAAAATATTTTAATCTTATATTCTACTACAGTATTTAGAAAATAATATTTTGAAACACACATGAATGCCCGAAACCTCGAATTCCAACAGCCTAAGGAGAGAGGGCATGAGGCTAGAGAGAGAGAAGGGGAGGCATGGGCACAATAATAAGTGGCAGCAAGGAAGGGATGTTATGAGATTTCAAGAGAGGTAGGGCTATAGTCCTTTAAATAAACCATATAAGGGAGTCCTAAACAAATTAGGATCCTTTCTTCTAATCACATTAAAAGTCCTAGCCTAAAACCTCTTGGACCAATTCAAAGGGATGCCAACAAGCTGAGACCTATGCCCATATATGGCTTCGGCATCCCATCACATGGGGCCCAATTACATGCACTCAAATTAGCCCATATGGTTCCATAAATTCAATTCAAGAGTTCTTGATCGAATCAAGATGAATTTTCAATCAAGAAAATCAAGAAACTCTTTCTTGATTTAATCCAAGCCATAAATTGAGCATCCAATCATTGGAGCCCATTTAATCAAATTCAATTCAAGTGTAGGAATTGATTAATGCTTATCATATAAGTAAATCAACTACAAGAAGAATTAGATTCACGCAAGTGCTAGCAATGTTAACATGAACCTAATAGGATATCTCTAAATCCATACTAATTGATGCTTTATAAGCCTAATTAATCAATCTAGATCTTCTCCTTTTGATGTGTGACCCCATAAGTTTAATTCTATCTGGTAGTGAGACATACTAATGATCTCTATCATAGATATCACTGAAATCTCTTTCAGTGGATTAGAACGGTTCCACTCTAACTGGACAAGGACCATTAATCCAAAACGATCCTATTGAGCTCTCATAATCCATCAGTGACATTTAGCAATATATAGTGGCAATCTAGTGGAACCAAAGAAGAATCTCTAAGTATAATTAATGTGTGATATAGTCTCTCTATCATGAGTCCTGATTAGATGGTAGGTCATGGATAAATCATCAAACCTCATCATCAGTCATATGATAGATCTGATCCGCTCAAGTCCAATAGTAATTTCAAATAAATTTTTTTTCATCAATCACTCTGTTGTGGCCACAGACTTGTGGACTTAGCATTTTAAATTTTATAGGATTACTCCTTTCTATCAAGATCAATAGATTCCATCTAGATGCACATCTTGCTCCTACAGCTCAACCAACTGCAGCCAACATCCACTACAGACACTCATAAATGAATCAATACTTATGTGTAGTTAAACTATAGTAGCCTTACTGCGAGCAACCATGACATCATAGGTCGAATGACCAATCACGCAACTACAGTATCGAGATGATCATTAATGATTGAATAAAAATCTATATGATCTCTTGTATGGTCACGCTTAGCACTAGTTGTTCTCTAACAATTATCTACAGTTACCGCTCAGTGTCTCTACATTATAGGCTAAAGGCTCATCTATTTCAAAAGAAGTGAACCATGCATTGATCTATCTAGATTGATCACCATCTCCATGACTATCCTATGATTGGGAGCTATTTAAGAATTGATTATGCATGCCTCTAATTGTCAATACTTGAGATATGTATTATAACATCAATTCCATGGACAATTCAAAGGCACACAATACTTGAATGGAAAAAGAAAACTTGCCTTTTATAGATCAAATCAATAGTTTCAGTGCAAATTTATGTCATAGAATGAAAAATATGTCAACCAATAATTGACTTCTAAGATATACATCTAACAATCTCTCACTTTGACTAAAGCTAATTGACCATTAATCTAAGCCCCATCTTCTTAAGGTGAGCTTATATTTTGGGCTAGCTCAACTGCTTTGTTAGTAGATTTGCCATGTTATCTATGGAGTCTACTCTTCGCACCTCGACATATTATTTCTCAAGTTAGTCATGTATGATATGAAAATGCTGCTTAATGTGCTTGGATTTTTTATGAGATTGGAGCTCCTTAGCAAGTGCTATGGCTCCATTATTGTCGTAGTACAGTGGTATGGTATCCGATGTCATTACGTTAAGTTCTGTGGTAAACTTTTTGAATCAGAAGCTTTCTTTTGTAGCATCCGAAGCGACGACATACTCATCCTCTGTGATCGAATCTGTGATGATATTTTGCTTGAAATACTTCCAGCTAACTGCACCACCATTGTAAACGAACACATATCCCGATGTAGATTTCTATCATCAGGATCCAACATAAAGTCTGAATCTGATAACCCTCAATTCACAATTCAGACGCTCCTCCATAGAGCAAGAATAAATTCTTAGTCCTTCATAAGTACTTAAGGATATTCTTCACAGCTATCTAGTACTCCTTATTTAGATTTGACTGATATCTGCTCGTGACACTCATAGTAAGGACAACATCAGGTTGAGTATATAGCATGGCATACATGAGGCTCCCTATCATCGAAGCATAAGGGATCCTACTCATGCACTCGATCTCCTCAAAAGTGGTAGGACATATCATCTTGGAGAGTTGAATACAATACCTAAGGTGTAGCAAATTCTTTTTGAAGTTTTTCATGCTGAACCGCTTTAACACTTTATCTATGTACAACTTTTGTGATAGGCTAAGTATCCTTTTAAATCTATCTCTATAGACTTTTATCCTAAGGATATAGGATGCTTCTCCTAGATCTTTCATGAAAAATTCTTTAGACAACCAACTTTTGATCGAGATCATCATGGGAATATCATTTTCAATTAGGAGGATATCATCCACGTACAGTATGAGGAAGACAAGCGCACTCCCACTGATCTTTTTATTAAAATAAGGTTCCTCTTCATTTTTGATGAAACCAAATAATTTGATTGCATCATCGAAATGAAGGTTCGAACTCTGAGAAGTCTGTTTTAGTCCATAGATGGACCTTTGCAACTTGCAGACACAGTGATTACTATCACTAGACATGAAATTCAGAGACTGCTCTATATAGATATCTTCTTCAAGATATCCATTTAGAAAAGCAGTTCTCAAATCCATCTATCAGATTTCATAATCATAGTAATCTACAATAGTAAGTAATATGTGGATGAATTTTAGCATGGCTACAGATAAAAAGTATCATGATAGTCAATATCTTCACACTGACTATAACCCTTCGCCACCAATTTTGGGTTATAGGTCTCTATCTTACCATCTACATCTATTTTTCTTTCGTAGATCCATTTACATCCTATGAGAATATTTTTTTTGGTGGATCTACTAAGGTCCATACTTGGTTCGAATGTATTGAGTCAATTTTTGACTTCATTGCATCTAACCATTTATCGTAATCGATTTCAGACATCGCCTCATCAAAAGTACTAGGATCATCACCATGACTCCCTTCTCCCATAAGGAATGCTTCCTCTATATCCTCTTTCAGTATATCCATGTATCTTTCAGGAGGATGAGAGATTCTATCTGATCTACAAGATGGAGGTGGAACATTAACTACTGGCTCATCGAAAATAAATTTCTGAGGATCTATAGCTCGTGGCTCTTTAGAGACATTCTTTTTTAGCTCAATTAGTCTCCCACTTTTATCATCCTTGATAAACTATTTTTCTAGAAATATGGCATTGTGACTCACAATCACATTGTGGTCATATGGTAAATAAAAGTAGTATCCCATGGATTCTTTAAGATATCCTATAAATTGAGCTACAATAAATCTATCCTCTAATTTGTCAGCTTTCTGTCTCTTGACATAGGATGGACATCTCCAAGTCTTAAAGTAACTCAGACTCGACTTCTTATTGTACCATATCTCATATGGTATGATAGGAATGAATTTAGTAGGAACCCTATTTAGAATATGCATCGCGGTAAGCAAAGCATGTCCCAAAAGAAATAGGGATAAATCAGTGAAGCTCATCATAGATCGGATCATATCCAATAAGGTCCTATTTCTTCTTTCGAATACCCTATTGAGTTAAGACGTACTAGAAGGAGTCCATTGAGAGACCATACTATTCTTCTTAAGATATCTCAAAAATTCAGTACTTAGGTATTCTCCTCCTCGATCAGATCGAAGGACTTTAATAGATTTATCTATTTATTTTTCTATCTCATGCCTGAATTTTTTGAACCTTTCAAAGGCTTCAGACTTGTACTTTATAAGAAACATATATCCATACCATGATAGATCATCAGTAAAGGTAATAAAATAGCTAGAACCATCCCTAATCTATATATTAAATGGACCACACATGTCTGTGTGTACCAGGGCTAGTGAATCAGTGGCTCTTTCTCTTTGTCCACAAAGGATAACCTAGCCATTTTTTCTCAAAGACATGATTCATAGGTCGAAATTGACTCAAATTTAATCAAGTTTAAGATCTTATCCTCTTTCAGTTTATTTATCCTATCCTATCCAATATGGCCAAGCCTATGGTGCCATAAGTACTTATGATTAAACTCATCTCTGAATCTCTTTTATCCTACGGTACTTACTACTTGCTCATCTAGGTTCATATTAGCATCAACATATAAGTGATAAAGGCTATCAATCAAAAGATTAGATGCAAGTAATTTATTTTATAAATAAATAAAATAAAAATCTTTATTAAATTAGAAAATAAATCCATCCTGTGCTAGTACAGATCGAAAGTAAATTTCGATTAGCTACAAGAACAAAATAGCAGTCTTTTAAATCTAATTTAAAGTCGACGATAATCGAAGAGGATAGGTACCAATAGTTTCTGCAGTAACTTTTACTCCATTGCTGACCCGAAGGATCATGTCACCTTACCTCTACCTCCTACTTCCTATTAGATCCTATATTGAAGTACATATATGAGCACTAGAACCAAAGTCCAATATCCAACTAGAAGTAGAAGAAACCGTTAGATTAGATTCTATAATAAGCATACCTTCAGAAGGTGGTTCATCCTTTTTCTTCTTTAGACCCTCTGAGTAAGATGGACAGTTTCTCTTCTAATGACCATCGGAGTTATAATGGAAACACTTTTCCTTCTCTACAGCCTTCTTTAGAGCGTCTCTCTTAGGTTTGCTCTCCTTTTTATGTTTCTTCGCAGGCTTACTCTCTTTTTTCTCTTGAGATCTTTTCTTGGAAGATGCTCACTCAACAGCAAGAACAGAGCCCCTTAAACTTTTCAAGGTACCCTTAGCAGTGACCAACATATTGACTAACTCAGATAAGTTGCAGTCCACTTTGTTCATATGGTAGTTTATAATGAACTATCTATATAAACTAGTAAGAGATTGGAGGATCAAATCTATCTTTAACTCCTTTTGCATAGTAAGCTCGAGCTTCTCAAGATCCTTGATCATTGTCATACAATGATCGTGGACCAACTGCCCCTCACCTATCTTCATATTGAACAATTGCTTGGACAATTCGAAGCATGCGGTCAGGCTCTACTCATCATACAACTCTTACAAGTGAGTGATCATGGTACGGACAGTGGACATATACTCATGCTGGCTCTGCAACTCATTTGACATGGAAGCCAACACATATTACTTTACCTTATGGTCATCCTCCATCCACTTGTCCAAAGTAGCTCTTTCACTACTACAAAATAGAGCTACGTAACAATTTTTTAACCGCTATCATAGCTTAAAAAATTAATGCCATAGTCTACGACAGTGGTTATGCCAACTGCTACCACTGTGACCATCACCGTAGACTATGATAGTAGTTTTTTAGGATACGACAGTGGTTGTCTCAACCGCTGCGATAGACATAGTATGACAGTAATTTTGAAACTGCTGCTGTAGCAATCTCTACCATAGAGATATAGCAGTGGTTATCCAATCGCTACCGCAAAGCTATGGCAGCGATTGACAAACTATTGTCCTAGTTAAATCTATGGCAGTGGTTATGCCAACCGCTGTCATAAACTTTACGGTAGCGATTGTCAAACCACTGCCATAGCCTTTGACCTGTTAAATAGGTCGATTGATAAAGGATGGTGGCAGGCCAGCGGAAAAGGGTGGTGGCAGTGGCTGGCAGCTCATCATGGCAATGGCAGCGGGCGGTGCAGGCCGACAGCACCGCACAACGACAACAGGCTTGCGGGCAGCAATGACAGGGTCTGAGTAAAGAGAGATCGTGAAATGCTTAAGTCTTTAAGTCATTATATACAAGTCATTCATTTCTTCCACAATCGATGTGGGATATATCATACTTTGGACCTATCACAGTGGTTATAGATAATCGTTGCTATAGATCGCCTATGGCAGCGATTATCAGTAACCGCTACCGTAGGTCAATCTATGGCAGTGGTTTGTGATAACCACTGCCATAGATTAAAATATGACAGTGATTAGTAAATCACTGCTATAGACCTATAGCAGTGGTTATTGCGCAACCTCTGCTATGGAGGTAGAATATAATTTTTTTTTATTTTTTTTAATATGATATAATTTAAAATTTTAAAATCTATCTTCATCATTCATTATCTAAATAATTATTGTTAGAATATCATCACAAAAAATCATATCGATCTGGCATCCCTAAATATGTCGATCATTAAAATTTGATTTCGATGGCTATAAATGACCATATAATGATCTGATAGATAGAGACTATTAATAGATCTAAAAATTTATGATGATAATCTTGATGATATTTATAGCACACTATCCAAATTTTACTTCAATCAAACATCATTATCATGGTCAATTTAGTACGAGATGATTTCGATCGTTAAATGATAAATGATTGATCAAAAGATGAAACGATATCCGATTAAAGTAATTTTTTAAATAAATAATCTTTGTTACTATTTAATTATTTATACAATGATGATCATTAAATTCAAATAGTACATATATAAATGATCTAAAACTATATGTCGCTTGCTACTCATTCTTAAATTCTTTGAGTAATTATATTTGTACTTTTGTAAGATATGCTCAAGTGAATTTCAACATATATGTACAGTTTAAATTTTATGATCACCACCATATAAATAATTAAAATACTAACATAGATCATTTATCCAAAAAATCATCTCAATCGGACGTCGATTGGTCATATGATCATTCATTTTTTATTTAACAGTCAAAATCATTCTGTACTAAATTGACCATGCTAATGATGTTTGATTGAAGAAAAATTTTGATATTATACCATAAATATCATCAAGATCATCATCATAAATTTGTGAACCCATTGATAGTCTCTATCTATCAGATCATTATATGATCATTTGTGACCGTCGAAATTGAAGTTTAATAATGATAAAGCTAGGGCTATCGAATCTAGGCAATCTTCTGTGAGGATATCCTAATAATAATTATTTAGATAATAAATAATAAAGATGTACTTAAAATTTGATTTCACTATTACAGATTCACGTAATCATCCAAAATTATTTGTAAGTATCGACCAAATTTTTTTAAAACTCTAATTTGAGGGATAAAATGATATTTTTTTCCAAAATCATCATTGCAAGATCTTGAAATGTTATATGAAATCAAAAAAAATTACTGAAATCTAACCTCTGGATCAAAAATTATGGGACGATAAAATTTTTATCTATCGCAGCGGTTACAAATAATCACTACCGTAGGTCTGGTTACAAATAATCACTGTCGTAGGTCGGACCAACGGTAGCAGTTATATGTAACCACTATGATAGGTCTGACCTACGATAGTGGTTCATAATAATTATTATGATACATCAGACCGATCTAACCTACGATAGTGGTTCATAATAATTATCACGGTAGGTCAGACCTGCGGTAGCGGTTACTGTAACCGCTGCTGTAGGTCCAACCTACCACAGTGGTTACTATAATTGCTATCATAGATCGACCACAATAGCAATTATTTATAACCATTACAGTAGATAAAATCTACAGTAGCAGTTATGATAACCGCTGCTATGGGTCCACCTACGGCAGCAGTTATTATGAATCACTGCGGAAGGTTTGACCTATCGCAGTGGTTACAAATAACCACTGCGTAGATTCCATGGCAGTGATTTTTGAAATCGCTACCGTATAATTACTACCATAGCCCCTTTTTGTAGTAGTATTTACTTTATCATAGGACGGACTGGTAAAGCTAGAGTGTCCTAATCGAGTACATATCCAATTTTTTAAATGCCAGGACTATTCTAAGGTTTCTGAGTCAGTCTTTAAAATTTATGCCGGTCAGATGATTGATTTCAAGGATACGAGCTAGAGGGTTAGAGGCCAACATTGTTTATCTATAAGAGTAGAGATTCTAGTTAGATATTTATACTTAAAATTATATTTGTTCTAGAAAATTTTAGATGCAAATAGACTTCCACTAATTTTTTCGGATTCTGACACTTTTTGGATGGAAAATGAAAATCTGATGCAACCATGAAAGGTTTCTAGTAGATGCTGTTGTCCCACCGATGTCATGTATCTCATCTAATAGTTATTGATAATACATACACCGATGCATAGGCAACTCTTTGACCAGATGCTTCTCTAAGTATATTGCAGCGACTTGATCTTTAAGTCATGTGAGCTCAGATAACACATATTATCTCGACTTTTTAGTTAAGCTAGACCCATCGTTCACAAGTAGGTTTGAAGCCATCATTGAGTCCCTCAGATAACATATATTGGGCCCAAACCCATCTTCACCCTGGAGCAACTCTTTGCTAGTAGAGTGGTTGCTTATTTTTGATGCAATTAAACCACTGTAACCAGTTGAGAATAGTCAATGCCAATACACATCTTCACTTTTACAATGATGGAAGATCATGAGGCTTAATATTGATTGGAGAAGTTTAGGTTAGGTCTCATCTAATCAGTCATCATATGGCTGATCTAACTAGTATGGGCTAAACCAAAACACCTTAGCAACTAATGAACCCAATCATCCAATTGGCCAGCTAAGTAAGATCGATAGGAGGGTATGCCATAAACTTACCATAAACTACAAATTATCTAGATAAGGAGCCTTCCAATTAAAAATCACTGATCAAGACATGCCTTAGACACCAAATAGCTTATTGATTTCAATTAGTCAACTTAGGTGAATCAGATTTGAACCATAAAATCGAATTAGATCCTTAGGTTGACTCGATTCTACATATGGGATTTTATCGACTTAATCTATAACACTTGTAGAATCATAAGTTCAATTGATCTAATCCAAATCAATACTTGACTCGATTTGATCAATAGCTACATCAATTTCTACCCAATATGATCTAATCATAACTTGAGATGCAATCTAATTACATGACCTAATGTAAAACTACCCATGCCCAATGATTTATGAACACACTAATTTCAAATCATAAAAATAATTTTCAGATCTAAATACATGCATGAAAAGTAAGTTTTTATTCTCGAAATACTTTTAGAACATGCATGCAATCATATATCATATATATGAAAAATTTTAAATTTTTAAAAAATATTTTCAAATCTAAACATACCATCATATATTACATACATAAAAAATTTAGATCATAGAAATTTAATTTTTAACCTACGCATGCTTTTATATATCGCATATATGATTAAAAATCAGATCTAAGACACCTTTCAGATCAGAACATGAAGACATACATCTCATGTATTAACTAAAATCAAAATTTTGAAAGTAATTTTTAAAACTTTTATGCTACTTTCATATATATGAACATGTAGCTCTGATACCACTATTACATTTCTACAGATGCTAGAACATATAGATTTTAAAATAATTTTTTAAATCTAAAATATAGTAAAAAATTAGATTAAAATAATTTTAATATAAGAATTCATTCATCATATGAAAATACCTATGGATTTAGCTCATACACTGAAATTAGTATAAACTGATTTTAGTTTGAATAATAAAAGTCTGTAATCAAGTGCATACCTGAATCACTTTTCCTTCACTTCAAACCTATGATAGGGGCTAAATTCAATTCAATCCCTGAATCTCGAGGTTGAGCAAGTTCTGAATTAGCAGCACAAGCATCCTGTCTCTATGGGTATCCATAGAGTCGATCTGGATTGACTCCTTTTGAATCCGCTCACTTGAATCAAAGGTCTAAATAGGCTTGAATCAAGCCTGGATGGGAATCAGCCCTTGATCCCTTTTTCACAATTCTTGATTGAAATCAACTCTTACTTGATAAGCCTAATTAACCAATCCAAATTTTTTTTCTTTGATGTATGATCCCATAGGTTCAATTTTGTCTAATAGTAAGATATACCAATGATCTCTATCATAGATATCACTGAAATCTCTTTTAGTGGGTTGGAACAGTTTCACTCTAACTCAATATAGACCATTAATCCAAAATGATTCTATTGAGCTCTCACAATCCACCAATGACATCTAGCAATATGTAGTGATAATCCAGCAGAATCGAAGAAGAACCTCTAAGTGAAGTTAACATGTGATACAGTCCCTCTATCATGAGTTTCGATTAGATGGTAGATCATAGATAAATCATCAAATCTCATCATTAGTCATATGATAGATTCAATCAGCTCAAGTCCAATAGTGATTTTAAATTAAAATTTTTTCATCAATCACTCTGTTGTGGCCACAAACTTGTGGACTTGGTTTTTTAAATCTTATAGGACTACTCTTTTCTATCAAGGTCAATAGATCCTATTTAAATGCACATCCTGCTTCACAGCTCAATCAACTGCACCCAACATCCACTTTAAGGACTCATAAATAAATCAATACTTATGTGTAGTCAAACTACAGTAGCTTTATTACAAGCAACCATAACATCCAGGTCGAAGGATCAATCACAAAACTATAGTATCGAGGTGATCACTGATGATTAAATAAAAATTCATGTGATCTCTCATATGATCATGCTCAGTACTAGTTATTCTCTATTAACTATCTGCACTTATCATTCAGTGTCTCTATATTATAGACTAGAAGTTCATCCATCTCGAAAGTAGCAAATTATACATTGATCTATCCAGATTGATCACCGTCCCTATGACTATCCTATAACTGAAAGCTATTTAAAAATTGATTATACATGCCTCTAATTCTCAATACTTAAGAATATATATTATAACATCAATTTTATGGATGATTCAAAGATACATAACATTTGAATGAAAAAAAAAGCTTACCTTGTATTGATCAAATCAATAGTTTAAGTATAAATTTATGTCATAGAATGAAAAATATGTCAGCTAATAATTGACTTTTAGAATATATATCTAATAGATATGACTTTCCAAATCATGAGAGGGCTTAAGATGTCCGACTATAAAAGATTGGAGAGTTGTACTGAAACTACAAGGTTAAGCTCCATAAAGGGTGGCTAAAGCACCATAGGGACATAGAGGAGGAGCTTGTTCCTTGGATTCACGACTGTCCCTCGAGTATGTGGGAGGGATGGTCAGGCATTGAAAAAGCCAGGAGTTTCAGATTTAATTTGTAACTTATGAATTTTTTATTATACTGATGATTATATTTGATTTTAACTTATGTGATTTAAATACTTTTTAGGCTGTATTTCATTAGAATCGAAAGAATTAGACTACTCAGGAGTACACGCATACTCTTGATCATGAGTCTATGGTCAGTTGTGTGCATAAAGAGGTAATGAATTCTGATCCTTTAATTTTTAAGTTATTAAATTATTATTTTTACATATTTCTATCAAGTTAATTGATTGTTATAGCTAACAAAAGAGAGGGTGATGTCCAGCCGTAGTGCCATCTTCCGATTGAGTTGTATAGACAAGAAGGGCAGGCTGATGAATGCCATGATCGAAAGAATTTTTGTAAGTAATAACGACGTATTATAATTTTTTATGATTCACTCGTTTCATTTTGACAATATGTGTGGTAGTAGAATTTCTTAGGATTTATTCACTCATGTTAACATCAAAATTTTTTGAGATTTTATTTGAATTTATAATTGCAAGAGCAATTAAACGCACTTGCGAGTGAGGGTCCGGACACTGTTGGCCCCCATGACCATCTATCTTAGGTCTTGGGATCTGAGCACTCTAAGAGGATTCATTGTAGGCTCGAACATATGCTGACTAGCTATTGGTTTGAAGGGAGTGTCTCTTCACATACTTTTGGGGTCGTCAGTCGGGAGCAGCTTGACGAGGCCTTGGCATAGGCATCTCAAGTTGAGGAGCACGCATCTCAGGCTGAGGAGCACATCGTTTTGACAATATGTGTGGTAGTAGAATTTCTTAGGATTTATTCACTCATGTTAACGTCAAAATTTTTTGAGATTTTATTTGAATTTATAATTGCAGGAGCAATTAAATGCACTTGCGAGTGAGGGTCCGAACACTGTTGGCCCCCATGACCATCTGTCTTAGGTCTTAGGATCTGAGCACTCTGGGAGGATTCATTGTAGGCTCGAACATATGCTGACTAGCTATTGGTCTGAGGCGAGTGTCTCTTCACATGCTTTTGGGTCGCCAATCGAGAGCAGCTTGACGAGGCCTTGGCGTAGGCATCTCAAGTTGAGGAGCATGCATCTCAGGCTGAGGAGCATGCATCTTATGCTCAGGAGCATACAGACCAGCTACAGAGCATCATGTCTACTATGGTGATGTAGCTCTCTGCTACTTTTGAAGCTGATTTTTCGAGCATTCAAGACATGTTGGCTAGCTATTCAACTCCAGCCCCTCCAACTCCTGCTATAACCTCTTTCGATCTTGCTATAGCCCTTCTCGATCTCACTTCAACCCCTCCCGATGATGATGAGATGCTTGGAGAGGAGGATTTTGATTTGATTAATTTTTGATGTATTTTATTTTTATTTAAAAAATATTGTAATACAATTTGAGTAATATAATTTGAGTATTTGAGAAATATTATACTTGGTACTGAGTTTTATGTGAAATTTTTGATTCTTGCAAATTTTAGTTTGAATAATTATATATTGAACTACATCTATTAGATAAAAAAAATAAAAAAAATAAATTTATATTATTTTTGCTGGTCAATAGGCAATGATAGTGGTTGCACAATCACTGCCGTAGCCATGCCAACCGCTGCTATAGTTTTGTACCAACCACTATCATAATCTATAGCAGCAGTTGATAAATCACTCCCATGCATCTATAATAGTAGTTGTACAACCACTGTCATAGATTGACATATGATAATGGTTTCTTAACTGTCGTTATAGAAGATATAGCAGTAGTTAGATAACTACTACTATAGATGGCTATAGCAGTGGTTAGAAAATTGCTGCTATAGAAAGCTATAGCAGTAGATTTTCTAACCACTGCTATAGCTAATCTATAGCAACTATTGATAAACCGCTATTATACAGTTTGTTATAGCATCAGTTGAGTAACCACTGCTATAATCTATATATGGCAGTGATTGCGAGAACCACTGCAACAACCACTGTCATAGACCTACGACGACGGCCACAGTGGCAGCAATTGCAGAACCGCTGCTATAGTCTATGACAGTAATTTTTTGAGCTACGACAGCAGTTCAGAATCAAACCATTGCCATAGCCCTTTCTGTAGTAGTGCTACTACATGTTGTTAAGCATCACTGGTAGATTGTGAGACTCTTAAAAGTTATTTTTATAATCAATAATTCTCATAGAGTGAGTTGGAATTATTTCAATCTATTGAAAGGAGTTTCGATGATATTTGTGATGAAGATCATAATATGTCTCACTACTAAACAGAATAGAACTTATGGGGTCACATACAAAAGGGAATAGATCAAAAATTTATAATTGGACTTGAGAAGTCCTAATCAGATTACGATTTATGAAATTCTAAAGGGTTTTGGAATACCATGCGAGTATATGGTTAACCCTGGATTTTCCATGTCATTAGGAGTCCTTATTTGATAAGGATTTTGTTTTTGATTTGAGCATGCATTCAGTTATTGATTGTGTTGAGAGATAGAGGGTGCCATGACCTGAGTCCCCTTCAAATAAGGATTTGATGAATTAAAAAGATTTGACTAAATTAAAAGAATTGATTTGGTCAAAGCCTTCTGGGAATTGGATTCCTTGTTGGTTTGAGATTTGATCTCATATCAAAACTCTACTTATTATCTTTTTGTGCACCATATTTTCATCAAGAATCAGGCCAAACATGGAAAGGAGTGGGGTGCCAAGAGGTTCATCATAAGAAGGACACTTAGCGCCCCATGAGAGGTTACGTGAGAAAGAACTTGCACCCCTTATGTTCACGCAAAAAGTCTTGCCGCCCATCCATATTCCATGCACCCCTTAGACCATCTTTGGAAGGTGGTTAATCACCACATCTTTTTATGTGATAAGGAGTTTAATTTCCTATGGTGGTTGGGAGTTTTAGTTTTGATAAAACTCTAAACACCTAAGGAATAAAGTCTATAAAAGGGCTGCTACATGTGGCATTAAGATGTAAGAAAGAAGAGATCAGATCTCATATTTTTCCAATGCCTCTTCTTTTTCTCTTTCTCTCTCTCATGCCCAAACTTGGGATGCTCAAGGTGTTGGGTGGGTTTAGGAATATTTCTCTCAACTTTCTTCTTATATCTAGCATTCAAAAGTTGAAGCTTGATCAAAGGCTGCGAAGAGAAAAATCTGCATGCTGATTTTTCTGAGAAGAAAATCAAATCTACTTGAGGAGAATCTTTGATCTTTTTTGTATAGATTTTGTAGAGGCTGGACACTTGTGCAGCTTCAAGAAATCAAAAAAAAGACATCCATGATCATCAAATTAAGGTGAAGAACTATTTGTGTAAAGGTGAAGACCTAATCTCCTTTTCTTAATCTTAACCTTAACAACTATAATAGATCTGGAGTTGATATGAGATCTCATATCATATTAATCTAAAAATATAAAGTTTTTTGATGTATTTATGATCATAAAATTTTTAAATTCCATTGTGCAAATCAATCATATTTTCTAACATGTACAACATGTCATTGATTTAGTTCTAGGATCATCTTTATCAAATTTGCCATACTATAGAATGAACCCTAAGGAACATGCTAAGTTGAAGCGTCAAGTTAATGAACTTTTACATAAGGGTTTCATTAGAGAGAGTCCATGCCCGTGTGTCATTCCTATCTTACTCACACCTAAGAAAGATGGTAGTTGGAGGATGTATGTTGATAGTCGATCGATCAATAAAATTACAATCAAGTATAGATTTTCTGTCCCTAGACTTGATGACATATTGGATATGATGTCAAGATCTAAATATTTCACAAAAATTGATCTTAAGAGTGGTTACCATCAGATTCAAATTCGACCTAGCGATGAATGGAAACATATTGGGAATTGTGTCCTAAAATTAATCATTTGATGATTGTGCTAATTATAAAGATATACGAATTGATCAATAATAAAAGTTATTTGATCTTTTCATCAGAAGGTTACATCTTCTAACAAACTCTTATGTTGTAATGAAGTTCTTAGGACTACTTTGATCGATAAAGGAGGTTTTATCGTATAGTCCTTAAACTGGTTCATGACCAAACGATATGCTATTACTAGGACGATAGCGATATCAAGTGTAGGTCGTTGTGTACCATATGCGTTGGTTGTCCTAATAATCAAATGATGTAGAGACACTGGTATGACATGCAAGTGAGATGTAAGAGTACATCTCATTGAACATGATCAACTATGGAGCACTTTGCTATCAAGAGTAACTCGCGAAGGGTATGGATATAAGTATCCCTCCGATCTGAGATCACCACGATAACTTACAAGCAACTCACTATACTTTGGTGTCGAACTATCTGAATTTATAATTCAGTAAAGGAAGATTTTTTGATACAGTTAAGTACTTATTAAGTCGGTGCATGAGTCAAAATGGGATTAAACCCTTCGAATTAGTAGGAGTTAATATATCAATTATTTTAATTTAGCAAAATCTGAGCTCGGATAATCCATATGATGGATTTGAAAGATTGAGATATAATGTGGATGACTTATCTGGATTTGACACTTAAATCTTAGGTCATCCTTTAGCATTAGGATCAAAGGGATAAATTATACGATAACCATACGCCAATAGGTTCTTGAATGTTGTTTTGCCATCATTCGACCTATTCAGACATTGGGTCCATTGCTAGATGGTTACATTGATTGGTTCAAAAATCTATTTTTATACTACCAGCTTAGGTTTAAATCTATGAGGTCACATTTAAAAAATTTTTTGACTGATCATGTGGCTGATCAACGATTGAGAATCATTCAAAGACTTAATCATCAATTCGATTGATGGTTAACCTTATACAAAAGTTATAATAAATTTATTCATCAAGTATTAATAAATTAATAGAAAATTAATTAATAATTAGATTACTGATTAGTTCAATTTGATTAAGCAAAAAAGATTTGATAAAATCTAATTGAATTAGATTCAATTAGGTTTGATCCGATTAGGTTATAAGATGACCTAATCGCTAAGGAAGAATTATCCCTGATTTGATCAAAATTTTGATTCAATCAATTTTTAATTTGATTAAAATTTGATTAAAAATTTATGAATCTAATTATATTGATTTTATCTATTTATTTGGACTAAATCAGATGTGATATGGTTGGAATTCAAAAAAGAAAATCAAGAGTCCATATAGGATTGGACTCTCCTTCTCCCTTGCGCACCAAATTTTGGATGCCAATATTCCTCACAATAAAAGATTTTTTACATGAGTTTTCTCCATGCAAAAGAGCCCTCTCACCCTCCCTTTCTCACATCCAAGAATGGATAAAAATTTGGTTTTATGGTTTGTTTAAATCTGATTTGAAATTGGATACCATATTAGATAAGCTTTGACCTTATTTACAACTCTTGCCGCCCATGCCTTCTTTTCCTTTATTTTGTGTGACAATATGAGGGATTTTACCATAGAAAATCTGATGGTGATTTGATTCCACATGAAAGAAAGTTGTTTAGGGCATCCCATATTTTTTGGACATGGAATTGAAAGGAAAGGTTCGACATCTCTTCGAAGAGTCCAAATACCTTATTACACATTGAAATAAATAGGGATTTATTTTGATTTTGTGCATGTAAGAGAGAAGAAAGAGTGCTCTTCATGTTGGGAGGTTTTGGGCATGGGTTCTTGTCGTGAAGAAAATAGAAGAGGGTCCTCTCCTTTTTGGGTGAGCAAAAAGAAAAACCTAGAAACCCTAGATTTAATCCTAAAGGTTTGGGAAGAGAGAAAAATAAGAGAAAAAGTTGTTTCTTCTCTATGTTTCTTTACCTCTTCATCTCCTTCAGAAGTCCATCCTCAATCTCTAGAAAGATTTTAGAGATTTGAAAAAAGAATCCAGATCAGTTAAGAAGAAGATCTTCGCGCGAACTAGAATTTTGAGAAAACAGATCAGATCGGGGCTTTGAGTGGACCTTCCATAGAGGCCGGATGCATGTGCGGCTATGAGTAACCAGTAATGATTATCTTCACCATATCTCTCAGTAGCGATGATCATCAATCCACGCTCAGATATCGAGTTCTGAACTCAGATAGGTATAGATTTGATCTACAGCTTACATTCATACATGTAGATTTTATCTTCTATATTTTTTAGATTTTATATACAACATATCATGTCGTAGATCCTAGAGTAAGTTGATTTGATGATTAGATCATATGCATATTAGATTAATATGATTAATCTAGTTATCTTCTGCTATATTTTATTTTAAAAATTTTTAAAATAAATGCATAAAATCACCTATATTTTCAACAGTGATATCAGAGCCAGGTTCGTTATGACATATTATATGTACTTATTAAATCTAGAATTTAATTTTATTTAGATCTGATATGTCATATCTTAGATTTGAATTTAATTAATGATTGATTGCATAAACTGATATAAGGTTATCCTGCTGTAGGATTTATCCCTTACAGTGAATAGGTTGTCCTAGTTTATGCTGATCTTTGATAAAATTTGATTTTACATATTATATATGATATTTATGATCTAATTTAGATATAATCTAAAATTATGATCAGATTTGATATAATTTAGATTAGATCTAAATTCATACATATATGATATATGGTTAGATTAGATGATCCGATTAGTAAGTATTTGGATTGGATTGATCACCAGGCCGTCCGATCATATGAGCAAGAAGAGTTTAAAGGTCTTCTCTTCCCATTCGATGGGATACTCTTATAGTGTGTAGGGGTGCCATGTAACTAAATACCATAAAGAAGAATACAAAAGGAATAACTTACTTTTCTGCAAAATTCTAGATCTTGAAATCTTAGGTTTGTTGTATGTGATACAAAATTATATGAAAAATAAAATATCTAATCTATATGATTAAAATTATTTTAATCATAAAAAAATAAAATTTGAAATCATAAAAGGTTTAGATATGATATAAAAGTATGTTTATGATTGATTTTATTTTAGAATTATGCAAATTTTTTTCAGATCTAAAACTCTTTAAAATATGCTCACATAATTACTAAGCCAACCTAATTTTGAACTGAGTTGATCTAATCTCCTTGCGTAGCCAGCTCAATGTTGATCGAGTCGATCCAGTTTCAAAATAGAAAATCTTTACATAAAATTTGTTATAAATTATTTACAAAATAAAAAATTTGAAATTATTTCAAACCTAAACCGAAACCCATGTTGATGCTGAAACTTGATTAAGAATTAAGTATAGAATCGATTAGATCTAGAATTATGATTTAAAATTTAATGACATTGCATAAAATATGGAGGCATGGGTTAGCTTAAATCAAGTCCTCTTAATTGGGTTAGACCTAAGGTTAGAATCAAAAAATTAATGGATCATGTAGAGAAATTGATTAAATCTAACTAAATATTGAATTAGATTAAATCAAAATTTTTCTAGAATCAATACAATAGTTGTAGATGGACAAATTCATATCTTTGATTAAACTAAATGGACCTTGATTATGACTCAGTGGTTGAACCTGAATCATTAGATTGGTCAAATCAAAACTAATTAACTAATTGGTGTCTAAGATAAGTTTGACATTTTGATTGGTGGTTTTTAATTGGGAGTGGCTTACCTGGCCATTTTGATGGTGTCTAAGGCAAGCTTGGCATACCCTCCCACCGTCTCACTTATCTGACCAATTTGATGGATTATATCTTAATTAGACTGCTAAATAATTTAAGTTGACCCATGCCATTAAGGTTGATCAGTGTGACTGATCTAGATACCATTTCAGCCAGTATGACCTTGATCCAATTCAATGACTTGATGAAGTCAGTGGGAGGATTGTGGTTTACTAGTTGATCTCTTCTCTTTTGTCCATAAATCAAATTTCTAAATTATTAGGTCCATAAAATGAGTTGGTTATGGTGATAACTAAATTATAACCTCCCATTAAAGTGAATGGTAATGGGTCCATTATTTTTGATTGACATTGCAGGGCCATCCGTCTAGTATTTCTTTGAATGATGGAATTATTATTCATCATATGATGACTTCGATGTACTATCTGATGAATGGTTGGATTGATCGAGCCATACTTGAGTCTGATCATTCATTAGTTAGAATCACTAAGTAGGTTCATGTTAATGATTTGACCTAACTAGGATTTTTAGTAGAGGCCCATCGCTTACTGAAATAAAATCTGGGGTGAAACTAATTACTAAAAATTATTTAGAGAAATAATTTATTGAGAACCTACCCATAGATACATATGAATTAGTCAAGCCATACTTGGGCCTGTATACAGTTTGTGTGGATTCTAGTACCTATTAAGAAATTAAGACAATTCCTCGAATTGGAGGTAGAGGCTATCAATTCGTATAAAATAATGAGAAAATCTTTAGACCAAAGTCCAAGTCTTTAAGGTTATTCAATTCATAAATATAAAGATCTTGTATTTTTTTTCATTTATGACTAGATGTCCATTGCTCCGTTCACTATTTGACAGTAACTTATTTATAAGACCCAACTTCGATAGATGGTATCAAAATTGTGAATAGTTCTAGAGCACGAATGGATCCTATATATGATTTTGGATCCAGCACCTAATGTTTCTTCATCCAACACATATGATGCGATCAAAGGCACTTATCAAAAGTGGTCAAATGATCGTATCACCGTGTAGTATTTTTAAGAGCAACGAAGAATACAAATTTAGTTATAAATTCGATGATGCTTAATAGGAAAAAATTCTTCAAAAGTTGAAGGAGTTCTTTTGCACCTTCGAAGATGTGTCTTCAGTGGGGCAACAATCTTTTGAGAAAGAAAAAAAGGTACAAAAGAATCATGCTTGGGTTGAGGAGTCCGAACTGATAAAAGAGTCTAAGGTTAACCTAGTCTGACCGAGTTTCTTGACCCAAACAAGATAAGGAAGAAAAATCAGCAAAGGATTATTGGATAAGATACTTATAATATCTTATGATTTCTCTATCGGTGACACTACTATCTGGATATTGGATATTAAAAGTCTATACAAATTATTGTAATGACTTCAGATTAGTAGAAAGATTGAAAACCACAAAAAATTTCTGAATGTTGGAGCTGAAAGTCATGTTTCAGTTCTGATTTTAGAAATTCTCAAGCAAGTTTTTGATTTTAATAATATCATTTTTATGATTATCACCATTGTTTATTTTGATGAATGTTATTTTCATAGGCTTTTTGATCAAGAATGAATTTACATTGTTAACATAGAATAATTTTTGTGATATCATTATAGATGATGTCAAAATCATGTGTGGATAATTGAGAAATGGCATTTACGAATAGTTACAGCCTGTTAGTGTACTGTACATAATAAATAAACTCCTTAGAATAGATTATGTCATGGATACTTACCTTTGGCAATTTAGGCTCGATCATTTAACAAGAATAGGATCAATAGGAGATAGCTCTCGAAGTTAATGATTATGAATCATTGTCAACCTATCAATCCTATCTCCTTAGTAAGATGACCAAGTCACCTCTTGCTGAAAAGATGAATGAGCCAATGATATTTTGAGTTTGATATATATTGATGTATTGAATCTATGAATATATTTATCATAAATTTAGATTATTTAAAATATTTAAATATTTTTTTAATAAAATAAAGAAATAAACTGAGAAGAGCATTGAAACTCTTGATCAGACTAAGGAGGAGAATGCTTTTTTAGTGAGTTTTTTGATATATCTAAAAGAGAATAGGATTCTCTCTTATTGGAATCGACTTTGTTAGATATAGTTTGATCCATGATGAAGTTTACTAGTCTGCTAGTTTTTTTTAAGATTATGCTCTTAAGACTGCTTGTTATGTTCTAAACTGAATTTTGAATTAATCAATCGCAATAATCCCATATGAGATATGGACTAGGCATAAGCCTATGCTTTCTTACCTTAGGGTTTAGAAGTATTTGTTTAATATCAAATATTTGTAGACCGATTAGCTTAGATCTCAATCCTATATGTATTATTTTGTAGGGTAACCTTAAAGAATCTAGGGGATATTACTTTTATTTTGCTAAAGAACAAAAGTTGTTCGGCATTCTTTTTAGAAAAAGAGTACCTTGATGAAGAAACTGAAGCCTTTAATGTAGAACTTGTGAAGTTCAGCAGGTAGAAAAACCGACACAATCTAATGAACCCATATAATCAAATTTGATTAGATCAAATTCGAAACCTATTGTAGAGACGCTATTAAGGAGATCTGATAGAGTACTGCATCCATCGGATAGATATTTTATCTAGTTTTGGGATGTGATCCTATTAAACTCGATGAGAACGATAAGGATCTAATCACCTACATGGATGTCATGTAGTGATCTGATTTCGATTAGTGGCTTGGGCTATAGAGTCCAAAATGGAGTCCATGAAGGTCAACGGTATATAGATACTCATCGATCCACTCGAAGGGGTAAAATCCATAGGGTGTAAGTAGATCTTCAATAGGATCAGAGGGTGCAGATAAGAAGGTGGAGACCTACAAAATCTACCTGGTTGCCTAAGGATATCGTCAATATTATGGCATTGGCCATAACGAGATAATTTTCTCCTATGACAATGCTAAATATTTTGAAGTTGGAACATGCATTTTGATAAATAATCAAAACGTATGATTTGTTGAGAATGAAGAAGAACCATACAAATACAAATAGATTAATAGTTCTACGAGTGTATTTCTTATTTTGTATGTAAATAAAATTCTCTTAATCAAAAATGATATTTCTTACATTACAGGAATAAAAGCTTCGTTGTTATCATTGTTCTTCATAAAGGACTTGAGAAAGGCACCTCTCATCCTAGAGATAAAGATCTATAGAGATAGATCTAAGAATCTACTTAAGTTATCCCAGTCCACGTACATAGAATGTTTATAAGTAGAATTTATTCTATCATGTACACCATGTATGAGATAGGATATGATATACTCACTAGGGTAGTGAGTGGATACCTACAAGATTGGATGAGAATCATTGATAAGTCTCCTTATATATTTTAAAAATACTAAGGACCGGTGACTCGATTATAGAGAATCTGACTTAAAACTTGCAGAGTATGATTTTAATTTTTTAGTTTGACATAATAATAGTAAGAATGTGTCAGAATATATCCTTATCTCAAATAATAGAGCAATCTACTGAAAAAATTTTAAGCAGAAAGATATAGCCAATTCAATTTGTGAGGTAGAATGCATTGCAGCATTCGATGCTTTCAAAAAGCTATGTGATTGTAAAGGTTCATTGGCAAGCTAGGAGTGGCACTCTCCAATGATGATTCTGCTGTATTGTACAGCATCGGAGCCATAGCTTATGTTTAGAAGCCGAAGTCCCATTAGCTTACCAAGCATTTTACATTGCTACCATCTTATTTGAAAAATCTGTTAAGATGAGATCGAACTTTAGAAGATCGACAGAAAGAAGAATCGGACCAACCGATTTACTAAAGCCTCGGTATCTAGGAGTTCTGAGATGATAAATCGAAGATGGGTATATGATACTATACTGATTGACTTTAGTCCAAGTGGGAGTTGTTGGAATTGTGTCCTAAAGCCAATTATTTGACAATTATGATAATTATAAAGATATATGAGTTAATCAATAATAAAATTATTTGATCTTTTCATCATAAGATTACATCTTCTAACAAACTCCTATGTTATAATGAAGTCCTTAGGACTATTTTGATCGATAAAGGAGATTTTATCGCATAGTCTTTAAACTGATTCACGACCAAACGATATGCTATTACTAAGACGATAGCGATATCAAGTATAGGTCGTTGTGTGCCATATGCATTAGTTGTCTTTGTAACCAAATGGTGTGGGATATTGATATGGCATGCAAGTAAGATATAGGAGTACATCTCATTAAATATGACTAACTGCGGAGCACTTTACTGTCAAGAGTAGCTCGGAAGGGTATGGGTATAAATGTCCCTTCGACTTAAGATCACTACGGTGATTTACAAGTAACTCATGTACTTTAGTGCCGAACTATCTGAATTTGTAATTCAGTGAAGAAGATTTTTGGAAGTAGTCAAGTACTTGTTAAGTCGGTGCATGAGTCAAGATGGGATTGATCCCTTCGAATTAGTAGGAGTTAATATATCAATATATTTTATTTAATAAAACTGAGCCTAATAATCCATATGATGGATTTAAAAGATTGAGATATAATGTGGATGACTTATCTAGGTTTGACAGTTAAATTTTTGGTCGTCCTTAAGCATTAGGATCAAAGGGATGAATTATACGATAACCATACGACAGTAGGTTCTTGAATGTTCTTCGCCATCATTCGATCTATCCAGACGTCGGATCCCATTGCTACATGGTTACAGTAATTGATTCAAAAATCTATTTCTGTGCTGCTAGCTTAGGTTCGAACCTACGGGGTCACACTCAAAAGAAGTTTCTGACTGATCATATGGCTAATCAACGATTGAGAATTGTTCAAGGGCTTAATCGTTAATTCGATTGATGATTAATCTTATACAAAAGTTACAATAAATTTATTTATCAAATGTTAGTGAATTAATAAAAAATTAATTAGTAATTAGATTGCTAATTAGCTCAATTTGATTGAGCAAAGAAGATTTGATAAAATCTAATTGAATTAAATTTAATTAGGTTTGACCCGATTAGGTTATAAGATAACCTAATCGTTAAGGGAGAATTATCCCTGATTTGATCAGGACTTTAGTTCAATCAATTTTTAATTTGACTAATATTTGATTAAAAATTTATGAACCTAATTAGATTAAATTTTATCTATTTATTTAGGCTAACTAGATGTGATTTGGTTTGGATTCAAATAAGGAAACTAAGAGTCCATATAGGATTGGACTCTCCTTCTCCCTTGCACACCAAACTTTGGATGCCAATATTCCTCATGCCAAAAGATTTTTTGCATGAATTTTCTCCACACAAAAGAGCTCTCTCATCCTCTCTTTCTCATATCTAAGAATGGATAAAAATCTGATTTTATGGTATGTTCAAATCTGATTTGAAATTGGATACCATATTAGATAAGGTTTGACCTTATCTACAACTCTTGCCGCCCATGCCTTCTTTTCCCTTTATTTTGTGCGACAATATGAGGGATTTTACCATAGAAAATTAGATAGAGATCTGATTCCATGTGAAAGGAAGTTGTTTGGGGCATCCCATATTTTTTGGATGTGGTATTGAAAGGAAAGGTGCGACATCTCTTGGAAGAGTCCAAACATTGTTGGACTCTTCACCCTACCTTATTACACATTGAAATAAATAGGGATTTATTTTGGTTTTGTGTATGTAAGAGAGAAGAGAGAGTGCTCTTCATGTTGGGAGGTTTTGGGCATGGGTTCTTGGCATGGAAAAATAGAGGAGGGTCCTCTCCTCTTTGGGTGAGCAAAAAAAAAAACTTAGAAACCGTAGATTTGATCCTAAGAGTTTGGGAAGAGAGAAAAATAAGAGAAAAAGTTGTTTCTTCTCTATGTTTCTTTCACCTCTTTATCTCCTCCAGAAGTCCATCTTCAACTTCTGAAAAGATTTCAAAGATTTGAAGAAAAGATTCAGATCAGTCAAAAAGAAGATATTCGTGCGAACTAGCATTCCCAAAAAGATCGATCAAATTGGAGCTTTGAGTGGACCTTCCGTAGAGGCCGGATACATGTACAGCTGCGAGCAACCAGTAATGATCATCTTCACCATGTCTCTCAGTAGTGGCAATCATCGACCTACGCTCAGGTTTCAAGTTCTAAACTCAAATAAGTGTAAATTTGATCTACAACTTACATCCATGCATGTAGATTTTATCTTTTATGTTTTTTAGATTTTATATGCAACATATCATGTCATAGATCGTAAAGTAGGTTGATTTGATGATTAAATCATATGCATATTAGGTTAATATGATTAATCTAGTTGTCTTTCACTGTGTTTTATTTCAAAAAATTTTAAAATACAGGCATGAAATCGCCTACATTTTCTAACAAAATAGCCTTTAAGACTAAGGATGGTTTATATGAATGGTTAGTCATACCCTTTGGTCTTAGTAATGCACCTAGTATCTTCATGGGGGTTATGAACCAAATCTTTCATCCTTTCATAGGTCGTTTTTTAGTGGTCTATTTTGATAACTTTCTAATTTATAGCAAGACCAAAACCCAACACCTTCTTCGTATACGAAAGGTTTTTGGAGTTCTTTGTTAGGAGAAACTCTATATGAACTTGAAAAAATGTTCCTTCCTACAATCCCAAGTTATATTCCTGGATTTTGTTGTCTCATCAGAGGGAGTTGCAGTCGATCCTGATAAGGTCAAAGCTATTAGAGAGTGGCTAGAACCTAAAAACATTTATGAGGTTAGAAGTTTCCATGGCCTAGCTACTTTCTATGGAAGGTTCATTAATGGATTTAGTATCATTATGGCTGCCATCATAAATTGCATGAAAAAGGAGGAGTTTAAATGGTCAAAGCTATAGCCAAAGCATTTTCTGAGATCAAAAAGAAAATGACACAAGCACCCATATTACGGTTGCCTGGTTTCTCTAAGGTCTTTGAAGTTTTTTGTGATGCCTCAGGTGTAGGTATAGTTGGTGTTTTGAGTCAAGAAGGTCATCCCATTGCCTACTTCAATGAGAAACTGAATGAGGCCAAACAAAAATATTCCACACATGACAAAGAGCTTTTGCTGTTGTCTAATCCCTTAGGCATTGGAGGTACTACCTTCTTTCCTGAGAGTTTATTTTGTATTCTGACCATCAAGCTCTTAAGTATTTGAATTCTTAAAAGAAATTAAGTGCCCGATACATCAAATGGGTAGAGTTCTTACAGGGGTATACTTTTATTTTTAAGCACCATGTTGGTGTTGAGAACAAAGCAGTTGATACACTTGGTAGAGTCATTGGCATTTTACATTCTGTTGAGGTCATTGTGGTTGGTTTTAAGCGCATTAAGGATGAATATGATGAATGTAAAGATTTTGATGAAGTATATGGTGCATTGATGAATAATCATATCATTAGCAATATAGATTTTGTCATTCATGATGGTTATTTATTTAAGGGCACTAGATTGTGTATTCTGACCTCATTTTTTAGAGATTTTGTTATTTGAGAGTTACATGCTAGTAGAGCTGCTAGTCATTTTGGTCAGGATAAGACTGTTGCTATGGTTGAGGAGAGATTTTATGAGCCTAGTCTGAAGAGAGATGTTACATGTGTTGTGACTCAGTGTCGAACTTGTCAATTAGCAAAGGGTAGTAAAAAGAACATAGGTTTGTACACACCTTTACCAGTTTCCCATGTCCATGGCAAGATCTAAGTATGGATTTTATCTTAGGACTACCCCGCACACTTAAGAAATATGACTCTATTTTTGTAGTTGTGGATCGATTTTTAAAAATGACTCATTTCATTCCTTGTACTGAGTCTAACAATGCCATCCACATAGTCGAACTGTTCTTTAAGGAGGTCTTTAAACTGCATGGTTTGCCTAAGACTATTATTTTAGACAGGGATGCCAAATTTGCTATTTATTTTTGGAGAACCTTGTGGAAAATGACCAACACTAAACTCATATTTTCTTCTGCTTTTCATCCTCAATCCGATGATCAAATTGAAGTGGTTAATAGAAGCTTAGGAAACCTACTAAGGTGTCTGGTTAGTGAATACTTGACATCATGGGATAAGGTCTTATCAATAACTGAATTTGCATATAATAGTTCTATCAATAGGTCTATAGGTCATAGTCCTTTTGAGATTATTACTAGTTATAACCCTAAGAAACCTATACACCTTATTGCATTACCTCCTGAGTCTAGACCTAATGAACATGCACTTGCATTTGCCAAACACATTCATAAATTGCATGCTGAGATTAGAAGAAAAATAATTTTAAGCAATGAGAGCTATAAAAAATGCTGCAGATGTTCACCAAAGATTTTAAGAATTTCAAGAAAGAGACATGGTAATGATGCATATACAGCCTGAAAGGTATCCTAAAGGTACTGTAAAAAAGTTACATATCCGGAAAGCAGGTCCTTTCAAAATTCTAAAGAAAATCAATGCATACATATGTCCTTGACTTGCCTCCTGATATTGGTTTTAGCTGTACATTTAATATTGAAGACCTTACTCTATACCATGAGCCTTACATTGATCCATCTATTGGCCTTCCATACTCTCCTACTATATTTCCTACTACGATTCCACCAATACCCATTTTCTCTAATTCCAAAGAGAAGAGAGGAAATAGAGAAAATTATGGATGATCACATCATTTCAGGAGAAAGGATCTTTTTGGTCAAATAGAAAGATCGATCTATTAAAGATAGCACATGGATCACATAGGGGAACCTACAATAACTAAACCTAGAGCTCTACGAAGAATACATCAATCAACATTCGTCGGAGCAGAATTTTTTCAAGCTGGAGAGAGATGATGGGGAATGAGAATCAGAATCGAATTGGCGATTGGCACAAAAATCAAGGTGAAATAGGAGTTGTCCAATTTGGTTTGATGACTACATGATGTAAAGTCATTAACAGGCTTTAGTTTAGTTTAGTCTAATAATTTAATCCCACATGGGATAAACAGACTTTTAATATGCTTTTATTTTAGTATAAAAAGGATGTTTAGCCCCGCATCTATTATTTTATTTTTTTTATTTTTTTCAGTTTGTTATATAAGGATGGTCTGGATGCTGAACAAAGATCATGCTTTGATAAGTTAATAAAAACTTATGCTTGGCCACCGACTGTTGGTGTCTAAGTTTCTTCTACGCACGAGCATCGACGTGGTGTGAGACCACCGTCGGAGTGAGTCCGATAACTCTATTATTTTCTCTCTCTTATCCTTATTATTTTATTAGTTTACTTATTTTTAGAATCTCAAAATTTATATAACCCATCCCAACCATCCTCTACAACCTACCCTCTTCATCCCATACTCATTAGCCACCAATACCCATTCCCGCTTTCTTCACCATTAATATCCAAATCAAATCAATTAGGCCTTGTTAAGTGTATGATTGTTATTGATTTTTTAGTTATTTTGAAGTACTTGCAAATAGGTTAACTTTGCAATAGTGCTAATAGATCTTAATGAATCATGTAAACATCATTATTGTGTCGCTCAAATGAATAATTAGAACCTAATTTGAAATCTGTATCTTTTTTGCTATTATTGTTTATCATTATTCAATTCTTATTTTAGCTATATTTTGCATGCCCATATAGCTAATTGCATAAAAATTTTAAAAAAAAATAGTTGTCACCCTTCATTGCTTGTTTATTCTACCATATAGTTGCATTATTAGTTTGCATTTCATTACATTTAGGATCATCCTAGTAGGTCGTCGCCGTTATATAAAAGATTAACAAATAAATAATTGAAACAAATTAAGAGTGTAAGACATCCTATTCTCTAATAATTGTTAAAAGCAAAGAAAATTAAAATAAAAAAATAGATACATGACAAGTGTTTACTTCCATTGATGCTCTAGGTTAATTTTGTAGTAAAGCTTCCTATCAAGCAGTCAAAAAGAAGGTATAGCTTCTTAAAGGACTTTGCATTTTCTCCTCTCACTTGATTAGTCAAAGAATAATTTGTTGGAAAAAATAAATAAAAAGTAATGGTTGGGTCCTAATTTAAAGTGCCAAAAAAAGCTCTATGCTATATGGTACAAAGGGGATTGGTGCAATTTAATTAGTGGGATACATCATCCAATTATGCTTTAAGAAACTAATACATGATACATGTGATAGACGGACTATACTCCTTTTGAGAGGAGAGAGCATTTTTTTCTCGAGTCCAAAATCAATAATAGAATATTTAAATCGAATATCCACACCATTAATTATAATCTATATCCCTAAAATATCTAAAAACCAAATTTCAGGTATCCTATGCATCACGTGCATGTAAAAATAGATATTTTGTATTGCATTATGTGTTAAAATATATGGTAAAACATTTAAATTAACAACCCATATTATTAATCATGATCTATATGTATTAAACTATATATATAGATGGAAATTTAATAAATTTTAATGCTTAGATAATAGCAAAATATAGTCTTATATCATTTAAATTATTTCTTTTATATCTAATTGATGTATAGGTTAGAGGAGTAAGTAGGAAAATTTTCAATAGTATGAATTATAACCAATAATTTGGATATTTAATTTGGATGCTTTACTGTTGATTTTGGATTTGAGAAAAGTAGAGGCTCTCTTCTTTACAGAGGCAAAATCCATCTCTCTCCGTCTAGCTTCGGAACGTTTTTTTTGATCTAATTATTATAATGGAAAAAATAAATATTATTAGTAAAGTAATAATACTGTTATTTTAACTGGCTCAAAGAATCAAATAAATAAATATTATCTTAATTGTTTGGATCAGGGTTGCTTAAACGAAGGAAAGGGACGTCGTGGGACGGATCTCGCGGATGGTACCCGTTTCTGTTATACCTCCTGATGCGGGCTTCAACGGAGGCGAGTCCGTGCCTCGGTTACCCAGGCATTTGGAGGGCCGGTTAAGTCTCCCGGTCGCTGATGGTAAGTTTTAACTCTATATTTGGGTGTCAAACTGTGTCATCTAGTGGCGACGGCGGCTTCTAAACCTTCCTCCTCTCGGATCCCAAGCCTTCCAGAATCTCCTCCTACTCCCGGAGGCATCGTCGCCGGAATCTCCCCCTCCTCCTCCCTGTCCGCCGCCCAATCGATCCTCGAAGCCCAGCTCCGAGACTCAGAATCCACCCCGGGGATCCCGGACGTGGTGGATATCCTCCGAGAGAGAGGCCTCGTCAAGTGAGTTCCGTGGCCAAAAGCTTGCACCTTGGGAACTTCCTCGGCCTCATCTTCCTCTCCTTGTTCTGGTGCTGCGCACACAAGGCCGTCGCCGTGATCGGTCGGGACACCGGCCGCATCGGAGACCCCTCTGGCAAGAGCTTAGAGAGACCGGAAATGGACATCGAAAGCATAGAGAAGAACGGCACAGGGATAAAGAATTTGATTTTTAAAAATCTTAGGAAGAAAGATTGAGAGTGGGATTCGAATAGGGAATAGGAAAGAAGGAAGCTTTAGACGTGGGAAGCGAGAAAGGAAGCATCCTCCAGACAGGTGCTCGAGAAAATGCGAATTTGAGTTCTCATCCTGAAAATAAAGGGAATTTGAATATTGTTATGTTGGATGATTCCTTCATCATTTTTAACAATTATGATCGGTGGAAAGACATCATGCTGTTGGATTTCCTTAGGGAAGTAGGTATGTGTTTGGGGATAATTTGTTATCGAGGTTGAAAATATGAGTCAATAGAAAAATATATGACGAAGTGTATAGGATCGACATTGCAGCATTGTTGGAGATGAATGTATCCGATCCCAGAGATAGATATGTCTTTTTCGAACCATGAGAGATTGTTTAAAAGAGATCATTCAGAGTATAAAATGGACCTCTCCAATCCTAACTTCAGGCCCAAATGATCCTTATTCTCAGCGATCTTCCTAAGTGAAATATCAGATTCCTGTTGGTCCGGTCTTCGGCTTATAACCAAAACCCGACTAATCGATCCCAATCCCTGCAATGGACTAACATTTGAACATGTCGATTTCAGACTTTAGTGGTATATATACTTCAGACCCCACCGATCCTTATTCCAATGAACACACTGACCCCAACCACCTCCTTCCTTCGGTGCCTACATTCAT
This sequence comes from Elaeis guineensis, assembly GCF_000442705.2. NCBI lineage: Eukaryota > Viridiplantae > Streptophyta > Magnoliopsida > Arecales > Arecaceae > Elaeis > Elaeis guineensis. The sequence goes on along the minus strand of NC_025999.2, from coordinate 58,427,040 downwards.
CGGACTGCTTCGAAGCCTCCTCAACGGAAGCCGGTCCGATCCTGCTTGCATCCTCATTTCAAATTAAAAATACCTGCAACACCACAGTTGGCTCCGAAACATATAAAACAAGCATAACTACCTGATCCTAAAGATTTTGGATAAAAATCTCGTCAGATCACATCCAAATCGGTCAGACAATCTGCCCAAAATAGCTTTTAAGTCCTAGCCTACAAAACAGCCTACGGGGTACTCCCAAGGTACGCATACAATCTCTTCCAAAATGCTCCACTTCTATTCCTTGAAATCTGATTTGAGTATCGGAGGATCCCCACCGGAGTCAACTCTGATCAGGACTTATCCTGTAGGTCACTTTTTCGTGAGAATGCGCCACCGCTCCAGTCAATTTGATCGAGAGTCAGATTTCAGCTGTAACAGATTGATGCTAGAGGAAGGGACAATTTGATCCTATTTCAAAAAAGAGCAAAAGATCAAGATCATGGCCCCGCGTAGAGCATCTTCTCGGCAATCCAATGCCACCACCTCCGATCGGTGGAGAATATTGCCAATCACCAAAACCAAGCACAACTGCCGGAGATCCCTCAGCTGCTCTCGCAGCCAATGGTGGCTATCAACGTGGAGCAGTTCAACCTATTATTTCAACAGGTGCAAAACTTAACCACCATCATCCAGCCAATGCAACAGACTAATGCCAAGCCGGCAGTAGCAACAATGCAACCGACCAATGCTGCCTCAGTGGCAGAGCCGGACCAGCCAATTCTGTGCAACAACCCACATCGCCATCACAGGATCGATCACAGATCTCTCCGCAGAGCCCTAAGCGGGGAGGCAAACTCATCATTGCCGGCCCTGAAGCCCAGAGCGGAGAAGGTGGTGATCTTCGAGTCCCTATTCTAAGCAGTACTCAACCCCTGGCTGGCGATCTCCTCCGTAGTGTTCGAAGGACTACATTGCTTGAGATGTGGATATCAACTGCAAACTCCGAGAGATGAATGAGTGGATTGAAGCAATCCGCAATTAGACTTCGATGCGGGACGATGGATAAATTACCGATCCACCATCAACATCCGGATCATGCAGGAACCACTCCCCAACAATTTCAAGATGCGGCAGCTGGAGAGTTATCATGGGATTACAAATCTCGTGGACCATCCCGAAGGCTTCAAAGCTATGATGCTCCTTCATGGAGCTATCGATGCTACCTTTTATCAAGCTTTTCCATCTACTTTAAAGGAAACGACTTGATACTGGTATTCAAGCATGAAGCTACGGAGGATCCACTAATTTGACCAAATCATTCACTTGTTTGTGGGTCACTTCATCAGCAGCAGGAGACAGCGAAAGGGATCAGATTCTTTGGTCAACATCAAGCAGAAGGAGAGAGAGTCCATCCGATCCTACCTCAGTCACTTCAATGCCACTATACTGGAGGTTCACGACTTTGAGCAATCAGTCACCATAACCATCCTAAAGGACGAACTCTTGGAGAACGATCTTCGATATTCTCTAGAGAAGATCTACCCTCGTGACTTCACCAATATGTTAGCTCGGGCTGAGAAGTATGTGCAGGCCAATGAAGCATTTGAAGATGAGCCTCTAGTAGATGTGGCTGCTGGAAAGAAGAAGAAAGAAGAGGAGATGAAGTCTCTGTCAAGGAGCCAACAGTATTCTTTCTCTCCATTCAGACGTTGGAGGTCCCAAACTTCCCCATGGAACCTCTGACAAAAGAATTCTTTCAAAGGGAAGCGATATATATCTCTGCCTAGGAGGTTCACAAACTATACGTCGTTGAATGATGCCCAAACCTAAATGTTGATGAAAATTAGGGATCAGATCCCTTGGATAAGGAAGTTATGATCCCATCCATATTTGTGAATCCTAACAAGTACTGCCTCTACCACCATGACTATGGCCACGACATTGAAGACTATCTTTAGTTTCGAGATGAAATCAAAGAGCTTATTTGGCATGGATGCTTGGATCAGTTCATCAGGCATCGGCAAGAGCAGTCGGAAGAACGACAGAGGTCGCCTCACCCACTAGAACAGTGAGAAGGAGAATCCTTTGGAGATCGACCTCCCGTCGAAGTAATAAATACAATAACTAGAGGACACCGAAGTCGAGTGGAGTCAGCTGAACCTGCTAAGAAGTGAAAAATTGAAGAATCCATTGCATTCACTAAAGAAGATGCTCTCTAGAAATTCAGTTCTCGCATAATGATGTAGTGGTTATATCTCTAGACATTTCAAACTATGATGTACGTCGCATTTTGATTAATAATGAAAGTTTGACAGACGTATTATTTTATGATGTTTTCTCCCAAATGGATATTCCTCCTGAGCGGTTAGGACAACTGGACTCACCTCTTATGGGATTTACTGGAGATGCAATACCCATTGAAAGAGTCATTACTCTTTTTGTAATAGTTGGATAATCTCCTTGGCGATTCAAGGCTAAGGTTGATTTTCTGGTGGTTTAGGCACCATCAACCTACAACTGAGTTCGGAGTTGGCAAAGTCAGAGAAGATCAGGCCTTAGCATGACAGTGCTACATTATTGCACTTCGTGGTGCAGAGCCCTCAGAAGCCTATCCAGTTGAAGGACTGGACATCAGGGATGAATTAATAGAAGAATGTGGGATGCTGGTGTAGGACCATGAGACGATCTCACTGAATGATGGCAACCAGGAGTGCACTGTTCGAATCGAGTCAAGCCTCGATAGATAACCAAAAAATATCTCATCTTCTTTTTATAGAAAAATGTGAACATGTTCACCTGGACCCTAGTTGATATGCCAGGCATCGATCCGAAGGTGATGACACATTGGTTAAGCATTAATCCAAAATATCAGCCCATCAAATAAAAGAAAAGAAGTTTCATTCTTGAATGATAGAAGGCGATAACTGAAGAGGTGGATAAATTACTCGATGTAGGCTTCATTCGAAAAGTGACCTATATAAGCTGGATCACAAGCATAGTTCTCATAAAAAAGATGAATGATAAATGATGAATCTACATCAACTTCACTGACCTCAACAAAGTATGTTTGAAGGATAGCTACCCCCTACCTTCGATCGACTAGTTGGTGGATGCCACTTCGGGATATGAACTCCTCACTTTCATGGATGTCTTTTTTGGATACAATCAAATCTAGATGATGCTCGAAGATGAGGAGAAAATCACTTGTTACTAATCGAGGTCTCTGCCCTTGCCTACATCGCCACAGTCTCAGCCCAACCGCCCCACTGCCTGATGCTTTCGGCCTGACCACCCCTCCACTCGAGACCATGATCTAGTGACTGTTTCGCAGCATGAACTCCTCCTTATCAACTGGCAAGAGAAGCCCATCCTTTCAGACCTTCCCACTTTCCCATTCGAAACCCCCTTCAGCTATGCCGTCGCATGCAGCCATGCAATCAACCACCCTCCTATTAGCAAGTTTGGTCTGATGGATGATGATCTGGAGTGAGTTGCTGCATTTTTCACCAGTGGAGGAGTGCCAGCCAGAGATCCGCCCGCCATATGGCATCAGGTTCGCTGTCGTGTCGTTGCCAGTGGTCTTGCTATCTTGCGGCAGCTTGCCTCCACCATCAGAGGAGGGAGGGTTGGGGTCCGACTGGGGGACAAGGAGGATATCCTCAGGATCAATGCAGATGCAGCAAAGGGGGCAGGTGGAGTGGGCGTCGAGCCAGTTGTCGATGCACTCAACATGGAAGGCATGGCAATACTTGAGGAGGAGCCGGAGCATCTCCACTGGCTCGAACCAGTTCAAGCACACCACAGATGGGGAAGATTGGGCAGAAAGCACCATAAAGAGATGGAAGGTAGGGGAGGGATTTGGGGAAGGAGGAGCACAGGGAGGAGTAGACGGGACTTTGGTAAGAGAGGAGGGAGTGGGATTGGGATTGGAGGGGTTTGGAGAGGTAGAGGTGGTGGTTGGGAGGGTGGGGAGGTGAGAACTTACCAAAATTTAAGGAGGGATTTTGGAGAAACAGAAAAGGAAAAGGAGGGTGATGGAAACAGAAAGGTCCCATGGAGCTTACCAAAAAAAAATACAAAAATACAAAATACAAAATGTGGATCACCACAGGAATGGACCAAAATTTACATGGGCGGGCTACTTAAATTTTACCAAGAGCCCATAGGGCCATGGGCCCAAATAATTTTAAATAAAAATCATAAATGGGTTAAATAGATTAGGCAGGATGAAAAATTTAAACCCAAATCGATCGATTTAATAAACGGATTAAATAGATCAATTTGTTTATGACCTGAACCCATTTAGATCAAATCCAAATCATTTTATGACTGGTCGAATGTGGGTCAGATTGATAGGTCGGGTCAGTTTTTACCATTCCTAATATTTATCCATTAGCAGATTTTATTTACTCATGTTTAATCATTAAAAAGTAAGTTAAAAATTAGTTATAGCATTTTCACATTTGACAAATGTAGGTATATATAACCTTTTTTTCAGAATTTGATGTTTTACTCACATATGTACTTTACGTGACTAAAAATATGGGTGTATGTGACTTTTCTTGTAGTGAAGCTTATCATATAGCTTTTGACCATCTTCCAAGACTACGTCATTCTTGTTCGGAGATAGATTGGGAGTGGTCCAGATCCAGTCCAAGCTCCACAAGTGGTCAGCAGCAATGTAAAAAATTTATTCTTCCACCCGTGTATGGAAGAAGAAAGGCCTTTAATCAACTGACGATGGGGCTGAGGACTAAAGAACCACCATCTCCATTTCTAAGCATATTTTTCAACACAAAGATGGCCCCAAAAAGAGAGATTCGAGGCTTAGCCCAAAGAAGACGACAAAGGGCGATAAAGGAAGCTAGAATCCTAAAGGAGTAGGGAGCAAGCTGAGCAGGACGACCTCATACAGATCGAGGATATTGGTGAAGAAAGGATGATGAGAAATTGGAGTCTCGAATGAAGAAACTCCTCATAGATGATGATGTAGTCATCGGGAGGACGAACAATCCGACCTTCTTCACCAAGCGCCATCAATCGATACCGACTAGGATATGAAAATGATTCCTTGGTCAGTTGATAGCTACTCCATTATCTCGGACCTCTCAACGAGAGGCTTGGGGAGGTCCTCGACAATCAGCTATTCATCTGACTTTTCAAGGTCTGGATGACCTTGCTGAGAGGATGCATCTTCGGGTTCATCCTGAGGAACCTCCTCGATCTCCCTCTAAGTGGTTGGAGTTTGAAAACTTCGATCCCTAATCGGATTCTCATCTTCGGACTCTCTACCAAAAGAAGCCATGAGAGAAAAGGAAACTCAAAGGCAAAAGCTTAAAAAGAGGGGAGGAGACAAAGGAAAAACTTCAAAGGAAAGAGATCGACAAAGATAGCAAGGATGACGACAACGGAGACTGCAACAAAGAAGACAACTCAACTGCGATGGAACCTAAGCTCTCTATTGGGGGTGAAGGACCAGGGATGGGAGCGAAAGCACCAGAACTAGAAGCAGGACTGAAGGGGAGACAAACCCTATTTATAAGTCCCTTCGACGGTCAGGATCGATGCAGAAGATCGCACCTTTCTCAGAGATTTCGATGCATGGCAGCAATCATAGCCGACTGTCTCAGCACCTGTTTGATGCACTGTCATTGAGATTTCATCAAGTCAACCAGATCCACGTGATCATAAGTCAGACCAATAGATGGCTGACACGTGGTTAACTCGGGTATGCCTGCTCATTATTACTCTACCACCTAATCTCTCATTATCATTACGGTGGATCACCTCAAGCATCGTGGCATATATTGCCACACACCTACAATGTGACAGCACCATCAAACATTCTATGAAACGACAGAGCGATGGTTCAATTCATGAAGCAACAAGATGGTCGAATGCAGGTAGAAAAAGTGACTAGGATCCATGTGATGATGAACTTCCTTCGCCTGATTAAAACTATGCAATCGGACTCACGAGTTGGAGGGTAGGTATTGGGGTAGATCCTCATCATCCAACTGACTATCCTTCTCCTTGACTCTCAGCCGACTAAGGGAGTTGCACCGACCAAGCTATCACTATTCAACCCGACTCAGATCAGCGAGTCCAACCCAATCAACTCTCCACTAACTTTTGTTGACGACATCTAGCTGACTAAGGTCAGCGAGCTTCATCGAGTCAATACCAAGCTAACTCGATTGGAGACATCACCTTCGATGAATGACACTCGACATGTAGCTGACTACCTACTCGATTCTCCACCGACTATGTCAATCAACAATTGATGATGGGGTAGCACCCCTCGATGGGCTCATTCTGCCGGCTCCCATGGCACGAGCTTCAGCCAACTAGCCAAGCACCAAACGTGGATGCCATGCCATTCTAACAGGCCACATTAGGTCACATCTCTTAGATGCCATACCCTAGTCGGCTAGCTGCGTGCTATGATGGGATGCTATGAATTCATTAATTGCACCATAAGGTCATTTATTATGTCCCATGCACGGTAGCATCTGTTAGGGATTGTATCCTAAAATCAATCGTGTGATAATTGAGTTCATCTTTATATATGAATTATTGATTATTGAATAATAGTTATTCTGATATTATTCATCACAAAGTGATATCTTTCTTGAACTCTTATACTGTGATGAATTCCTTAGAACTATACTAGTATACAATAAAGAGAGGATTTATCGTATAGTTCTTAAACAAGTTCGTGACCAAATGATACGTCATTATGGGACGATGATGTTTGAAGGTCGTTGTGTGCCATATGGATTGGTTGTCCTCTTAACCAAAGAATGTGGTGACACTGGTATGGCATACAGGTGAGATGTAAGGGTACATCGTCACTGAATAAGTGACTCACCTGCTGAGCATTCTGCTGTCAAGAGCTGCTCGTAAAATATATGAGTATAAATATCCTTCGAACCTGAGATCACTATAGTAACTTGCAAGCAACTCACTGTGTTTGATGCCGAACTACCTAGATTTTTAATGCAGTGATGGAAGGCTACTGGATACAGTCAAGTACTTGCGAAGATTGTGTGTGGATCAAGATGAGATTGACCCCTCAAATCATTGGAGTTGATGCATCGCTGTATTTTAATTTAGTAAAATTTGACTAGGATAATCCATGAGATGGATTTGAAAGGTTGAAATATAATATGGATGAAGCAATCTCGATTGACAGTTAACCTGAACCATCTTAAGGCATCCAGGGTTAAAAGGATGAATTATGCGGTAACCATGAGTATGGATTCTGAAATATCTTTTTACGATAATTCGATCTATCTGGATATCAAAAACTATTGCTAGATGGTATCTCGATTAGTGCAGAAATTGATTCCTATGCTACCAGCTTAGTGTTTGAAACTATGAAGTCACGCACACAAGTCAAACAAAGTAGAAAAAAATTGACCTATGTTTATATGTTCAATCTGAAAGTACTTAACTTGATTGAACATATAAGCTAACTTGATTGAGAATTGAGTTATGGATCAAATGAGATTCAAGAGTTGACTATGTCTAGCTAGCACTACACATGAGGTTCCGGTTCAATCTCAGAGATGAACAGTTTCTATCTATGATCCATGAAACATATGAAAGTTTAATTTAAGTACTAATTAATTTTAGATTAGATCTGAATTAATTAGATCCAAAATTCAAGTTAGATTTTTTTGAACCGACTTCGAATCGGACTCGAATCAGATCTGTTTTGGATGAGATATAAGTATTCCTACTTGCACTGGAAATACCCACTCATGAAGCACGATCAAAAATTAGTTTGGTGCTTATTTGGAGCATTCTAAGTGGGTGTGGGAGCGGGTGCAAAGTGGATGTCATAAGTGATGATAATTATATCTCATATAGAAGTCTTTCTTTCATGAGTATTGGATCAATTCAAATTAGATTTGAATAAAGAGTCCTCCTCTCATTGGGTCATGAGAATTATCTATAAATGAGAGGATCTCTATCTATGGATGAAGAAGAGAATAGAATAGCAAATAAATCAAATTAAGAAAAGAGAGAAAGAGAGAGACAGGCATGTGAAGAGAGAGGTCCTTCATCTTCTACATCTCTCCTTTTGTTGCCGCCTCCTCTCCTTGGACGTGGATCCTTCTTGGGCATCCTATCTGCTGGTGTGAGGTGTTACATCATCACATCTCATCTATCGATTGACTGTGTATGCAAAGTCAATTGGATTGGAGTTCATCCTGCTTTCTTGTGGATCTGACGTGCTGCGAAGTAGAGGATCTGCATATCTAGACCTCCATGAAGATTTATATCAAATAATTTGAGATTTGATCTCTGGTTTCACTATGATTCAGGTAAGGATTTGATCCTTAAATAAGTAAAATATTAAAAAAAAAATTAGATGCAACTTGGGCATTCTGGAGGAAAATGTTTCCTTCCCTTCAATTGGTATCAGAGCAGGCCTAAAATATATACATGTAAAATAAATTTTTTTATGATTATTTACATGAGATATAATTAAAATTTTTTATGTGACATTAAATCTCATTTAAATCTATTTATATAAAATTTTTGATCTGATTTTGATTGAATTAGAGGTGCCTAATCAATGGTTGATTGAGGTTGTTATAAATCTATTATAACAGAATTCTGCTGTTGCTGAATTTTTTATGAAAAATAACATGAATAAAAAATCTATTTTAAATCTATTTTAACAGTATTTTACTCTTATTATTTTTTTATGAAGTGAGGATTATCTTAGATTTAAATTGAATCCATTTTGATGGATAATTAGATCTGAATCCTATGATAATTCAGCACTGTACAAAATAGATTTTATCAGAAATTAATTCTTATGCATTCATATTTGCATCTAATTATTTTTTTATTTGATATCAAATCTAAAATTAATATTTTATAATCAGTACAAGATAAGTTTTAGATTTGATATGATATATATGATACATCAAATCTAATTAGATTAGATGAAGAACATAATTGATGAGATCAAGGATATGTTCATGACATAAAATAGTTTTGTCAATAATTACATGTTGATTAATTATATATAAAATTAGATTTTAGATCTTAGTAGCCTAGTACTCAGATTGATGAGATCACCAGACCGTCCGGTCATGAGATATTGAAGAGATTAATCTCTCTTTTGCCTATTCGATGGGTTCTCTTATAACGTATAGGGGTTTCGCTGTGATCCAATTTCATGAAGAAAAAAATGAATAGACTTTTATATATTATTTTGATTATAAATATATTTAGACTAGATCTAAAATAATTTATAATTCATTATAATAGGATAAAATTTAGATATAAAATTATTTTAGATCTGAATTACATTTACATATGATGTAATTGGTATTGATCTAGAAGTTGTAATGATACATGAGATGTATGAATGAAGTTTAGATCATATCTATATATGTTTAATTGTTAAACATATTATAAAAATTTATTTTCATGTGTTGAAATATATGGTATGCTTCACTTGAAATCCTTGTAGAATAGTTCTACAAACTGAAACACACATTTCACACACTTAATTTTTAATTAAGTTTGAATGATCTAGAATTGAGAATTGAAGATCATTAAGACACCACATAATATGATGAGCAAAAGGTTAGCATGGATCAGATCCTTTTAATGGGTTAGACCTAGGATTAGGAACACATATGGATCAAGTAGAGAAATTAATTAAATCTAATCAAATGTTGAATTAGATTAGATCAGTATTTCTCTAAATCAATCTCAATAGTTAAAGTTTGATCAAGTCCATATGTTTGACCCTAATAAATGGATCATGATCATGGCTCCATGGTTGAGCCTGAATCTTCTGGTGTGCCAAATCAAAATTAATTAATCAGTTGGTGTCTAAGGTTAGTTTGGCAGATTCGATCAAGTGATTTTTAATTAAGAGCTATTCACCTAGATGCGTCTACAGTGAGTTAAGGGCAGATCTCTCCGCTGATCTCACTTACCTGGCCAATATGGTAGATTATGTTTTGATTAGGTCACTAGTCATTTATGCAGACCCATGCCATTAAGGTGAATCAATGTGACTGATTTAGGTGTCTTTAGACCAGCTTGTGTTTAATCCTTTATATGACTTGGTGAAGTCAATGGAAGGATATGCAGCTTGCAGATCGACTTCTTTTCTTATTCTCAGATCAATGAAATTAAATCTCTAAATTATTAGATCCATAAAGTGATCAAGTTATGAGATAACTTGGTCATTGCCTCCCATTAAGGTGTGTGATAATGAGTCCAATATTCTAAATAGGCATTGGAGGCACCACATGCCTGGTGTTTATTACATATTGAAATTGTCATTCGTCATATGACCATCATGATGTACCTTCAGATCAATGCTCAGGTTGGTCGAGCCACACTCAGACCTAGACATCCATTTATTGGATGCACTTGATGTGTCATGTTAATAGTTGGACCTAATCAAGATTTTCAGTGGAGGTGCCACACACCTGCCGAAGGGATGTCTGGGGCAAAACCCAATGCTAGAGTTGTTTGGAGAAATAATTGGTTATGAACCTATCCATGGATGCACTAGGTTAGTCGAGCCACACTCGGGCCCGAATGCTATTCGTGTCGATTCTAGTACCCACTAAGGAATTAATGTAATTCCTCGAGTTGGAGGTAGAGGCTACCAATTCGTAAAAAAATAGTGGAAGGACCTTTAGACTAAAGTCCATGTCTTCAGGATTAAAAAAATAATTCATATACTAATAGGCTAATATTTTTTTTTCAATTATGGCCAACACACTATCCCTTCATTCGCTGTTGGATAGTGACAAGCTCACCAGATCCAACTTCGATAGCTGGTATCGAAAGTTGAAGATCATGTTGGAGCACGAAAAATTTTGTATGTCCTTACGGATCAGGCACTTGAAGAATCTACAGTCAATGCTCCTCATGCTGCGAGAGACACTTACATGAAGTGGCTCAATGATCACATGACTGTACGTTGCGTGATGAGAGTAACTATGAACGATGAACTTAGTCGTAAGTTCAAGAATGCGCAGCCTGAGGAGATGATTCAAATGTTGAATGAGTCCTTCGGCATCCCTGAGGATGTGGAGAGATATAAAACCTTCTGTGCAGTGTGCAATGCCCGTATGCGAGAGAGAGCTTCAGTCACCGATCATGTATTATACATGATTGAGCAGATTGAACGTCTTAGCAAACTTGGCTTTCTGTGTATGAACAGTTAGGCAAGGATGCTATCCTCAATTCGCTATCGAAATCCTACCTATCCTTTTTCAATCATTATAGAATGACGAAGCCTACAATAAACTATCATAGTTTGCTAGGGTTACTGCAGACTTTTGAGAAGGATCACCAGCTTCAAAAGGAGCCAGTGAATTTAGTGGGAGGTTCATCTGCTGGACGTCGATCCTTTAGGAGAGGAAAGAAGAAAAATATGCAAAAATCTCATACCGCCGTTCTCAAGCAGAGCAAACCATCAAAAGTTGACAAGAGCTAGGTAGAGTACTTCTTCTGTAAGAAGCTGGATCATTGGAAAAGAAATTGCCCTGCTTATATAGCCACCCTTGATCCAAATAGGCCTAAGAACAAGAGAAAGGGGCAAGTGGTTGCTTCACAAGGTATTTATATGATAAACCTTATAATTTCTCTATTTGTGATACTACTACCTGGGTATTGGATATCGAAAGTCCTATTAATATATGCAATTCATTGCAGGGACTGCAGGTAAGTAAAAAATTTTGAGAGGGTGAGCGATTCCTTAACATTAGTGATGGAAGCCTTGTTCCAGTTCTGGCCTTGAAAACTTTGTAGCTCGTCTACGAATCCAATAATGTCATGTTAGATGATTGTCATTATTGTCTCTCCTTTATAATGATGTCATCTCTGTAGCCTTTTGGTCAAACTTGGTTATAAGTTTATAATAAAGGATGATTTTTGTGATATCATTATGAATGATACTACAATTATGCGTGGACAATTAAAATATGGCATATACATAATATCACGGCCTGTTAGTATAATGTACACACCTAAATAAATACCCAAAATAGATAATGTCAGCGAATCCTATCTTTGGCATTGTAGGCTTGGTCATGTGAACAAGAATAGGATTGACAGGTTGATCAAGGAATATATTCTTGAGATAGATGATTGTGAATTATTGCCTACCTGTGAATCCTGTCTACTTAGTAAGATGACTAAGTCACCTTTTAAAGAAAAAGGTGAAAGAGCTAATGATGTCCTAGGTCTAATACATACTGATGTATGTGGGCCTGTGAACATAAGTGTTAGAGGAGGATACTACTACTTCATTACGTTTACAGATGATCTATCAAGGTATGGGTATGTCTATTTTATGAAGCATAAGTCAGAATCATTTAAAATGTTCAAATGATTCTATACTGAAGTAGAGAAACAAACTGGAAAGAATATTAAGATCCTTCGGTCAGATCGAGGAGGAGAATACTTCACCAGTGAGTTTCTGACATATCTGGAAGAGAATGAGATTCTCTCACAATGGACCCCTCTTGGAACACCACAGTATAATGGTGTGTCCGAGAGAGGAATCGAACCTTGTTAGACATGGTCCGATCCATGATGGACTTTTTTCAGTCTGCAATATCTTTTGGAGATATGCTCTAGAGACTGGCTGCTATATTTTGAATAAGGTGCCCAACAAGTCTGTCGATAAAACTCCATATGAGATATGGACTGGGTGTAAGTCGGTGCTCTCACATCTTAGGATCTAGGGGTGTCCAGCTTATGTCAAACATTTAAAGACAGATAAGCTTGGACCGAAGTCCGATAGATGCTTGTTCGTAGGGTACCCAAAAGAAACTAAAGGGTACTACTTCTACCCCACTGCAGAATAAAAGGTGTTTGTCAGCAGTCGGGTAGTCTTTTTGGAAAAGGAGTTCCTTGGTGAAGGAGCTAATATCTGTAAAATTGAACTTGATGAAGTTCATGAGGTGGAAGGACCGACACATACAGAATTGGGTTCGATTGGTGAATCAAATCTGGAGCCAGTAGAGGCACCATTAAGAGATCCGGTAGAGTACCGCATCAACCAGACAGATACTACAGTTTTTTGATCCGGGACGATGATCCTATTAAACTTGATGAGAATGATGAGGATCCGATCACCTATATGGAGGTCATGCAAAGGCCTGACTCTCAAAAATGACTTGAGGCCATGAAGTCTGAGATGGAGTCTATGAAGATCAATAGTGTCTGGACACTAGTTGATCCACCCGAACGGATAAAATCCATAGGGTGTAAATAGATTTTAAGAGAAAAAAGGAGCGGATGGAAAGGTAGAGACCTATAAAGCCGTCTAGTTGCTAAGGATTACCGTCAGCATTATGGTATTGACTATGATGAGACATTCTCTCCTATGGCAATGCTCAAGTCCATCCGGATTATGCTTGCTGTCGCTGCATACTTAGATTATGAGATCTGATAAATGGATATCAAAACTACTTTTCTTAATGGAGAGTTGGAAGAAGAGGTGTATATGATACAACCTGAAGGATTTATATCCATAGACGAGTCGAAAGTGTGCAAGCTGAAAATGTCAATTTATGGACTTAAGCAGGCATCGAGGAGTTGGAACATGCATTTTGATAAGGTAATCAAAATGTATGGATTCGTTAGAAATGGAGAAGAGCCTTGCATCTACAAATGGCTTCTGATTTTGTGGTCATTTTTTTTGAGCTATATGTGGAGGATATACTGTTACTAGGAAATGATTTTCCGACTTTGCAAAGTGCGAAGCTATGGTTATCATCACAGTGCTCTATGAAGAACTTGAGAGAAGCATCCTACATCCTAGGAATGAAGATCTATAGGGATAGATCTAGAAGGTTGCTTGGATTGTCCCAATCCACGTATATTGACACCTTGTTGAAGCAGTTCAACATGGATAATTCCAAGAAAGGCTATCTTTCGATAGGTCATAGAATTACTCTTTCCAAGAAGGATTGTCCGACAACTCCTGAGGAGAGAAGTGCATGAGTAGAATATCATATGCTTCGGTAGTGGGATCTATCATGTACGCTATGACATGTACGAGGCCAATGTGCCTATTCACTAGGGATAGTGAGTAGGTACCAGTCAGATCCAGATGAGAAGTATTAAAAATTGTAAAAATAATTCTTAAGTATTTGAGAAATACTAAAGACCAATGGCTTATCTATGGAGACTTTGATTTGAAACTTGTGGAATATACTGATTTCAGTTTTCAGTCAGATTGTGATAACTGCAGAAGCATGTTGGACTACGTATTTACCTTGAATGGAGGAGCTGTTTGCTAGAAAAGTTTCAAGCAACATATTATGGTCGATTCTGTATGTGAAGCAAAATACATTGCTGCATCGGATGCTGCAAAGAAGGCGGTATGGTTGCGAAAGTTCATTATCGAGTGGGAGTTGTACCTTCCATTGATGGTCCTGTCCTGCTGTATTGTGACAGCTCCAATGCCATAGCTCAGGCGAAAGAACCTAAGTCGCACCATCGCACTAAATATTTTTGTCGCTATCACCTAGTATGAGAGATCGTGAACCGAGGTGACGTCGAGCTTCAGAAGATCGACAGAAAGGAGAACCTAGCCGACTCCTTCACTAAAGCTCTCGGGATCAAAGAGTTCGATAACTTCAAATGGAAGATGGGTATAAGATACTGCCCCGATTGGCTTTAGTCCAAGGAGTTGTTGGGAATTGTGTCCTAAAATCAATTGTGTGATGATTGAGTTCATCCTTGTATATTATTATTGATTATTGAATAATAGTTATTCTGATATTTTTTATCACAAAGTGACATCTTCCTTGAACTCTTGTACTGTGATGAAGTCCCTAGAACTATACTAGTGTACGATAAAGAGAGAATTTATCGTATAGTTCTTAAACAAGTTTGCGACCAAATAATACGTCATTACGGGATGATGACGTTTATCGAGTAAGGTCATTGTGTGCTATATGGGTTGGTTGTCCTCTTAACCAAGGAGTGTAGTGACACTGGTATGGCATACAGGTGAGATGTAAGGGTACATCATCACTAAACAAGTGACTCACCTACTGAGCGTTCTGCTGTCAAGAGCTGCTCGTGAAATACATAGGTATAAATATCCTTCAGATCTGAGATCACCATAGTGACTTACAAGCAACTCACTGTACTTTGATGCCGAACTACCTGAATTTTTAATGCAGTGACGGAAGGCTACTGGATACAGTCAAGTACTTACGAAGTCTGTGTGTGGATCAAGATGAGATTGATCCCTCTGAATTATTGGAGTTGATGTATCACTGTATTTCAATTTAGTAAAGTCTTGGCTAGAGTAATCTATAAGATGGATTTGAAAAGTTGAAATACAATATGGATGAAGCAATCTCAGTTGACAGTTAACCTGAGACCATCCTAGAGCATCCAAGGTCAAAAGGATGAATTATGCGGTAACCATGAGTATGGGTTCTAAAATATTTCTATGCGATAATTCGACCTATTTGGACGTCGGAAACCATTGCTAGATGGAATCTCGATTAGTGCAGGAATTGATTCCTGTGCTACCGGTTTAGTATTTGAACCTATGGAGTCACGCACACAAGTCAGACAAGATAGAAAAAAATTAACCTATGTTTATATGTTCAATCTAAAAGTACTTGACTTGATTGAATATATAAGTTAACTTGATTGAGAATTGAGTTATGGATTAAACGGATTGAAGAGTTGACTATGTCTAGCTAGCACTACACATGAGATTCAGGCTCAATCCTGGGATGAACAGTTTCTATCTATGATCCATGGAATATATGAAAGATTAAATTTAAGTACTAATTAATTTTAAATTAGATCTAAATTAATTAGACTTAAATTAGTCTAAAATTAAGTTAGATTTGGTACAAAAGTCCTAAAGAGTTTAGGATTGACAGTCTTTCAAAATTATTTCGAACCAACTTCGAATCAGACTCGAATCGAACTTGTTTTGGATGAGATATGAGTATTCTACTTATACCGAGAATATCTACTCATGAAGCATGACAAAAATTGATTTGGTGCTTATTTGGAGCATCCCAAGTGGGTGTGGGAGTGGGCGCAAAGTGGATGTCATAAGTGATGGAATAATATCTCATATAGGAGTCCTTCTTTAATGAGTATTGGACCAATTCAAATCAGATTTGAATAAAGAGTCCTCCTCTCATTGGTCATGAGAATCATCTATAAATAGAGAGGGTCTCTACCTATGATGAGAGAAGAGAATAGAATAGCAAACAAATCAAATTGAGAGAAGAAAGAAAGAGAGAGACAGGCGTGTGAAAAGAGAGGTCCTTCATCTTTTACATCTCTTCCTTTGTTGCCGCCTCCTCTCCTTGGGTGTGGATCATTCTTGGGCATCCTACTTACTGGTATGAGGTGTCACATCTGTTGGAAATAGTGTCCCAAACCAATCATCAGCCTGTTGACGGTTGTGCTCATTTTTGTATATGTACATAAATTATGAATTAATAAAAATTATTTTGATATTTTTCATCAAAAATATTTCATCTTCTAATGAACTCCTATGTTTGGTGAAGTCCTTGAGACTATTTAGACTCGACAAAGGAGGATTTGTCATTTAGTCCTTAAATCTGTTCGCGACCAAATGATACGTTGTTACCAAGGACGACAACGTTTATCAAGCATAGGTCATTGTGTGCCATATAGGTTGGTTGTCCTCTTAACCAATAAGTGTGGAGACACTGGTATGGCATACAGGTGAGATGTAAGGGTACATCTACACTGAATGTGACCGACTCGGAGCTATTTTTGCTGTCAAGATTTGCTCCGATGGAATATGGGTATAAATATCCCTCCAATCTGAGACCCATGGTGACTTGCAAGCAACTCACTGCACTTAGGCACTGGACTACCTGAATTTCTAATTCAGTGACGGAAGGCTGCTGCGTGTAGTCAAGTACTCGACTTGTCGGTGCGTGTGTCAAGATGGAATTGACCACTCCAGTTTAGGAGCTGTGTACAGTCGTGTTTCAATTTAGTAAAACTTGGCCAGGGTAGTCCTTGTAAGGAGTTACAGGACTGTTTGAGTTGAGCACGATTCGGATGATCTGATCAGGGTTGACAGTTTAATCCTGAGTCATCCTAAACACAGGGGTCAAAAGGATGAATTATACAGTAACCATATTCATGTAGGTTCTGAGTGTTGCGATTGCGACTCTTCGACCTATCCGGATGTCAGGTACCATTGCTAGATGGTCACTTCGATTAGTACAGGAATTGGTTCCTGTGCTACCGGCTTAGGTTCGAACCTGTGGGGTCACACACATTAGAGTTCCTATCTGATCTGATGGCTGATGTAGAATCCTACATATTTGGGACTCAGTGATCGAGAATCAGGATTCTCTGATCATGAGTTCCACACATTATGGGTACCGGAGTCAAGAGTCCCACTGGTTGGGACTTTTCGATCAGGGTTACATATCGATGAATTCTGATGCCCGATTGCCCATTGGATTTGGACTCAGTATTTATGAGAGGTTTAATTATGATTTGATCACTAATTAACTCAATTTGATTGAGTAATTATTTTTGGATCAAGTCCAACTGAATTGGATTCAGTTGGGTTTGACCCGATTAGGTTAAGAGTTGACCTAACCGTCAAGATGGTTTGGTCCCTGATTTGATCAGGGATTGGGCTTAGTCAATTCTAATTTGATTAAGATTTTATTGAGCCTAATTAATCCTAATTAAGTTGGGTTTAAATTAGTCTAATTGGATCTAACTTATTTGGTTCAATTAGGTTGGTTTAAATAATTAAACCACCTGACCCAATCTCCATGCCCACCTCACTTCCATTGCACCCATTTGAATTCATGAGAAAGAACTTCTCATGAATTTTTTTCTCATGCCAAGCCCTCTCCACACCCCACTTTAATGTGCTAAATGAATGGATAAGGATAATTGGTTGGCCATTCAAATTCAAAATAAAGTTTGAATTTGAATGGGCAATCAATCTTTGCACCTTATTTCTTTTTTTACGCCCCATTTATTACATGAGAAAAGGTTTCTCATGAAATCACTCCATGCACAATTTAAGCCACACCTCATGCCTTTAATGGATAAGGGATGAGTTGGTGTCCATTTGAATTCAAAATTTGATTTGAATTCAAATGTGCAATTACTCATCTTTATCCTTTCTTTTGGATAAGACGTTTGATGTTGTTATAAAAGGAGGAGAAGAGTGGGGCGTGCAAGTAGAAGATTTTTGGAGAAAAATTTTGGGGCATGAGAAGTCTTATGTGTGAGAAAAAA
>NC_025999.2:58371910-58408667 GCF_000442705.2 Elaeis guineensis | reverse complement strand
TAAATCAGTCATACTGATTTCTTAGTTAGCATGGATCGATCTCAATCATTAAGTGATCTAATCAAAATATAATTTACTATTTTGGCCAGATAAGCAAGATCGATGGGAGAGATATATCATTAACTCGATATAGATTCAATCTATACGAATAACTCTCAATTAATGACCATCAATCAAAATTGCCATACTCACCTTAGACACCAACTGGTTAGTCATTTTTAATTTGATCAACTTATAGACTTAGGTTCGACCACGGAGCTATGATCAAAGTCCATATTAGTTTAATCAAAGATATGAATTTGACCAACTATAACTATTGAAATAGATCAAGAGAAAAAATTGATCCAACCAGAATTAACTTTTAATTAGATTTGATCAATTACTAACATGGTCCATTATCAATGATTTCTAGCCTTAGGTCTAATCTAGTTAAATGAACTTGACTCGAGCTAACCCGTTAACCCATGAATTATGAAATTAATGCCTTAGATCTTTGATTCTCAAATCAAGATCGCTTAGTTCTCAATTAAGTTTTAGACTTGACATAGGCTCGAGTTTGATGTTTGAAAATAGTTTTTAATTTTATAAAATATTTTTATAATCAATTATCTAATGATCAAAATACTAATTTTAGATCTAATATACATTATTCAAATCTAAAATAAAATTTTAAAATTTTTTTTATTATTCATCATCATAAAAAAGATCACGAAGCACTCCAACACGCCATAGGAGATCCCATCAAATGGTAAATAGAGTTGCAAAACCCTGATTTCTCCTATGACAGGATGGCTATGAGGATATATCCAATCATATTACTATACTACTGAGATTTTAAATTAATTAATTAGATCTAATCTAAATAATTAAAATCAAATTTTATAAAGATCAGCACAAATTAGGACAACCTTTGCACTATATGGGATAAACCTTACAACAGGACAACCTTATATCAGTTTGTACGATCAGATCTATAATTCATTTTAAATATAAATATCATATATTAGATCTAATACAAATTAAATTATAGATCTAAATGCATATAATATTAGGTTATATACAAAAAAATTCATGTCATAAGAAATCGCACTCTGATACCAATTGAAAAAAAAATAGATAGTTCAAAATATGTATTTTTAAAATTTTACAGTAAAAAATAAAAGATTAAATATTTTAATCTTCTAAATATATCTTAGATCAGATCAAAACTATCAATTAAGGATCTATAATATAAAAAATTTATATATAAAATTTGCTATAAAATAGAAAACTGCATCGATCACATCAATGTCTTGAATCTGATCTAACCATTAGATCACATTGGTTGAGTTCAGGACTCATCATCTTTTCATGGATTGATGATTTTTGCTACTAGTAGGCATGGTATGAAGCTCTCACTGATGCTGAGCAACCACATAGCTCATCCAACCTCTACAGATCGTCCACTCGAAGCTCTGATCGGATCTTTCTTCGTAGGAGTGCTAGCACGCATCGAAGGCTCTAGATGGCTGATCCAAACTCTTTTCTTCAGATCTCCCAGACTCCTCCAGATCAAAAGATAAAGCTTTACAAGGAGGTAGTGGTGTGGGAGATTGAACAAGACTCACTCTTCTATTTTTCATCTTATAAAATCTAGAGTTGAAACCCTAGACCCTACATCTCACACCCGAGAAGAAGAACACTTCCTCTATTTCTCACACACGAAAGCCCAACCCACTTTCAACTTTTCATGCCCCAACTCTCAGATTTCTCATGCCAAAAATCATTTCTAATTTCACATAAAACTGATCCCTTCTTAAGGGTGGCATCCCATGGAAGATAAGGATAAGGAAAAGGTAGTTTCGATTCAATTTCAAATGTTGGTTGATCCTTATCACCAATTTAAATAAAATTTGAATTAAATTTTGAACTAAACTTTATTTTTATCTTATGAACTCAGAGAGGGATTGACCAACATCAGATTGATGCAAAAAATCTCATACAAAAATACTTTGTGTGGAGAAAGATAATGGCGTGAAGAGAAGAGTCCAACTCAATTTGGACTCTAGATTTTCATTCAAATTCAAACCTATTTGAACTCAAATTTAAACTAACCAAATTTTAATTCCAAAGAAATCAGATGTGGACATGGAAAATTTTCTGAGTATATAAAAAATTTATGTAAAAAATTTTTCTCGTTTGAAGAATTAGAGGACGTAGAGAAAGGAGGCGCAAGGGATTTAAATTCAAATTATTTTCTCATCCAATTGGATTCTTAACCCAACTAAATTAGGTTAGATCCAATTAAATCACTAAATATAATATAATTAGATAGTAAATAGTTTTAATTAAATCTTAATTAAATTAAAAATTAATCGAACTCAAGTTCTGATCAAATCAAGAATCGAACATCCTTAGTGATTAGATCATCTCATAACCTAATCGGATCAAATCAAATTGAATCCAATTTAATTAGATTTGATCCAAACCTCAATGCTCAATCAAATTGATCTAATTAGCAATCTAATTACTAATCAATCCTCCTATAATTTATCAATAATTAATAAATTGATTTATTATAACTTTTATATAGGGTCAATCATCAATCGAATTGACTGTTTTATCCTAGAATGATTCTTAATCGTTGATCAGCCATATGATCAATCAAAAATTTTTTTTGAGTGTGACCCTATAGGTTCGAACCTAAGTTGGTAGTATAAGAATAATCTTTCGATATCAATCAAAATAACCATCTAGCAATAATATCTAACGTCCGGATAGGTTGAAAAATTGCAAAGCATCATTCAAGAACCTATTGGCATATGGTTACCATATAATTCATCTCTTTGACCCAATGCTCAAGGTGATCTATGATTTAACTATCAATCTTGATATGGTCATCCATATTGTATTTTAATTTTTAAAATCCATCACATAGAGTATCCTGACTGAGGTTTTACTGAATTGAAATACACTGATATATTAACTTCTACTTATTCAGAGGGGTCAATTCCATCTTGACTCATACACCGACTTCTCAAGTACTTGACTATGCCCATAAATCTTTCATCATTGAATTAGAAATTCAGATAGTCCGACATCAAAGTACAGTGAGTTGCTTATAAATTACCATGGTGATCTCAAGTCGGAGGGACACTTATACCCATATCTTCATGAGCTATTCTTGACAGCAGAGTGTTCAGCAATTGGTCACGTTCAGTGAGATGTACTCCTATGTCTCACTTGCATGCTATGTCGGTGTCTCCACACTCCTTGGTTAAAAGATAAATAACGTACATGGTACACAATGACCTATAGTTGACATAGCTATCGTCTTAATAATAGTATATCATTTTATCATGAACTTAAGGTTTAAGAACTAAATAATATATCCTTCTATATCGAATCAAATAGTCCTAAGGATTTCATCACATAATAGGATTTCAAAATAAAATATACACAGTGATGAAAAAATTAAATAATATTTATTAATTCAATAATTCATATACAATTATAATAATAAGCTCAACCGTCAACAGACTGACGATTGGCTTTGGAACATAATTCTCAACAATTAAACCCTAAAGCTCTTTATAAATAGGCCCTTCATTCCCCTCCCATGATCCTCCATTGGAAATTACAAGTTCTTCTCTCCCTTTCTCCCAATTTTCATCAAATTTCTTTCTCCATGCCCATCAAAAATTGGGGTTGGAGATACCACTGGAGCCAAGCTAAGGCCTTGATCCTTCCTTCTCTCTCTATTCCCCATCTTCTCTTGGCTTAAGGCATCGCTGCTGGCTACCAGTTTCATTGGAAATCGACTAGGGAATACCTCCATCCACTTTCCCATTTTTTTGGTTTCCTTTTTCTGATCACCATGCCATTGTCTCTTGATTTTGGACTTTTGATCGAGTCCCACGGACTCCCTACAATGCTTCCCAATGAGATCATAGCCGTCAATGAATGGCTATTGAAGAAAAATGAAGAAAGAGACCTGAATCCTCTATTTTCCAAGCTTCTTTTTTTTTTGATTTCTCATCATCAGCTGTCCCCTGCCCCACTGTCGTCTGTCGCTTATTATCAGACCTCCGACAATGCCATCGTACCTCATCGAAGCATCGACTGTGGGGAAATTCAGTGCAGGGGTAAAATGATAATTTTAAAACTTTTTCAAAATCATGATTTTACGATGGAAAAATATTAATTAATTTAATTAATTAATATAAATTTACCCTATACTAGGATCTAAATATGATATATAGCATGCATGCATTTAAATTTGAAATTCGAATTTGAACAATAAACACTTTATTGTAATGTATTCAGAACACAATACCTTTGTGCGGATAGTAGATCGTCGTAATCTGATCACTGTCGGGAGAGTCTGATCATCGCGATGCAGCCACACAGTGTGTCTGGCCTCTGCAGATAGTCCACACGAAGCTTCCGGTCTGATCGACTCCTCACAAGTGCTAGCTCGTTGTAGAGCCCTTTTGATGACTGATGCTGATCGAACTCCTTCGATCGATGTCTATCGATTCTTCGGATGCTCCAGATCATCAACAGACATGCTTGAGAGGATGTTAAAGATCTTTCTAAGATTTTGTGGGCTCATGACACTCGTAGCTCACTTTCTCACTTTTCGAACCCCAGGCTAAAACTCTAGGGAACTCACCAGAAACCTTGCACCCACTTTTCTTTCTTTTCTTTCTTTTTCTCTTGGAAGGATATGGACTTTCTTCTCACGCACAAGACTTCTCACGCCCTAAAATTTTTTTCAAAAATCTTCATCTTGCATGCCCCACTCTTCTCCTCCTTTTATAACAACGTCAAACGTCTTATCCAAAAGAAAGGATAAAGATGAGTAATTGCACATTTGAATTCAAATTAAATTTTGAAGTCAAATGGACACCAACTCATCCCTAATCCACTAAAGGCATGAGGCGTGGCTTAAATTGTGCATAGAGTGATTTCATGAGAAACCTTTTCTCATGTAATAAATGGGGCGTAAAAAAAGGGATAAGGTGCAAAGATTGATTGCCCATTCAAATTCAAATTTTATTTTGAATTTGAATGGCCAATCAATCATCCTTATCCATTCATTTGGCACATTAAAGTGGGGCATGGAGAGGGCTTGGCTTGAGGAAAAAATTTATGAGAAGTTCCTTCTCATGAATTCAAATGGGTGCAATGGAAGTGAGGTGGCGCATGGAGATTGGATCAAGGTGGTTTAATTATTCAAACCAACCTAATTGAACCAAATAATTTATGTCCAATTAGACTAATTTAAACTCAACTAAATTAGGCTTAATTAGGCTCAATAAAATCCTAATCAAATCAGGAATTGACTAAGCCCAACCCCTGATCAAATCAGGGATCAAACCATCTCGACGATTAGGTCAACTCTTAACCTAATCGGGTCAAACCCAA
This sequence comes from Elaeis guineensis, assembly GCF_000442705.2. Taxonomy (NCBI): domain Eukaryota; kingdom Viridiplantae; phylum Streptophyta; class Magnoliopsida; order Arecales; family Arecaceae; genus Elaeis; species Elaeis guineensis. The sequence continues at coordinate 58,403,258 of NC_025999.2, read as the reverse complement.
CTGAATCCAATTCAATTGGACTTGATACAAAAATAATTACTCAATCAAATTGAGTTAATTAATGATCAAATCACTAATTAAACCTCTCATAAATACTAAGTCCAAATTCGATGGGCAATCGGACATCAGAATTCATCGATATATAACCCTGATCGAAAAGTCCCAACCAGTGGGACTCTTGACCCCGGTACCCATAATGTGTGGAACTTATGATCAGAGAATCCTGATTCTCGATCACTGAGTCTGAAATATGTAGATTCTATATCAGCCATCAGATCAGATAGGAACCTCTAATGTGTGTGACCCCACAGGTTCGAACCTAAGTCGGTAGCACAGGAACCAATTCCTGTACTAATCGAAGTGACCATCTAGCAATGGTACCCGATGTTCAGATAGGTCGAAGAGTCACAATCGCAACACTCAGAACCTACATGAATATGGTTACTATATAATTCATCCTTTTGACCCCTGTGTTTAGGATGACTCAGGGTTAAACTGTCAACCCTAATCAGATCATCCGAATCGTGCTCAACTCAAATAGTCCTGTGACTCCTCACAAGGACTACCCTGGTCAAGGTTTTGCTAAATTAAAACACGACTGTACACAGCTCCTAAACTGGAGTGGTCAATCCCATCTTGACACACGCACCGACAAGTCAAGTACTTGACTACACCCAGCAGCCTTCCATCACTGAATTAAAAATTCAGGTAGTCCAGTGCCTAAGTGCAGTGAGTTGCTTGCAAGTCACCATGGCGGTCTCAGATCAGAGGGATATTTATACCCATATTCCATCAGAGCAAATCTTGACAGCAAAAATAGCTCCGGAGTCGGTCACGTTCAGTGCAGATGTACCCTTACATCTCACCTGTATGCCATACCAGTGTCTCCACACTCATTGGTTAAGAGGACAACCAACCTATATGGCACACAACGACCTATGCTTGATAAATGTTATCGTCCTTGGTAACAACGTATCATTTGGTCACGAACAGATTTAAGGACTAAATGACAAATCCTCCTTTGTCGAGTCTAAATAGTCCTAAGGACTTCACCACAACATAGGAGTTTATTAGAAGATGAAATATTTTGTGATGAAAAATTCAAAATAATTTTTATTAATTCATAATTCATGTATAAATATAAAAATGAGCACAACCGTCAACAGACTGACGATTGGCTTTGGGATACTATTTCCAACAATCTCCGACTTGGCCTAAAGCCAATCGGTGCAGTATCTAATACCCATCTTCGACTTGTAGTTATCGAACTCCACCACAATGGCTTTAGTGAATGGGTCAGCCAGGTTCTCCTTTCCGTCGATCTTCTGAAGATTGACTCACCTCGATCCAAATTTCTCGGATGAGATGGTAGCGGCGCAGAATATGCTTCGTCCGCTGGTGTGCCTTTGGTTCCTTTGCCTGAGCAATGGCTCTAGAGCTTCACAGTAGAGCAGAACTGGACCAACAAGGAAGGGTGCTACTCCGAGCTCGGTGATGAATTTTCTCAACCACATCGCTTCTTTGGCAACGTCTGATGTGGCGACATACTCCACCTCGCAAACTGAATCAGCACTGTGTGCTGCTTGAAACTTTTCCAGCAGATAGCCCTACCATTAAGGGTAAAAATAAATCCCGACATACTTTTACAGTCATCGTGATCAAACTGGAAACTAGAGTCTGTAAACCCTATAAGTCTCAAGTCCAATTCACCATAAACAAGCCACTGGTCCTTAGTATTTCTTAAATACTTCAGGATGGTTTTAACAATCTTCCAGTGATTCTCCCCTGGATCAATTGGTATCTACTCACTACCCCTAGTGAGTATGCCACATCTGGTCGTGTACATGTCATGGCGTACATGATAGATCCCACTGCCGAAGTATATGGAATCCTACCCATACGCTCTCTCTCTTGAGGTGTTGTCGGACAATCCCTCTTCGAGAGAGAAATTCCATGGCCTATCGGAAGATAGCCTTTCTTGAAATTCTCCATGCTGAACCTCTTCAGCATAGTATCAATGTATGTGGACTGAGATAAACCAAGCAACCTTTTAGATCTATCCCTATAGATCCTCATCCCTAGGATGTAGGAAGCTTCTCCTAGATCCTTCATGGAGAACTGTGACGACAGCCAAATCTTTATTCCCTGTAATCAGGGACATCATTCCCGATTAAGAGAATATCATCCACATACAATATAAGAAATACTACTACTGGATCATTAGCCCACTTATAAATGCATGGCTCTTCTCCGTTCTTAAAAAGCCATACGTCTTGATCGTCTTATCAAAACGTATGTTCCAACTCCGTGATGCCTGTTTAAGTCCATAAATGGACCTCTGTAGCCTGCACACCTTAGACTCATCTGTGGATATGAATCCTTCAGGTTGTATCATATACACCTCTTCATCCGCTCTCCATTTAGGAAAGCTGTCTTCACGTCCATCTGCCAAATTTCATAGTTCAGATGGGCAGCTATCGCAAGCATAATCCGAATGGATTTGAGCATTGCACAGGAAAAAACGTCTCATCATAGTCTATACCATAACATTGACGATATCCCTTGGCAACCAGATGGGCTTTATAGATTTTCACCTTTCCATCTGTGCCTCTCTTCCTCTTGAAGACCCACTTACACCCTATGGGTTTTACTCCTTCGGGTGGGTCAACCAATGTCCACACATCGTTGACCTTCATGGACTCCATTTTGGATTTCATGGCCTCTAGCCATTTTTCAGAGTCGGGTTTCTACATTGCATCCATGTAGGTGATCGGATCCTCATCATTTTCATCAAGTTCGATAGGATCGTCGTTCCAGATCAAAAATCATAGTATCTGTCCGGTTGATGTGGTACTCTACCAGATCGCCTTAAGGGTGCTTGAACAATGAGCTCCGGATCTGATCTAATCAAATCCGATTCAGGTTCAGCAACTTGTGTCGATTTTTTCACCTGTCGAACTTCATCAAGTTCAATCTTAGAGGCAACAGTCCCTTCACCAAGGAACTCATTTTCCAAAAAGATTGCCTTAAGGCTGACAAACACTTTTTGCTCATCAGCTAGGTAGAAGTAATACCCTTTGGTCTCTTTTGGGTACCCTATAAAATTATACTTGTCAGACCTAGGTCCAAGCTTGTTCATAATTAAACATTTAACATAAGCCGGACACCCCCAAACCATTATGCTGTGGTGTTCCAGGAGGTGTCCACTGAGAGAGAATCTCATTCTTCCCAAGATATGTCAGATAATCATTGGAAAGTATTCACCTCCTCGATCAGATCGAAGAATTTTAATACACTTTTCAATTTATTTTTCTACCTCATTTCAGAATAGTTTGAACATTTCAAATGACTCCGACTTATGCTTCATTAAATAGACATACCCATACCTCGATAGATCGTCTGTGAAGGTTATGAAGTAGAAATATCCACCTCTTGCACTTGAGCTCATGGGTCCACATACATCAGAATATACCAGAGCCAAGAGTTCACTGGCTCGCTCACCTTTTCCAGTAAAAGGTGACTTGGTCATTTTATCAAGAAGACAGGACTCACAGGTTGGAAGTGATTCACAATCCCCTACTTCAAGAATTCTTCTTGAGCCAACCTGTTTATTCTGTTCTTATTAATATGACCTAGCCTACAGTGCCAAAGGTAGACTTCTGACACATTATCTATTCTAGGGTGTTTACCGAAGGTTTGAACCACATTACAGGTTGTGATAGAAAGTAAATTCCATTATTAAGTTATCCAACAAACATTGTAACACCATTCAAAATGATATTGCAAATATTTTCTTTTATTAAAAATTGATAACCGTTCATAGCCAAAAGGCCTACAGAAATAATATTTAATAAAAAACTTGGACAATAGTGACATTCACTCAGAATTATATTTCGAGAATTGATTACAAGGTTTATGATTCTAATGCTAGAACTGGAACTTTGCTTCCATCTCTAACGTTCAGAAATTTCTCATCTTCATCAAATCTCCTACTGACCTGTAGACCCTGCATCGAATTGCAAATATGATAAGGGCTTCCGGTATCCAATACCCAGGCAGTAGTATCACAAATGAAAAAGTTGCAAGGTGTTATCATATAAGTACCTTGCTTCTTCTTTGGCCTGTTCGGGTCCAGTGAGGCAATGTATAGAGGACAATTCCTCTTCCAGTGCCCCTGCTTCTTGCAAAAGAAGCACTTTGCCTGGCTCTGGTCGGGCTTGCCCTTCTTGGCTGACCATGTGCAAACATCCCAGCATGCGGTTGCACCTTCTTATTCTTCTTCTTCTTGTTCTTCTTCCCTTTCTTAAAGGGTCGACGATCAGAAGAAGACCCTCCCATAATATTTACTGACTCCTTATAGAGCTGGTGGTCCTTCTCAAAGTTCTGCAGCAACCCCAACAAGCCGTGGTAGTTCACTGCAGGCTTTGTCATTCAAAAATGAGTAAGGAAGGGAAGGTAGGACTTGGGCAGAGAATTAAGGATCGCATCCTTATCGAGCTGCTCGTGCAGGGGAAAGCCCAGTTTATTTAGGCACTCAATCATTTCGATCATGTACAGTACATGATCAGTGACTGAGGCTCCATCCCTCATCGAGCATTAAAAATGGCACAAATAGTTTTGTGCCTTTCAACATCATCAAGCGTGCCAAAGGAGTCGTTCAACATTTGAAGCATCTCCTGTGGTTGGGCATTCTCGAACCTACGGCTGAACTCATCATTCATTGCCACCAGCATAATGCACCAAATGGTAGTGCAGTCATTGAGCCACTTCTGATAAGTATCTCGGATCGTCCCTCTAACGTTCGGGGCTGGCTCCTCAGGTGCGGATCCGTTACTACATAAAGGATCGCTCATGCTCAAGGATGATTTTTAATTTTTGATACCAGATATCGAAATTAGGTCCCATGAGCTTGTCATTATCTAATAATGACCGGAGGGACAGGGTAGTGGCCATAGCTGCATAAAGGAAAACCATACCTCTATTAGTACATAAATTATAAATACTAAAGATTGGACTTTAGTCTAAAGTTTCTCCCAGCATTTTTATGAACTGGTAGCCTCAACCTCCAATTCGAGGAATTACTTTAATTTCTTAGTGGGTACTAGAATCCACACAGACTACACACGAGCCCAACTTTGGTTGGTCAACCCATGTGCATCTATGGGTAGGTTCATAACCAGTTGTTTCTCTAAACAACTTCTAGTAATTGATTTTGCCCAGAACCTAATCAGTAGGCATTGGCCTCCACTGAAAAGATCTGGTTAGGTCCAACCATTAACATGATTTGATTTGGTGAATCGGACCAATAAATGATCAGGCCCGACTTTGACCGGCCAACCTGACCACCATCAGAAAGACTCAAACCAAATTATCATATTATGAATGATAATTCATTAGTCAATAAGCACCAGGCCTTTGGGCCTCCAATGATTATTAAACTAATGGACTCATTATCACTCACTTAATGGAGGCTATGACTTAGTTATCAATATAACTTAATCATTTTTAGGACCTAATAATTTTTGAGATTTTATTAAAGAATAGATGAGAAGATAAATTACTAGCCAATTTCAATCCTCTCACTGACTTCACCAAGTCAGATTAAAAAAGATTTAATTAAGCCAGTATTAGGAGCACCTAAATCAGTCAAACTGATTTACCTAATGACATGGGTGAGCCTAATCACAAAGTGATCTAATCAAAACCTAATTCATCAGGTTGGCCAGGTAAGTGAGATCAGTGGTGGGGATATGCCATTAACTCGTCAGAGATCGAATCACTGCGAGTAGCTCCCGCTTAAAAATTACTGGTCAAACTGCTAAACTTACCTTAAACACCAACCGGTTCATTAGTTTTAATTTGATCAACTTATTAAATAGGGTTCCACCGCGTAGCCATGAATTAAGTCCATCTTGGTCTAGTTAAAGACATGGACCCATTCAACTACAACTATTGAAGTTGAGTCTAGAGTATCCTTGATCTAATCTAATTCAACTTTTGATTAGATTTGACCAATTACTCTAATTTAGTCCATTTTTTTAAGCTAACCTTAGGTCTAACCCAATTATGGACCTAATCCATCTAACCCATTGACCCACAAGTTAATGCAATTGTCTTAGGTCTTAATTCACAATTCTAGACCTACTAGACAACACTTAATTCTTAAGTATTTGGACTGATGGGTCAGGGTTTGGCATTTCAAAATAATTTTCAAATTTGAAAGGTTTTATTTTCTGTTCACCAAATATGTTGACTCATTTCACAAATAGATCAGTACATTTCATAAATAGCAATCCTATTGCTAATTACATAATAGAAAATAACTCAATCAAAATAAATCATGAATATTCTTTAGATCTAATCTAACACATTCATGATAAATTTCATAATTGAACCTTTATAATTAATTCCTTTCGCTGCTTCATCTGCATGGGATATAATTGCAGGGGCACCCTGCTTTTCTCCTATGACCGGACGGCCATGGCAACCAACTCAATTCGATTATTTGCTACTTGGATCAAGTATATCTAAATATACCAATTTTAAAATTTAAATTTTAAATTTTAAAATTTGAATTTCAAACAAATTTCAAATTTCAAATTTTAAATTTTTGAATTTCAAATTTTGAATTTCAAATTTTGAATTTTAAATTTTGAATATCAAATTTAAATTTCAACCAAATTTCAAAATTTAAATTTTAAATTTTGAATTTCAAATTTTTGAATTTTGAATTTTGAATTTCAAATTTTAAAATTCATATTTTAAATTTTAAATTTCAAATTTTTGAATTTTAAATTTGAACAACTTTCAAAATTCAAATTTAAATTTTGAATTTTAAATTTTAAATTTAAACTTTTAGATTACAACTTAATCTACGCATGCAAATATATATATCATATCTAAGAACCTACTCTGATACCATTTGTGGGAAAATTTAGTGCAGGGGTAAAATGGTAATTTTAAAACTTTTTCAAAATCATAATTTTACAATGAAAAAATATTAATTAATCTAATTAATTAATATAAATTTATCCTACACTAGAATCTAAATATGATATATAGCATGCATGTATTTAAATTTGAAATTCAATTTGAACAATAAATACTTTATTGTAATGTGTTCAGAACACAATACCTTTGTGCGGAAAGTAGATCGTCATAATCTGATCACCGTCGGGAGAGTCTGTTCATTGCAACATAGCCACACAGCATGTCTGGTCTCTGCGGATGGTCCACACGAAGCTTCCGATCTGATCGACTCCTCACAAGTACTAGCTCGTTGTAGAGCCCTTTTGACGGTCGATGCTGATCGACTCCTTCGATCGATGTCTGTCGATTCTTCGGATGCTCTGAATCATCAACAGACGTGCTTGAGAGGATGTTGAAGATCTCCCTGAGATTTTGTGGCTCATGACACTCGTAGCTCACTTTTTCACTTCCCAAACCCCAGGCTAAAACTCTAGGAAACTCACCGAAAACCTTGCACCCACTTTTCTTTCTTTTCTTTCTTTTTCTCTTGGAAGGATATGGACTTCCTTCTCACGCACAAGACTTCTCATGCCCTAGAATTTTTCTTCAAAAATCTTCATCTTGCACGCCCCACTCTTCTCCTCTTTTTATAACAACGTCAAACATCTTATCCAAAAGAAAGGATAAAGATGAGTAATTGCACACCAACTCATCCCTTATCCACTAAAGGTGTGAGGCGTGGCTTAAATTGTGCATGGAGTGATTTCATGAGAAACCTTTTCTCATGAATAAATGGGGCATAAAAAAAGGATAAGTGCAAAGATTGATTGCCCATTCAAATTCAAACTTTATTTTGAATTTGAATGGCCAACCAATCATCCTTATCCATTCATTTGGCATATTAAAGTGGGGCGTGGAGAGGGCTTGGCGTGAGAAAAAATTTATGAGAAGTTCCTTCTCATGAATTCAAATGGGTGCAATGGAAGTGAGGTGGCGCATGGAGATTGGGTCAAGGTGGTTTAATTATTTAAACCAACCTAATTGAACCAAATAATTTAGGTCCAATTAGGCTAATTTAAACCCAACTAAATTAGGCTTAATTAGGCTCAACAAAATTTTAATCAAATTAGAAATTGACTAAGCCCAACCCCTGATCAAATCAGGGACCAAACCATCTCGACGATTAGGTCAACTCTTAACCTAATCAGGTCAAACCCAACTGAATCCAATTCAATTGGACTTGATCCAAAAATAATTACTCAATCAAATTGAGTTAATTAATGATCAAATCACTAATTAAACCTCTCATAAATACTGATCCAAATTCGATGGGCAATCAGGCATAAGAATTTATCGATATGTAACCCTGATCGAAAAGTCCCAACCAGTGGGACTCTTGACCCCGGTACCCATAATGTGTGAAACTCGTGATCAGAGAATCCTGATTCTCGATCACTGAGTCCGAAACATGTAGGATTCTACATCAGCCATCAGATCAGATAGAACTTCTAATGTGTGTGACTCCGCAGGTTCAAACCTAAGCCGATAGCACAGGAATCAATTTCTGTACTAATCGAAGTGACCATCTAGCAATGGTACCCAACGTCTGGATAGGTCGAAGAGTCCAATCGCAACACTCAGAACCTACATGAATATGGTTACTGTATAATTCATCCTTTTGACCCCTGTGTTTAGGATGACTCAGGGTTAAACTGTCAACCCTGATCAGATCATCCGAATCATGCTCAACTCAAACATCCTGTGACTCCTCACAAGGACTATCCTGGCCAAGGTTTTGCTAAATTAAACATGACTGTACACAGCTCCTAAACTGGAGTGGTCAATCCCATCTTGACACACACACCGACAAGTCAAGTACTTGACTACACCCAGCAGCCTTCCATCACTGAATTAAAAATTTAGGTAGTCCAGTGCCTAAGTGCAGTGAGTTGCTTGTAAGTTACCGTGACGGTCTCAGGTCGGAGGGATATTTATATCCATATTCCATCGGAGCAAATCTTGACAGCAGAAATAGCTCCAAGTCAGTCACGTTCAGTGCAGATGTACCCTTACATCTCACCTGTATGCCATACCAGTGTCTCCACACTCATTGGTTAAAAGGACAACCAACCTATATGGCACATAACGACCTATGCTTGATAAACATTGTCGTCCTTGGTAACAACGTATCATTTGGTCGCGAACAGATTTAAGACTAAACGACAAATCCTCTTTTGTCGAGTCTAAATAGTCCTAAGGACTTCACCACAACATAGGAGTTCATTAGAAGATAAAATATTTTGTGATGAAAAATACCAAAATAATTTTTATTAATTCATAATTCATGTACAAATACAAAAATGAGCACAACCGTCAACAGACTGACGATTGGCTTTGGGACACTATTCCCAACACCGACCACCAACCTTATTCCTCCTTTGTTTGGCCAAAAAAATGAAGAAGAAGAGAAGAAGAAGAAGAAGAAAAGAAGAGAAGAAAAGAAAAGAAAAAGAGAGAAGAGTTCTCTCTCTTATCTCCTCTCTCCTTATATCTCTAGGATTTTTTTCTCTCTTCTCTCTTTTTCTCTCTTTATCTAATCTGTGAATTTCAGTATGAACTTAAGATGATCTTTTCAAGAAGATCTGAAATCACTTCGATATCCATGTAGTATGTCAAACCCCATTTCGGCTATGTTAAGTATCTTTAAAACCCACTATTGATGAATTCTATTGATCGATCTTGATCTTGATCTAATCCATACTTCATGATTCTTTGATCAAGTATCTTAAATCTGACCCTCAGCTTGGAGGTCCTGAATTGTCTCAACGCTCGGACAGTCTATTGGATCGACCATCCAATCTATAATTTTTTTTATGATTAAATTTATTAAATAAAAATTAATTATATTTTTAAAATGATGAATAGGTTTGATAAATTCATCTAGTGATGTTTGAAGGGCTAAAGTAGATGAGGTAAGTAACCATAATACCTCTTACTTATTTTTGAATTATTGATTATCTTATCATAAAAAAAATTATTCTATATTTTTATAAAATAAGAATCAAGTATATATATTATGAAACTCATGATTTACTATAAAATATTGATTTTATGAAAATTTTAATATGAATGATTTTTTATAAAATATGACTCCATATTTATGAAATTTATATTTTGTTATGCAAAGAAGGATTTCATAATCATTTTACTATTAAAGATTATTTATGAATCATGAACTTTATAAAATTATTTAGTATTTTATTTATACATGATTTAAAAAAGTATGATTCGATGGAATATGATTTGAGAATACTTATTTTAAGAAATATAGTAAAAGACTCTCAGATAGCTATATATAACCTTGCCAGTAGATAATAGTAGTTGGCATACAATCGTATTAATGGATAATAGTAGTTGGCATATAATCCTATTAGTAGATAATAGTTGTTGGCATACGATCCTACCAACAGATAATATTAGTTGGTGCATGATCCTGCCAGTGGATAATAGTAGTTGGTATATAATCTTGCCAATGGATAATAGTAGTTGATATTTTTTGATGATAACCCTATCATAGATATAATATTATCCTTAGCATTTAGTTTGAGAGAATTATTAAGAATTATGATATGATAAAATAATAGATAATTTTTGACTTTATCTAAGTTAACATAATTTATGAATTTTTTTATATTATATGTTAAAAACTATGTTTATGTAAATTACATGATTTATATATATACAAGAGCATGATTGATTTATGATATACTATTATTATGAAGGTTTTATATTCTAATAATAATTAGCTTCTTTAAATGATTAATTGATTGATGTATAAACTTATGCTTGATCCAATAAGATAGTATAAGGTTTACTTACTGAAATGGTATAGTTTATTTTTTTTCTTTTTCTTTCTCTATCTAAATGAATAAGATTAGGAACGGCAAATGATCCATGCTGGGACTCTATGCCAGCATGCTTGAAAATTATTGGATGATTATAGACTTGTAGTTAACTATTTATGAATGTTAAGATATAGGTTTGACATATAATTTTAGATTTAGATACTTTGGATCAATCTTGGTTTAATTATTTGATGAATAATGGAGTGAATATTTTATTTATGATAGATTTTAGTTGATTATGATTGATAGACTTCATGTTATCAAAGATGATATCATTTGATAGTATGGCCGTATTATGTTCTAGATTTAGGACATGATATTTTATGGTATTATAGCAATAAGTTTGATCATAGGTAGAACTTAAGCTTAGGATTGTGATTCATAGGGTTAGGCAGATGAAGAGTATAGAAGAATTGATGTAGATTAGAATTGTATAGCAGAGTATTAGATGAAGATTAAGTAATTCTATTTATTTAGAGAATAAAAATATACTAAGTTTTGAGGATGAAACTCTTTTAAGAGAGGATAGAATGTAATATCTGAATCTAGTGGACCAGCCGTACGTATCATAAAGTGGCCAAAAAAAATAGAAAAAGGAATTGGAAGAAGACTCTAATTGAATCCAAAAATTAAGAAGCTGGAATTCTATGGCAATTAAATCAAAGCTCTTTATACATAGGTCCTCCATTCCTCTCTATGATCCTCCATCAAAGATCATCGCATTCTCCTCTCTTTTTTTCTTGATTTTTGTTAGATTCCTTTCTCCATGCCTGCCAGAAATTGGGGCTAGAGACACCACTGGAGCCAAGATAAAGCCTTGATCCTTCTTTTTTGCTATCCTCCCCTTCTTCTCTTGGCCTAAGGCACCATTGCCAGCCTCCACTTTCGCTGAAAATTGACTGAGAAAGACCTCTGCCCACTTTTCCTATTTTCGATCCTCTTTTTCCTCTTTTTCCAATCACCATGCTGTCGTCTCTTGATGCTGAACTCTTGATTGAGCCCCATAGCCTCCCGACAATGCTTCCTGATGAGATCCTGATCACTGATGAATGGCCATCAAAGAAAAATGAAGAAAGAGGCCCATATCTCCTGTTTTTCAAGATTCTTTTTTCTTTGATTTCTTACCGTCGGCTGTCCCCGACCCCATCATCGTCAGTTGCCTCTTGTCGAACCTTTGGCTATGCCACCGCTCCTCATCAGAGCACCAACCACTAACCATATTCCTCCCTGTTCGGCCAAGAAAATGAAGAAGAAGAGAAGAAAAGAAAAGAAAAAAAAAAGAAAAAGATAGAGAAGAGTTCTCTCTCTTATTTCTCTCTCTTCTTCTCTCTAGGTTTTTTCTCTCTCCACTCTCTCTATGTGATCCACAACCCTAGTATGAATCTGAGATGATCTTTTCAAAGAGATATGAAATTGCTTCGATATCCATGTAATATGTCAGACCCCACCTCGATCATATCAGGTATCTTTAAAATTCACTATTGATGAATCTTATTGATCGATCTTGATCTTGATCCAATCCCTACTTCATAATTCTTTGATCGAGTCACTCAGATCGGAGGTCCCAAATTATCCTGGTGCCCAGGCAGTCTGTTGGACCAACCATCCAATCTCTAGTTTTCTTTTCTTATGATTAAATTTATCGAATATAAATTAATTATATTTTTGATATGATGAATATGTTTGATAAATTTATCTAACGAAGTTTGAAGGGTTAAAATAAATGAGATAAGTAATCTTAATACTTCTTACTTATTTTTGAGTTATTGATTATTTTATCATAACAAGAATTATTTTGTATTTTCATAAAATAAAGATCGAGCATATGTATTATGAAACTCATGATTTATCATAAAATAGTATTTTATAAATATTTTAATATGAATGACTTTTTGTGAAATATGAACTTTGTATTTATGAAATTTATGTTTTGTTATGAAAAGAAGATTTCATGATCATTTTACTATTAAAGATTATTTATGGATCATGAACTTTATAAATTATTTAGTATTTTATTTATGTATGATTTAAAAAAAATGATTCGATAGAATTTGATTTAAGAATACTTATTTTAAAAAATATGATAAAAAGCTCTGAGATAGCTATGTATAATTTTGTCAGTAAATAATAGTAGTTGGCGTATGTCCTTGCTAGTAGATAATAGTAGTTGCATACAACTCTATCGATGGATAATAGTATTGGCATATATCCTGTCAGCAGATAATAATAGTTAGCGTACGATCCTCCTGACAGATAATAGTAGTTGGTATATGATCCTACCAATGGATAATGATAGTTGGTATATAATTCTGCCAATGGATAATAGTAGTTGGTATTTGTCGATGATGGCCTTATCATGGGTATAATAGTGACTCTAGCATTTAGTCTGAAATAATTATTAAAAATTATGATATGACAAAATGACAGATGATTTTTGACCTTATCTAAGTTGACATGATTTATAAATTTATTTATTTTATACATTGAAAACTATGTTTATATGAATAATATGATTTATATATATGCAAGAGCATAATTGATTTATGATATACTATTATTATGAAGAATTTATATTCTAATGATAATCATCTTCTTTAAATGATTTATTGATATATATATATATATATATATATATATATATAAACTTATGCTTGATCTAGTAAGATAGTGTAAGGTTTATTTATTGAGCTAGTGTAGCTTATTTTTTTTTCTTTTTCTTCTTCTATTCAGATAAATAAGATTAGGAACGATAGATGATTCTGCTTGGGAGTCTACACTATCAAGCTTGAAACTTATTAGATGATTATGGAATTATAGTTAACTATTTATGAATTTTGAAACATGGGTTTGAAAAGAAATATAATTTTAGATTTAGATGCTCTGAATCAATTTTAGTTTAATTACTTGATGAATGATGGAGTTAAATCTTTTATTAGATTTTATTTGTGATGGATTTTAGTTAATTATGATTAATAAGCTTCGTGTTATCGAGGATGATATCCCTCGTTAGTATGGTCATGTTATGTCGTGGATTTTGGATGTGATAATTCTAAATAATCTTGCATCCTAAAAATGCATTATCCAAGACAATTATATTCTGAAGTACACATAAAAGTTTTCTTTCTTGCGATGTACTTCATCTCATCTTGATGAACTTGGAATCTATTGTTTATTAGTTCGACTAAGTCAGTGAAAATGGTTCTTCTGGCATCCTTGAACCATCATGGCTGACCATTGCTATATGATAGCTATCTCCATTGTGAGGACTAGCAGTTTTCAACGTGGAGCTCAGTTTTTTCTTGTAGGCCTTGTGAGTTGTTTGATCATTGCAACTTGTTCCACAACATTTGAATGCTTCAATTCTTGCCCATTTTTAAATCACGCAAGCACCGGAAGTGATTACTTTTTTCTTAGTGAACCTGTATCAGCTTCACCAACTTATTTTTTCTCTAGATCAGCAAGATGACCTAAATTTAACTTCTCCCGCAGGTGCTATTTAATTTACGGGATGTTTTAGTTTGGTACCATAGAACAAATGTGTGGCAATTTTTGGCTTGGACCTCACACCTATTAATAAATGGGTTTGGGTGATGTTTGTTTGTTTATTTTATTTTATTTTATTTTTTGCAAATTGCACCTCCTATTGTCCATTTATTACACATAAAGAACTTTTTTTTTTAGATATTTGTAAATCGAGCTAGAAAATCTCATATATATTTGCAAAAAACTCCTTCTATCGACATCTCTCGCATTTTTTAACCTTGTTAATGATTAAGCTAACTAGGAGTGAGAAAATAACCAGGTAGTCTTTCAGTTAAGAGTCAGTTACTGAACACTTTTTCATTTTTCCTTTTTGCTTTTCTTTTCTTTTGCCCTTTTGTTCTTCTCCCATTCTTCCCCATTGTGAGTTTGTGACCCACCACCCTACTGCCCATTAATCCATCTTCGGATGAACACCCTTGCACTAGTGCCCCTCCCTCGCTGATGCTCCTTCTTCAGTAGTGGCCCATCGAAGAGCTTTCCTTCTTGGTAATAAGCAACAGCTATTAGCCTTTGCTTCTCCCCAGTGACATTGATGATGACTAGCGGCATCAAGAATCTAAGCACAGATGAAGAAGATAAACAAGAAAAAAAGGGTGCATAAAATTGAACAGACTAAGAACCTATTTGGTTGGAGATAATTTGACATGTAAAATAAATCCCATGTTAGATCATCATGTTTAATATAAAAAGTGAATGAGAGAGATGGTAAAATAATTGATGAATCCTATATCTATGTTTTGGAAGAGAAAATAAAATAAATATCACTAGGGTTTGGCATTTGTTTTCTCATACTGGATTAATGAGTGAAGGTAATCCGAAAATAAGGGTGCAAATGAGTCGAGTTGCTGGCAAACTACTTGAGCTCGACATGAGTCCAAACTCGACTCGACTTGATTATTATCGAGCTCGAGTAGCTTGCATAGTTTTTTGAATCGAGCTCGAGTAGCAAGATACTCTGCTCGAAAGCTCGCGAGTCAATTTGAATTTATATATTTTTTAATAATATTATTTTTATTTATAATATATATATTAATACATATATTATTAGTGGATTAAGATTTGATTTCAAGCTCGAATTCAAGCTCAAGTATCGCTTGATTAATATTTGATCGAGTCGAATCGATCTTAAGTTTTGTTTCATCAAGTCGAGTTCAAACTTAGAAAATTAAAGCTCGATCGATCTCGAGCCAAGTTTCGAGCTCGAGTATTTTGAATAGAATTGAGCTTGAGCTTTTAGTTATTCAATTTGGCTCGACTCAATTGCACCCCTATCTGAAATATCATTTATTGATGAAAATACCTTCACTTATATTATATTAATAATTACATCAGAGATATATTAATATATTATAAGTATATTCATAATTGATTAATAAATTTAATAAATAATAATATATTTCATATATTTATATATTTATTAATAAATATTAATCATTAATAAATAACTAATATATGATTTATTAAGAGTTAATATATTTATTTATATACCCAAATATATCAAAATATATTTGTAATAAGAAATATATTTGCTAATATATATATATATAATTAATCTAAAAATATTTAAATTAAACAGCATTTATGTAACTATATGTCTAACTCATGTAAATATATTTCAATATCTGAAATAGTCAATATTAACAATGTTTATATAAGTAGGCCATAAATGGCTAATAAATGGATTAAAAAATTTATTATTATTTGAGTTATTTATTTAAGAGTATTGTTAAAAATTTGGCAATAATTTCTCATACAAGAATACCTCCAATCCAACATAGTAATTTTTTCCAATGTCATTTTTTAGAGTAATTTTTTCACCAATCACATATGGTAAAATTTATTTTCTTACATAGTCATTTTTTTAGATAAATAATTTTTAGGAATCATCAAATTATCCTGTAATTTGACATACCCCAATTAAATGAACCCTAAGGATATTTTTGCCTCTGAAATGTACCTAAATACAGAAAAATAACACTATAATGAGATGCCACCATTGGTTAGATGCAAATTGAGGGCTATCTTGCAAATGTGTGTGTGTGTGTGTTGTCTGTGTGTGTGTGGGGTTTTCTGGCTTGGTTTGCGAATATTGATAAGTTTGGTCATTATACAAAATAAATCCATAATAAAAGGTGCAATATGAGAATCTGTCTTCTTGTAATTGGTTTGGACATGGCTAGTTGGTATCATCTCCATTATAAATACGTCATGTATGGATTTGATCCTTTTGGTTTGATTGATGGTCAAACAAATCTTTAAAATTCATCTTAAACCCCTTGTAGAGTTATATTTTTCAATTGGCTATGGCCCCATTAGCACTTGGAAGGTTATATAATTAATGATTAAGAGGATAATGAAAAGAAAAGTGAAAGAAACCATATTTAAAATCATCCTATTTCTTCACTTCAATTTTTCCTCCCTAATTGGGTTGGTGGGTTGAATATAGGTCCATGGCCCCATATAACATTACTTTTGAAGGGATTTTTTATCGAAATATAGTTATTTTAAAAAAAAAATTATCAAAATAATGTTCTTTGAAAAGTATTTATCAAAATAATATCCAAAGAAAGTTATCCCATAATAGAGCACCTTTAGATGCCAATTCACTACCTTCCACGCCATGTGAAAAGGTGAGTCAGCAAAAAAGAGCCACTTTATCGAAAGACAACTCATAAAGTCATCTTATGGAAGAGTGACTATATAAGTCACCTGATGTGTCTTAAATTTACCGCAAGCATACGGTGTGCAATGTAGCACGTCCGACGAGTACGAGTCGATCCCATGAGGAATTGGATTTTAAATTGTATTTAAATTGCTTGCTCAGGTGAGCTTTAGAAAAAAAGAGAAGAGATTATTTGTTGAATTATGAACTACCAAAGCAGTAAACTAATTAATTATAAAGGTAAATTATCTAAAAGATCTAGGGCTCTTGAATCCACTAGACCAATGAATTAGAGAGCCTTCCTATGATTTCTTTATAATGTCCCTTAATCAAGGTGTAAAACATGAAGAAGTATGGATCATGAAAGATTTAACTCAACTATATCCATCAAGCATTTTATTTTTATCCTAATTAAGAGAATCTTCCTTTCTTCTCTTCTCTTATGTTGTCAAACATAGGCTATGAAGGGATTCTGACCCGACTATAACCATCAAGATTTTTATAAGAAAAGAAAAGAAATGGTTTAGAAAATTTTAAACCTTCTACCAATCATCCACTCTTACACCGAATCAAGTATGGATTATGAAGGGATTCTGACCCAATGATAGCCCATCAAGTCTCTTGACGAGAGAGATGAAGGGAGAACTCTAAAAATTAAAAGCTCGAAAAGAGAGATTCAATAAAGCAGGCTTCTATTCATGATCTAGCTTCATCGCAAACCCCAGAGGGATTGCTTAGCCAGACATAGTTGATTTGAAGTCAAAAAAAATAATAAAATAAAGATAATTCTACTTGTTGGAATTGAAAATTACAGAATTAAAAGATGCAGAAATTTAAACTATCCTATTACAGAAATTAAAATTATAAAAATTAAATAGAAAGAAAATAATTAATTTATTGCTGAATAAAAATTTTGATATAAAAATTTTCAACTCCTAAGTCATTAACAAGGCTTGGAGTTTGAACAGAAAATAAAATAAATTTTTTACAGAACCAAACTTCTCTCCTCTTCTCTTGGCTTGAGATCAACCTCCCTCTGGCTGACTCTCCTTCTCATGTGTCGGAAGGATGGAAAAAAGTGGGAACAAGGTGGCTAAAAAATTTTAAAGGTGGATATGTCTGTCTGTCACACAGACCCCCTATAAGAATTATGGAGTGGAGAGAGATACTATAAATGGAGGCATTAGGCTTTATTTATAGATGTAGGCAGGGAGGAGGATTTTATATTTTCTGATGTGTGACTAAAAAGAGAGGATAGATGAATGGTTAGGATTTAATTTGGAAAGTATGGATGGGTGGATACACAGTTGGTTAAATAGGAAAGATAGAGATGGTTGCTTTATTTTAAAATTTTAAAAATATCTCTCTCTTCGTTCGGTTAGCGATCCAAATGAGATCCAATCTAAGGTCCGTGTACGCCACCTCCCTGCATTGCTCGCATCCCATCAAACTCCTGTTGCTAAATTGAATCGCTCCTATGTTCTCACACCACCAAGATTAGCTTCCGTGTACACGCCAAGTCCAAGTCCTATCTCCACGCTCGCGTGCCAAAGCTCGCCCAAAGTCTCCTCTTAATCCCATTTGAATCCAAGCTTTATTTGTTTCACAAACCCCTCAGACATCCTATCTTTGATTTGAATCCCATACATCCCGGCAGAACCCTCTGTGAGCCATGTGAAAATTACTGTAGCATTTCATGGCTCATCAATTTTTTTATGGACCAAGTGGTCCATGGTGGACCACCAACTTGCGTATTAGATCGGATTATCTTTCGGCTTTAAATTTAAATCCCATTTAACTCTATTTTTAGTCTCGTTTGATCCCTCTAAGCCTGCAGATCAGGCTCTTCATATTGGTGCAGCTCTTTTCTGTAAAATATATGAAGAAGTATCAATTTTAAAAGAATAAAAATAATTTAATCCATAAATTAATACTTCTATGGGCAAATTTATACACCTATCACACCCCCCAACTTATTTATTGTTAGTTCCTTAGCAATGCAATATATAATTTTTTTTTAAAATTTAAGATCATCTTTGATAAAAATAAATCTAGAATTGAAAATCAAAGAGTTTAGCAAGTATCACTAATGTTGAGTTTTAGAAGTAAATTTCGTAGTTAGCACAATTAGATATTTTTTTAGAATACATCGAAAGGTCTACAGTACTTGTGTTTGTGATGACCAACTTAGCATTTGAGTGCTGGCTTGTAAAGGACAAATGTATCTTCTCTTATCACCTTATTTTGGTTAATTTTTTATACACTCTCAAATAAAGTTCATGAACTTAAGGTAGCTTTCACACTGCCTCTTTTTTTTTTTTTTTTTGCTGAGCATCCTGGCTTTCCCTTCACCGTTTGATGCGAACTTCCACACTTGACTTAGGTGCAGAGATCCGGTTATTAAGCTTAGGGTAATCTACATATACTCTGTGTTTTGTACTTTTATTTTAGACAGGTAGCTCTTTCCTCAAATTAAAATTTTTGATTGGAGTGTGTGATAATTGAGTCCTCAGATGGCCTCTCAATCAGCACTTATTTTGCCTTGTCAGTGTGCATGTGTAATTAGAAGTGCTAATAGCCTTTAGGTGATCTAATAAGTTGCTAAAAGTCTACCCACTAATCTACTTCTTAACTTGTTATAGTAAATACTTTCTAACTTTATTACTCTTTTTCTAATCTATTTTGCTCACAATATTTTTTTTTTACCCCCAACTTAAATATCATTATTTCTAATGAAGGAGAAAACACAATGAATGTAAGAAAAAGAAAGATTTCACCTGGTGAATATATGTTCTTTTTGAAGTGATCTGGTGTGATATTAGTCTGAAAATCTAAAGACTGGTATCTCTATTTATTCAATAGAAAAGATATTAGTTTAAAGAAATTGGGTGCCTCCAGAAGCACTAAGTTTAATATCTTCAGCCAGATAAAATAAGCAAATTAATCAACATAAGTTGGTTCATAGAGAACCATGACATCATCAATAGATTCTTTGGACAGTTTCAAAAATGATTTTAATCTTTGACCATTAACTTTAAACAAAGTACTATTACTTGGATTTTCAATTTCTATAGCTCAATGTGAGAAAACTTCTTTAACTAAAAAAAGTCCTATCCATCTAGACCTAAGCTTTTCAGAAAATAGGTGTAATCTAGAATTGTACAAAAGAATTTTTTATCCAGGAGTAAATGATTTTCTCATAATTGCCTGATCATGGAATACTTTGGTTCGTTCCTTATACACCCTAGAATTCTCGTAAGCCTCATTTCTTAGTTCTTCTAATTCATTCATTTGAAGCTTCCTGTAGTTTTTGGCTACGTCCAAGTTCATATTTAAATTTTTAACAGCCCACATGGCTTTATGCTCTAGCTCAACAGGAAAGTGACAAGATTTTTCAAATACAATCCTATAGGGAGACATTCCGAGGTTGGTCTTGAAAGCGGTTCGGTATGCCCATAGTGCATCAACTAATTTCAAAGATCAATCTTTTCTATTGGCATTAACAGTTTTTTTCAGGATTTGTTTGATCTATCTGTTGGACACTTCTACTTGTCCACTAGTCTGAGGGTGATAAGGTGTGGCCAACTTGTGGGTGACATTATATTTTTTTATTAATGTGGCAAAGGGTCGGTTGCAAAAGTATGTTCCTCGATCACTAATGATTGCTCTAGGAGTGTCAAAATGAGAGAGAATATTTTCTTTTAGAAATTTTATGACCATTTTGCTATCAGTAGATCTACAGGGAATAGCTTCTACCCACTTTGAGATATAGTCGACAGCTACTAAAATATATTCATTTCCAAATGAGTTTGGAAATGAACCTATGAAATCGATCTCCCATACATCAAAAATTTCAACCACCAAGATTGGGTTGAGAGGCATCATGTTTCTTTTGGTGATTCACCCCATTTGTTGAAATCAAGCACAACTTCTACAGTACTCGTATGCATCCTTAAATAAATTGGGCCAATAAAATCCACATTGAAGGACTTTGACTACTATTTTTTTGGATGCAAAGTGACCACCACATGTTTGGTCATGATAGAAAGATAAAATACTTCTAACCTCATTATCCGAGACACACCTAATGATTTGATCAGGACACTGCTTAAAGAGGTATGGATCATCCCAAATGAAATACTTCACTTAGGCAAAGAATTTGTGTCTGTCTGAGTGGTCCAATGAGAAGGAACTTTATCAATGGCTAAATAGTTGACAATATCGGCATACCATGATTTAGTGGACACAGACATGAGCTGCTCATCAAGAAAAAAATCATTGATAGGTGGTTCACCAGATGGTGCGGCTATGATTCAAGACAAGTGATCCCCTACTGCATTCTCTGTTCTTTTTTTGTTCCTGATTTCTAGGTCAAATTCTTGGAGTAAGATCCATCGTATCAAGTGCGCCTTGGCGTCTTTCTTTGCTAGGAGATCTCTAATGGCTGAGTGATCAGTATAGACAATAGTGTGTGACCCAACTAAATAGGATCTAAATTTTTCTAAGGTAAAGACAACGGCCAGGAACTCCTTTTTAGTGGTAGTGTAATTAAGCTGTGCATCATTTAAGATTTTGCTCGCAGAGTACATAACTGTAATCAGCTTATTAATTTTTTGACCTAAAATTGTACCCACAGTATGATCAGGTGCATCACACATAAGTTCAAAAGGTTCAAACCAGACAGGAGGGTGAACAATGAGAGCTGAAATGAGTGCCTTTTTAAGAAATTCAAAAGACTCTAGGCATTCAAGAGTGAACTCAAATTTGATTTCTTTTGCTAAGAGATTTGTTAATGGGCAAGCCACTTTGCTAAAATTGGCAATGAAACTTCTATAAAATCCAGCATGTCCTAGAAATGAACGGATTTCTTTAACGGATTTCTTTGACAGATTTGGGTGGTGGAAGACTTGCAATAAGATCTACTTTGGCTTTATCTACTTCAATTCTTTTTTTCGAAACTACATGGCCAAGAACTATCCCTTCTCTAACCATGAATTGATACTTTTTCTAGTTAAGAACTCAGTGCTTTTCCTTACATCTTTCTAGAACTAATCTTAGATGATCTAAGCATTCGGAGAAGGTCAGGCCAAAGACAGAAAAATCATCCATGAAAAATTTTAGAAATCGTTAAACCATTCTGAAAAAATGCTGATCATGCATCTCTAAAAGTTGCTGGCGCATTACATAATCCAAAGGGCATACGCCTATAAGCAAAGGTTCCAAATGGATAAGTGAATGTAGCCTTTTCTTGATTTTTGGAGGCTATAGGGATCTGATTATAGCCAGAATATCCATCGAAAAAATAGTAGAACTCTTGTCCGGCTAATTTTTCTACCATTTGATCAATAAACGATAATGGAAAGTGATCTTTTCTTGTTGCAGTATTCAATTTTCTATAGTCTATACAGACCCTCCACCCCATTTGTGTTCTAGTTGGAATAAGTTCATTTGCTTCATTCTGGACCATTGTTACCTCAGACTTTTTAGGTACCACTTGTACAGGACTTACCCACGAGCTATCAGAGATGGGGTAAATAATTTCATTATCAAGTAACTTTAGAATTTTTTTTTTGACTACATCCTTCATGGCTGGGTTAAGTCTTCTTTGAGCATCTCTAGTTGGTTTGGCCTCTTCCTCTAGGTGTATCCTGTGTTGAACTATGGAAGGACTTATTCCTTTAATATCAGCCATGGTCCAGCCTATTGCTTCATGATTCTTTTTCAGAATTGCTAGCAACTCCTCTTCTTATTTAGGATTGAGGTCAGATGCGATAATTACAGGCAAGATTTCCTCTGGACCTAAATATGCATACTTAAAGTGCTCGAGGAGGGGTTTCAATTCTAATTTGGGTGCCTCCTCTATTGATGGTTTGGATGATGGATTAATCATTTTTATAATTGGTTCAATGGGAGGCTCTTGTCTTTGATTATTCCTATTATCTATAAGAATTTCTTTGATTTCTTCAGATTCATTGATTGGCCAGAAATTAGACTCGAAATTGACTTCCTCATCGCTAATGTCAATGGGTTCATAAATTTCTTCTTGAATTACATTTACATCAGCATGCTGGATAGATTTCTGTTTTAGATTGAATATATTCAGCTCAATGATCATATTCCCGAAAGATAGCTTCATAAGTCCATTTCGATAATTAATTTCAGTGTTTGTAGGAGCTAAGAATAGTCTTCCTAAAATAATTGAGATATGACCCTTGGGGTTCGCAACTGGTTCGGTCTCTAAAATGATAAAGTCTACAAGGAAGATAAAATTATCAATCTTAATTAAAACATCTTCTACCATTTCTAGTTGCTTATATACTGAAAATGGAAGAATATTTACACTAGCTCCTAAATCTAGCAAGGCCTTCTCAATATGGGTTTCTCTAATATCACATGAAATTATTGGAGATTCTAGATCTTTATATTTTATTAGCACATGATTGGATAAGTATGAGCTCACACTTGCTGCTAAAAATGCTCTCTTTGGTACATTGGTGGTTCTTTTCTTCATACAAAGGTCTTTTAAAAATTTAGCATAGGTCAGAACTTGTTTAATCATGTCCAAAAGAGGGATATTCACTTGGACTTGCTTAAATACCTTTCAAATTTTATCCAAATATTCTAATTTTTTATTGGACCTCAGTCGATTTGGAAAAGGAGCTCTAGAAATTATAGATTTTGGGCTTGATGTACTATCAAGATTAGGAGCTTGAGTTTGTAAGATAGGTTGTTCATAAGGTGACTCAACAAATGAGTTCCCTCTATCATCAGATATATCTACCTTATTGTCCACTTATTTTTTAGATCTTAAGGTGTGAATAGCATTCACATGATTGACTTGGTTTCTTTGTTGGGGTCGTGGACTATTTTGGTTTCTCGAATTAGATTCAGGTTGGCTTGGTAGCTTACCTCGTTCTCGCTCGCTCATAGCAGAGGCTAGCTAACCCACTTGTATTTCCAAACGGGCAATGGCTTGGGTGTTAGTGTTTATGAGTTGATCCATGGTTTGCATGAAATTGCTCAGTGTGGCATTGGTATCAGCTGGATTTGGCCAGGACTTTTAAGCTTTTCTCTAGAGAACTAAGTTTCTTCTTATTATTATTGAAGCCTGGTGGGTTGTTTATCATAGAGTTAGGCCTTGAATTTTGCTGGTTGAAGC
This sequence comes from Elaeis guineensis, assembly GCF_000442705.2. Classification (NCBI taxonomy): domain Eukaryota; kingdom Viridiplantae; phylum Streptophyta; class Magnoliopsida; order Arecales; family Arecaceae; genus Elaeis; species Elaeis guineensis. The sequence continues at coordinate 58,379,020 of NC_025999.2, read as the reverse complement.
TAGGACCACCTACATTTGGATTTTATGACCATGAAAAGTTTGGATGATTCCTCCAACCTGGGTTATATGTGGGTGCATAGGAGTTGTTCACTGATCTCTGGTATGTGGTATTTACCTATGCACATCTATTTTCTATTGGGTTTATCAGGAAGGGGCATTCTTCAAAGACATGGTCGGTTGCACTACATGCATTGCACATGGGTGCAGAAACTTAGTTCACACTGGCGGGTCTCTGTAGTTCTAAGGCCTCTAACCAATATGTTAACATTGCAATTTTAGCCTCTACAGCTAGGAAAGTTTGAATTTGATGCATTCCTCCTCCTGAAGGTGTTGGTTTCTCAGGTTCCCTAGTTATTTTTCATGATAAATTTTTCTCAGCTAGGTCTTCTAGAAATTGCTAGGCTTTAGTGGGTTCCTTGTATATGAATTGACCCTGGCACATGGACTCTAGCATAGTTTAGAATTTGAATCTAGCCCTTCATAAATTATCTGGCATAGCCTCCAGATTTTTATTTCATGGCGTGGGCATTGAGTTAAGAGGTTCTTAAAGCGATCGAAGTACTTCCAGAATGATTCTCCAGCTAGTTGGTAAAATTGGTTTATCTCATTCCTAATCCTAGCTATTTTGTGATGGGGAAAGAACTTCTTTAGAAACACTCTTACAAAACCCTCTCAGGTTGTGACAGATTGGTTTGGAAGACTATAGAGCCACTTTTTAGCATTGTTCTTAAGGGCAAAATTGATCAGTCTTAGCTTAACCTCATCCTCTGACAGTTGTTGCAGCCTCATGGTTGCACAAACCTCTTCAAACTCTCTAATGAATATGTATACATCCTCTATTCCCGTGAATTTTGAAAGCATGTTAATAATTTGAGGTTTAATTTCAAAGTTATTTGCAGTGGGTTGGGACAACCTGATGCAAGAAGGTTGGACGAAACTAACTGGATAACATAAATCCTTAAGAGTTTAGGGTTGATTGGATTCTCCCATTGCAGAAGTTGTTGGATTTGAAACAGAAATCTAATTAATTCTTACTAGTCGACCCGACACCCTTTTCCATGAAGGAAGTGAAGAAAATATTTTTTCTTCTATTTTTTTTTAATCAAGTTTTCAATCAAAAGAAGAGAAAAAAAAAGAAGAGGGGTCCTGACTAAGATTTTTCTAATTCTAGACAGCTCCTAACTATCAAGGTTGCCTTCGAGCACTCTAAGTTTGAAATCGGCTAACCGAATCAGTCAGGTAAGTGTAAGATTGATGGGAGATTCTCCATGCTTTTGCAACGGATCTAATTAGATAACCATCTTTCTTCGGAACGTAATTCCTGAACCACTTTTCTAGACACCAATAGGCTAACCCACTTGAACCCGATCCAACTCTTAAGTTTTCTTGTCCTAATGAGCTCGAATATCCCTAAGGCTGATGTCTAATTCATTTTATTTAAGGATTAGGTTATGTAGATGCAAGGAGGTAATTTGTGGGCTAAGAAAGGGTGATCAAATCCCCACTTTATCTGATTAATGGGTGATGCCCTTAAGATATATTATGAAAATGCAATGCAAAGAAAGCAAGGTGACCAAATAAAGTGGAAGATTTTTAAAGTTTAGTTGTTTCTTTATATTAATTAAATCTTATGCGACTAGTATTTTTTTTATGTTAATCTAATTATAAAAAACTAAAGTAAATATTGAGTTTGGATTAGTGAGTTATGAAAAAAATAAAAAGATTTAACTAAAGAGAAATTAAATCAGCTAATAATAAAAGAAAACTAATGTAATCTAAATAAAATATGAGAATTCTAATCTATATTAAAAATAAAAAATTAATTAAGCAAATAAAACAGCAATTAAAAGGAAAATCTAAAAATTAAAGGTAGCATTTTTTTTTAATGCAAATCAAAATCTATCATAGGACAACCATACAATGTAACTTTGTTAGATGTGTGCCCTAGATGCCAGATCGACTGACACATTCCTGTACAGATCTAAGGGCAAATTTATAATTTTGACTATAAATGAATAAAAGGATTATTCTTCTATCACATTGTGTACATTGTGTCTGTGATACATCCTTTGAGTTAGTAAGAATGTAAATTCATATTTTTAAGAGTTGAAAATTTAAGGCATGAATTTACATAACTAACTCATAAACAGCTCCTGACCATAGGATCATCACGAAGATGGTGATCGATCCAAAAAATTGGTGTACGATCACTTTTTTAGGGTAGATGTGTCTTGAGTCTACAGTGTGGAGACACCGGAGTGAGAGTACAGATATTCATTGAGAATGAGAGTACTGAGCGTGACCACTTCGAGCAGTCATAAGGAAGTCTACCTTCTCGTCAATGACTAGCTCGATGCTGTAGTTGTGTGTCTAGTTTTTTGACCTGAGGTGCATCGACAGTTCACCTTGAGTGTGTTATAGTTTGACTACACCATAACTCAATCTCCTAGCTATTTGGAATCCTGAGGTGTATGTTGGCTGTAGCATATTCATTATAGGAACTAGGTTGCACCAAGATGGGATCTATCAACCTCGGTAGATGAGAGGAGTAGTCCTATGATAATTGAAAGATCGAGTCCTTAAGCCCATGGTCATGGCAGAGTGAAATAATGGAAAAAAATTTTCATTAAGGTTTCACATCGGACTCGAATCGATCGATTAACTCATATAACTGATGTTGGGTTTGACGAGTTCACCTTAACCCTAATTCAATCGGGACTCATGATAGAGGAACTCAATCACACAGGTAGCTACACCGAGAGGTTCATCTTCAGTTCTGATGGGTTGCCACTATATACTGCTAGGTATCACTGATAAATTTTGGGAGCAATTAGAATGATATTGATGATCGATCATTCTAATTGTCTGAATCAGAAGAGTTCTGATCCATCGAAAGGAGTTTCGATGATGTCGATGATGAGATCATGACATGTCTCATTACCATACAGAATTAAACCTAACTAGATCACACAAACAAGGATTAGGATCTGGATGTCATCAATTGGGCTAACCCAATTGATTTGGATAAGATCCAATTAGGTTCAAGAAAATCGTGCTAGCACACGATTGAGCCTAACTTTCTCCTCGTGTAATCTTTTCTATCTATACTGAGCCAAATATGATTTGACTCATCTAGAGAATCTTAGAAAGATTTCTTTCAATCTAAATGAAGCTTGTCCAGCTCAAAAAAGGTTTATCTTAATTTATGAGATGAATTTAAGACAACACCTGCTAATTCCTAGCACCTGCCAATTTCATTTTAGGATATCTGTCAAAAGTTGACATATGGGTCTTAAACTGAAGATGACTCATTGGAAGATTTTTGTGAAGTGTCTACAAGCCAAGCCACATCAAATTAGGTGCCACAATCAGATTATGGTGTGAGCCCAATTGGATTAAAGTGGGCACCCCAAGTGGATAAGGATTGGAGAGTCTTGATCAATTTAAACTCTTAGGCGCCACCTCTATTTGTGCTTATCCAATGTTGGTGCCATCTTTTGGAGATAAGGTGGGGTTCTTATCTAATATGATCAGATGATATCACTCCATCAATCAATTTTTTTCAAAATTTATTAAAATTTTTTGATTGGTTGAATGATGTGGCACTGCGCAGCATATAGGGTCTATATAAACCCTACTGCGCTTAGGATTTCGAGGCAGAAGTTGTTTTATGCACAAAACCTAATATCTGCTACCCCCTCCCCTCTTATCCATGTCCTCCCTGCTCTCCTTCCTCTCCTCTTCACGTCCAAAGAGTTGGACGTCCATCTGGCAAAGATCCAAGGTGTGGTGATGCCTGGAACAGAAGGCTGTAGGACTTCTTCGATAGGCTGCTGCTCTAACTTCAGGAAGACTTTTGAAGATCTTCCTAATCAGATTTAGATCTAATTTTTGGAGAATAAATTTTTAAGGAGAAGATATTATAGATCCTACCTGAGTGGATACCGGTAGAAGCCAGGCGCTTGTGTGGCTACATCAGAACCTTGGGCTGTGCAGAGATCATCTACAGGGTAATCAGATTACCCTTGAGGTATTACTTGTTTCCTCATCTCTTTAGATTTATTTTAGATTTAATATTAGATATGAAGATTAGATCTAGAGACTTAGATCTGAAATATATGTAGGATAAATTTTTTTAAAAATTATTCCACCCCAGATTTGATGAAATCTGGAAGATCCTATAGAGGAAAAGCGATTTTCCTCCTTCAACTGGTATCAGAGCCAGGTTGTTAGCTCTATTTCAGATCTAATTTAGATCTAATTTTAATTTTTATTTATCTGATATTAAAGATTTCAAATATCATATCAGATATGATAGGATCTAAAATCAAAATATTTAAAATTAAATCTAAGAAGATCTAACATGCATGTGATGCATGACTAGACTAGGATTAGTTGAATCCATAAATAGTCTTAAGTCTTATATTTTAATGAGATTAAAATATGAATTAAATCTAATTTATTCTTTATTTTTTTGATATTATAAGTGTTATAATCAAATCAAAAAATAGGAAATAAAATTTTAGTTTTTTCATAAAATTGATCTACTGCATGCCTAGACTAGTTGTAGAATTGTTCTAGTAACTTGTCTAGAATAGATTTAATTTTGAATAGTTTAATTTAAATCTTATTTTTTAGATATTATATGTGATGTATCAGATCTGAAAGTATATTAATTAGATTGATTTTTGATACATAAGATGTATGCAAAGCATGTATTAGTTAGATCTTAAATTGTATATGTGATATGTTAATTTAGATCTAACTAGTTTTGTAGTTAAATTTATATTTTTGATTAAGTGTTCCTCATGGCCGTCTGATCATAAGAACGAAGTAGGGTTTTAAGACCCTCTCTTCCCATTCAATGGGGTGTTCATATGACATGTAGGGGTACCACGCATTCATCCTTAATCAGAAATCAAAACTTACTTTTCTGCAAAATCTTAGATCCTGAAATCCTAGGATTTATTTTACATACTTTGTTTATGAATCCAAACTTAATTAATGAATTAAGCTTATGAAATTAAGTTAGGTCTAAAATTAAGAATTTCATATCTAAGATATTTTCATAAAATTGGGTTTGGGCTTGGGTAGCTCAATTAGGTCTAGCAGTTGATCAAACCAAATCAAGAGTTGGTTAGGTGAGATCATGAAAGCTAATAATTGATCAGCCTAATAGGATTAAGTTTGGGTCAAGGTTGAATCATATTTAAATGTGACTCGATCAAGTTAAGACCTAATTTGGCTCAGTGGTTAGAGCGTGGATTGTAGGCTAACCCAATTAGTTCTAGTTTGACAATTTGATGTCTAAGGTAAGTTGGGCAGATGCGACCGACTAGTTTTTAATTGGGAGCTACTCGACTCGAATGCGTTCTTATCGAGTTAATGGCATATCCCTCCCACCGGTCTCACTTACCTAGCCATATGTGTCGACTCAGTTCTGATTAGAGGTGGCTAACAATTCGAGCTGACCCATGCCACTAGGTTAGTCATAATTGTTATGACTATATTAAGTCAAGTTTAATGAGACCTAAATTAAATCTTCCTAAGAAAATATTAAGTCTCGATCTTCCACTATTGTGGATGTGCGGGCTCTTTCCGAGATTGATTATGCTCGGTTGGTTACAGTGGCTCAGTTGCACCGAAAAGATGCAACCATGTCCATTAGGCATTGGATGCTACGAATTAGAGGATGGGTTAGGCTCAATATTTCAGATATGATGAGGGACTCAATTAGGAATCTAGTTCGTGTAAATGGTGGGTTTGACTTAACTAAGGATTGGAGCAATATCTTGGACACGATGAGCTTCATGAATTAGAGACCAAGTTTTGGGTGCACCATGATTAGAGAATCATTAGACAAGAGTTGTCCACTCATCGGTTGACCCATCACCAATAACTGTTAGGTGAGGTGGTGAGCCAGTCGGTGAGACCGCACCACCCACTAAAAATCACTGATCATGAAGATTTTCACATCTCTACCAAGGGAGTGTAGGAATCTGAGAAAATAGTGGGAGCCTAATTTGTTTTAAAAATGAAACCCCTAAATAAATTGGTTAAGTCTGATTATAAAATCTAACTAGAAACTTTTGACTCTACAAGAAATATGTCTGCCTCAAACCCCCTAACCAAAATACAAGACACCCACAGATTGACTGAACCTAATTTCAAGGACTGGTTGAGAAACTACAGAATTATTCTGGATTTCAAAAAATTGACTCATATCTTAGACCAGGATCCACCTGCCATGCCAGCACGTCTGACTGCTGAATAGAGAGCGTCTCTGAAAAAGTGGACGGATGATGATAACAAAGCAAGGTACTACATGTTGGGTGCAATGTCTGATGACTTGCAGCACCAACATGAGAATATTTTGACTACCCGCCAAATGTTGACTCACCTGCAAGAGTTGTTTGGTGAACAGAGTCGCGCGGCCAAGTATCAAGTCTGTCAAAGACTTTTTAAGGCCAAGATGTGTGATGGGCAGTCAGTCCAAGATCATTGTTTGACAATGATCAAGGATCTTGAGGAGCTTGAGAAGCTCAGTATCATCTTAGACAAGGATTTTTAGATTGATGTGATCTTTCAGTCCTTGTCCGATGCATATGGTCAGTTCATCATGAACTTTCATATGCATAAGATGCAGTGTACCTTGGCCGAGTTAATGAACATGCTAGTTACGGCTGAGCATTCTATAAAGGGTTCAAAAGGCTCAGTTCTTACTGTGGAGCGGACTTCTTCCAAGAGAAAGTCTTTTGGAAAGAAAAAGAAGTCTGCGAAGAAGTAGAAGGTAGATGGCAAGAAGAAGAAGACAGAACCGAAGAAGAAGGCTGCTGATAAAGAAAAATATTTTTACTGCCAATCAGACGGCCATTGGAAGCGGAACTGTCCTCAGTACCTGGCCATCCTAAAAAACAAGAAGGATGGTCCTTCTGGAGGTATGCTTATTTTAGAGTCTAATCTTACGGTTTCTTCTGCATCCAGTTGGGTGCTTGACTTTGGTTCTAGTGCTTATTTGTGCACTTCTATGCAGGGTCTTGAGGAGAGCAGGAGGCTGAGGGATGGGGAGATGATCCTACATGTCGAGAACAGAGCAAGAGTTGCTGCTGT
>NC_025999.2:58343321-58371810 GCF_000442705.2 Elaeis guineensis | reverse complement strand
CTTTGAAAGGATGGTGGGTGCAAATGGCATATTGTTTCACGGTATGTTGGACTTGTTCTTTTGATCCGATTATCATTTCCTTTCTTAACTCTTCATTCCCACCAAAGAATGGATGTTCTGGCAATGCTCCATGGGATACGGCTTCCTCATCATCGGATGCATCAACTAGCTTGAATTCAGGAACAAGGGGTGCCTCATGGGGTGGGATATCCTCTTTTACACTAGACTCTCCACTATCACTGCCATTAGACTCTACATCATCATCCTCAACTTCGTCATCAGTAGGATTAAAATCATAATGAACAATGACTTCATTTTTAAATAAAGTTGTATCAGCCATTACAGTAACGAAACCTCCAAGTCTGACGTGTGTTGTATGTGGCTGATTAAGTGATACAGGATTGTAAGATTCGTGCTCCACGTGCTCCACGATAGCTACCACATAACTAGGACTAGTCCTTATATCATCAAATATGATATTATATGAATATTGATATACAGATTTTGCACCTACTATGTACTAAGGACTATCAGTCACGGATGTACTGGTCCATCAATGGTACATACAGAGATGCCTCTGTACTCATACCCAGCTTTATCGACCATTGGAGCTGCATCAAGTAGAGAACCACCCATCTCCGATTGCGCAAGTAGGGCAGATACAGTTTGAGACACACTAACATGTTGTTCGCCACTATCCGAAACTCCTACCACTGCTGGCTCGATAAAAATTTTAACTGCTCAAAAAACCCCCTCTAATAGGATACCCAAGATGGTGTTCGTATTCTGATCATCTTTAATAGGTACAGTCAAATACTATCCAACAGTATACATCGAAAGTCTACATAGTAGAAAACCTCTGTAGTGATTGAGGTTTTATCCAGTGATAGCATAATAGACCTGCACAAGTTCTAGGTATGTTGCATTATAGTCCACCATGATCATTCAGATCCTTCCAACATCATAATATGCACCATTAGCATTCTGACTGATCCTTCCATCCCAATGGAAGATAACAGTGACAAGACTTAGATCCATTTTGTTGAAAATTATTATGAGAAAAACTGTATGAACATATAAATAGATGTTCACTAAGAGGAAGTACTTAATATTTAAAATGACTTACATAATAAATACATCCTATCACCATCTCATAGGTAAAGTTAGGTTCTATTTCATTTAGAAATTATATTAATTCTATAGATAATTACAATAATCAAACGATACACAATAAGGGTCGAAAGAAATTTTGACAGTATTTTTTCTTAGTTCTCTCCAAATGACTAAAAATATGTGGAGATAATTAAAGAAAAATACTATCCAAATTTTTTTCAAACTCTCTATGTATCGTTTGATTACTATAATTATCTATAGAATTAATTATAATTCTCAAACTATCTAAATTAGATAATCAATTGATCAATATACATAATTCTACTATCCGTATAAAAATATATAAATATACGAATGTCGTAGCATATGTACATTAATCAAAAGATAGATTTATGATTCTATACAATATAAATCTTTAATATAAATAATATTTATTTATAAATAAATTATTAAAATAATTTTTTACTTAGGGCTTGTTTGGTTGGCTGGGCTCAAAATCTTATGGGATTCGTAGTCCAACCACCATAAGTACTAGATTGTAAGCCAGCTAAGCCTATATTTTCAAGCATCCAGAGTCACCTTTTGAGTGGCTAGCCCAAATCCCATAGGGAGAAAAAAATGACCTGCTGAGATTATTTTTTTCTCCCTATGGGATTCAAACCAGCCCACTCAAAAGGTGACCCTGGATGCTTGAAAATATAGGTTTAGCTGGCTTGTAATCCAATACTTATGGTGGTTGGGCCACAAACCCCATAGAATTTTAGACCCAACCAACCAAACAAGCTCCAAGTAGAAAATTATTTTGATAATTTATTTATAAATAAATATTATTTATGTTAAATTGCCTTCCTCCTGTATAGTGAAAACTAATCTTATAATTCATATAAAAAAATTAAATCATAAAAATAAAAAAGTTATCATCTGTTTGCTCTCTGGATGGGGATGGGGCGGTGCATCGAGGACCATCGAGGAACGCCAGCGGCAATACACCGGGGAGGAGGGGGGCAGGCTGCGAGAAGGAGGGAGGGCCGTCGGGGATCGAGAGGGAGAGGGAGGGGGGTTCTTTCATTGGGGACCACCGAGAGGAGGAGGGAGGGGCAGCAGTATGTCGGGGAGGAGTGGGATGGGCTAAGAGGAGGAGAGAGGGCCACCAGAGACCGAGAGGGAAAGGGGGGTTCTCATGTCGAGAGGAGGGAGGGCCATTAGGACTGATAGAGGGGGCATTTGCGCCAGGGACCGAGAGGGAGAAGGGGGGTTCTAGCATCGAGAGGTTGAGGAAAGACTGCTAAGGACTGAGAGGGAGTGGCAGGTGTCCATGCCGGGGATCGAGAGGGAGAGGCGGGGACCGTGCAGGGAGGAAAGGGGGGACTAAGAATCAATTAGTTTTTTTTTCCCAAGTCATGGAGAGAGAAGGGGGAGGGAGGGAGCTATATAGGTGACTCTATGAGTCGCCCTTCAATAAGTCGACTCTATAAGTCACCTTATGGAAGGACGATGATAGGTGTATAAATTTGCCCATAAAAAATATTAATTTATGGATCAAATTATTTTTATTCTTTTAAAATTGATACTTCTTCATATATTTTACAGAAAAGAGTTGCACCAATATGAAGAGCTCGATCTACAGGCTTAGAGAGATCAAACGAGACTAAAAATGGAGTTAAAATGGATTTAAATTCAAACCAAAAGATAATCCGATCCAATACGCAAGTTGGTGGTCCACCATGGACTACTTGGTCCATAAGAAAGTTGATGAGCCATGAAATGCTACAGTTACTTTCAAATGGCTCACAGAGGGTTCTGGCGGGATATATGGGATTCAAATCAAAGATAGGATGTCTGAGGGATTTGTGAAACAAACAAAGCTTGGATTCAAATGGGCTTAAGAGGAGACTTTGGGCGAGCCTTGGCACGAGAGCATGGAGATAGGACTTGGACTTGGCTGTACACGGAAGCTAACCTTGGTGGCTGAGAACACAGGAGTGATTCAAAATTGGCAACAGGAGTTTGATGGGATGCGAGCAATGTGGGGAGGCGACGTACACGGACCTTAGACTGGATCTCATTTGGGTCGCTAACCACAATGAAGAGAGAGATATTTTTAAAATTTTAAAATAAAGCAACCACCTCTATCTTTCCTATTTAACCAACTGCCTATCCATCCATCTGTACTTTTCAAATTAAATCCTAACCATTCATCTATCTTCTCTTTTTAGTCCCACATCGAAAAAATATAAAATCCTCCTCCCTGCCTACATCTATAAATAAAGTCTAATACCTCCATTCATAGTATCTCTCTCCACTTTATAATTCTTGTAGGGGGTTTGTGTGACAGGCAGACATACCCACCTTTAAAACTTTTTAGCCACTTGTTCTCACTTTCTTCCACCCTTCCGACACACGAGAAGGAGAGGCTTTTTAGCCACCATGTTCCCACTTTCTTCCACCCTTCCGACACACGAGAAGGAGAGTTAGCCAGGGGGAGGAGAGGTTGATCTCAAGCCAAGAGAAGCAGAGAAGTCTGATTCTGTAAAAAAATTATTTTATTTTTGTTCAAACTCCAAGCCTTGTTAATGACTTAGGAGTTGAAAATTTTTGTATCAAAATTTTTATTCAGTAATAAATTAGTTATTTTCTTTCTATTTAATTTTTATAATTTTAATTTCTATAATAGGATAGTTTAAATTTTGCATCTTTTAATTCTGTAATTTTTAATTTCTGCAAGTTCAATTCCAGCAAGCAGAATTAATCTTTATTTTATTATTTTTTTGACTTCAAATCAACTATGTCTGCTAAGCAATCCCTCTGGGTTTGCGATGAAGCTAGATCATGAATAGAAGTCTGCTCTATTGAATCTCTCTTTTTGAGCTTTTAATTTTTAGAGTCCTTCTCCCTTCATCTCTCTCACTATGAGACTTGATGGGCTATCGTTGGGTCAGAATCCCTTTATAGTCCATACTTGATTCAGTACAAGAGTGGATGATTGGTAGAAGGCTTAAATTTTTTAAACAATTTCTTCTTTTTTCTTATAAAAATCTTGATAGGTTATAGTCGGGTCAGAATCCTTCATAGCCTATGCTTGGACAACATAAGAGAAGAGAAGAAAGGAAGAGTCTCTTAATTAGGATAAAAACAAAATGCTTGATGGATCATAGTTGAGTTAAATCTTTTCATGGTCCATACTTCTTCATATTTTACACCTTGATCAAGGGACATTATAAGAGAAATCATAGGAAGGCTCTCTAATTCATTGGTCTAGTGGATTCAAGAGCCTAGATCTTTTAGATAATTTACCTTTATAATTAATTAGTTTACTGCTTTGGTAGTTCATAATTCAACAAACAATCTCTTCTCTTTTTCTCTAAAGCTCACCTGATCAAGTATTTAAATATAATTTAAAATTTAATTCTTTATGGGATCGATTCGTACTCATCGGATGTGCTACATTGCACACTATGCGCTTGCGATAAATTTAAGACACATCAAGTTTTTGGCATCGTTGTCAGAGAATTTGGTGTGTTTAAATTGTATTTCAGATTCTTGTTCGTCATGCTTTTAGTTTTAGTTTTAATAATTTTTTTTGTCTTTTTAGTTATTTTAGTCCAATCAAAATCTGTCATGACATAAGGTTGCCCTGGCGGAATAGGAAGTTGAAGGAGGAAAATTGTTTTTCCTCTATAGGATCTTCCGATTTCATCAAATCTGGAGTGGAATAATTTTAAAAAAAATTTATCCTACATATATGTCAGATCTAAGTCTCTAGATCTAATCTTCATATCTCATATTAAATCTAAAATAAATCTAAAGGGATGAGGAAACAAGTAATACCTCAAGGATAATCTGATTACCCTGTAGATGATCTCTGCATAGCCCGAGATTCTGATGTAGCCATGCAAGTGCCTGGCCTCTACCGATATCCACTCGGACAGGATCTGAAATGTCTTCTTCTCATAAATCTATGCTCCAAAAATTAGATCTGATTAGGAAGATCTTCAAAAGTCTTCCTGAAGTTGGAGCAGCAGCCTGTCGAAGAAGTCCTGCAACCTTCTGTTCCAGGCATCACCATGCCTTGGATCTTTGCCAGATGGACGTCCAACTCTTTGGACGTGAAGAGGGGAGGAAGGAGAGTAGGGAGGATGTGGAGAAGAGGGGAGGGGGTGGCAGCTATTGGGTTTTGTACATAAAATAACTTCCACCTTGAAACCCTAGGCACAGCAGGTTTATATAGACCCTGTATGCTGCGCAGTGCCACATCATTCAACCAATCAAAAAATTCTAATAAATTTTAGAAAAATTATGATTGGTGGAGTGATGTTATCTGATCATATCAGATAAGAACCCCACCTTATCTCCAAAAGATGGCACCAACATTGGATAAGCACAAATAGAGGTGGCACCCAAGAGTTTAAATTGATCAAGACTCTCCGATCCTTATCCACTTGGGGCGCCCACTTTAATCCAATTGGGCTCACACCATAATCTGATTATGGCATCCAATTTGATGCGGCTTGGCTTGTGGACACTCCACAAATATCCTCCAATGAGCCCTCTTCAGTTTAAGACCCATATGTCAACTTTTGACAGATGTCCTAAAATAAAATTGGCAGGTGCTAGGAATTAGCAGGTGTTGTCTTAAATTCATCTCATGAATTAAGACAAGCCTTTTTTGAGCTGGACAAGCTTCATTTAGATTGAGAAAAATCTTCCTAAGATTCTCTGGATGAGTCAAATCATATTTGGCTCAGTAGAGATAGAAAAGATTACATGAGGAGAAAGTTAGGCTCAATCGTGTGCTAGCATGATTTCCTTGAACCTAATTGGATCTTATCCAAATCAATTAGGTTAGCCCAATTGATGACATCCAGATCCTAACTTTTGTTTGTGTGATCCAGTTAGGTTCAATTCTGTATGATAATGAGATATGTCATGATCTCATCATCGACATCATCAAAACTCCTTTCGATGGACCAGAACTCTTCTGATTCAGACAATTAGAATGATCGATCATCAATATCATTCTAATTGCTCCCAAAATCCATCAGTGACACCTAGCAGTATGTGGTGGCAACCCATCAGAACTGAAGATGAACCTCTCGATGCAGCTACCTGTGTGATTGAGTCCTCTATCATGAGTCCCGACTGAATTAGGATTAAGGTGAACTTGTCAAACCCAACATCAGTCATATGAGTTAATCGATCAATCCGAGTCTGATGTGAAACCTTAATGAAAAACTCTTTTCCATTATTTCACTCTGCCATGGCCATGGGCTTAAGGACTCGATCTTTCAATTATCATAGGACTACTCCTCTCATCTATCGAGGTTGATAGATCCCATCTTGGTGCGACCTAGTTCCTATAATGAATATGCTACAGCCAACATACACCTCAGGGTTCCGAATGGCTAGGAGACCGAGTTATGGTGTAGTCAAACTATAACACACTCAAGGTGAACTGTCGATGCACCTCAGGTCAAAGAACTAGATACACAACTGCAGCATCGAGCTAGTCATTGACGAGAAGGTAGACTTTCTTATGACTGCTCGAAGTGGTCACGCTCAGTACTCTCATTCTCAATGAATACCTGTACTCTCACTCTGGTGTCTCCACACCGTAGACTCAAGACACATCTACCCTAAGGAAATGATCGTACACCAACCTTCCGGATAGATCACCATCCTTGTGATGATCCTATGGTCAGGAGCTGTTTATGAGTTAGTTATGTAAATTCATGCCTTAAATTTTCAACTCTTGAAAATATGAATTTACATTCCTACTAACTCAAAGGATGTATCACAGACACAATGTACACAATGTACACAATGTGATAGAAGAATAACCCTTTTATTCATTTATAGTCAAAATTATAAATTTGCCCTTAGATCTGTACAGGAATGTGTCAGCCGATCTGGCATCTAGGGCACACATCTAACAAACTCTCACTTGACCTAATGTCAATTAGCTACATATCTAAGTCCCATCTTCTCAAGGTGGGCTTCGATCTTTAGCTGGCCCAATGGCTTAGTCAGCGGGTCTGCCACATTGTCTGTGGAGTCGACTCTCATAACCTTGACATAATCCTTTTCGAGGTAATCATGGATCAAATAGAATCATCGCTCGATGTGCTTAGACTTTGGTGAGACCTTGGTTCCTTAGCTAGGGCTATGATGCCATTATTGTTGCAGTAAAGAGGTATGGCATCCAATGACATCACTCCAAGCTCTGCGGCAAACTTTTTGTACCAGAATACCTCCTTCGTAGCTTCCGATGCAGCAATGTACTCTGCCTCCATGGTAGAATCAGCAATCACCGTCTGCTTGAAACTCTTCCAGCTAACTGCACCACCATTGCAAATGAATAGACTTCCAGATGTTGACTTTCGATCATCTATATTAGACATAAAGTCTGAGTCTGTATATCCTGAATCTAGAGTTCTCCATTTCAAAAACTAGAAACATATCCTTAGTCCTTCTCAAGTACTTAAGGATACATTTCATAGAAGTCCAATGCTCTTCGCCTGGATTCAACTGATATCTGCTTGTGACACTCACAGCATGGGCTATATCAGGTCGTGTACATAGCATGGCATACATGAGGCTCCCTATTGTCGAAGCATAAGGGATCTTGCTTATGCGTTCAATCTCCTCAGGTGTGCTAGGGCACATCTTCTTGGAAAGATGAATGCCATGTCTAAAAGGCAATAAACCTCTTTTGGAGTTTTCCATGCTAAACCTCTTTAGCACCTCCTCTATGTACATCTTCTGTGAAAGTCCCAGCATCCTATTTGGTCTTTCTCTATAGACCTTAATACCCAGTATAAAGGATGCCTCTCCTAGATCTTTCATAGAGAACTCCTTAGACAACCATACTTTGACTGAGGTCAATATGGGAACATCATTCCAATTAGGAGGATGTCATCTATATACAATACGAGGAAGACAACTGCGCTCCGACTGACCTTTTTGAACACACATGGTTCCTCCTCGTTCTTGATGAAACCAAACATTTTGATCACATCATTGAAATGAGTATTCCAACTCTAAGATGCTTGCTTAAGTCCATAAATGGACCTTTGCAGCTTGCAGATCTTGTGATCATCATCACTGGATGTGAAACCAAGCGACTGTTCCATATAGATATCTTCCTCAAGATGTCCATTTAAGAATGCCATTTTCACGTCCATCTGCCATATTTCATAATCAAAATAGGCTGCAACAGCAAGCAATGTGCGGATGGATTTTATCATAGCTACGAGCGAGAAGGTAGCCTGATAGTCAATATCTTCGCGCTGACTATAACCTTTTGCTACGAGCCTAGCCTTGAATATCTCTACATTCTCATCTGCATCTATCTTTCTCTTAAAGATCTATTTACACCCAATAGGTACAATACTTTCAGGTGGATCTACCAAGGTTCAGACTTGGTTTGAGTGCATCGAGTCAATTTCTGATCTCATTGCCTCTAACCATTTCTTGGAGTTGATATCTGATATCACCTCATTATAGGTCTTGGGGTCATCACCATGAGCCCCATTTTTCATGAGGAACATTTCTCTACATCCTCTTGTATGGTACCTAAGTACCTTTTAAGAGGACAAAAATCCTAGTCGATCTACGAGGTGAAAGAGATTGTGTTAAGACTGGTTCTGATTGATTAGGTTCCTCAGGTTCTTTAGCTCATTGCTCTTGGGAGACATTCTTCTTGAGCTTAATTATTATTCCGATGCCACCATCTTGAATAAACTATTTTTAAGAAAAATAGTATTTCGACTCACAATCACATTGTGGTCTTCTGAAATATAGAAATAGTATCCTAATGACTCTTTGGATATCCTATGAACTGAGCTCTAAAAGATCTGAACTCTAACTGTCCGCCTACTGTCTCTTGACATGAGCGGACAACCCCAAATTCTGAGATGATTTAGACTTGGCTTCTTACCATGCCATATCTCATATGGTATGGTAGGAACGATTTTAGAGGGAACCTTATTCAATACATAAATTACTGTCATGAGACAATGTCTCCAAAAAAATTTGGGGAGGTCCATGAAGCTCATCATGGAACAGACCATATCTAATAGGGTCCGATTTCTCCATTCTAAAACTCCGTTGAGTTAAGATATTTTAGGTGGAGTCCATTGAGAGACTATGCCATTGTCCTTAAGATAGTCTAGGAACTTCCGACTAAGGTATTCACCTCCTCGATCTGATTGAAGAACCTTAATGGGCTTTCCTATTTTTTTTCTACCTCATGTCTGAATTCTTTGAACTTTTTAAAAGCTTCAGACTTGTGTTTCATTAGAAACACATACCCATACCTAGACATATCATCGGTAAAGGTGATGAAGTAGATGTAGTTGCCTCTAGCCGGCACATCAAATGGGCTGCACACATCCGTATGTACTAGGGCAAGTAGGTCGTGGCCCTTTCCCCATGTCCCAAAAAGAAAACTTGGTCATTTTGCCTTGAAGGCATGATTCACAAACTGGATATGACTCGAAAGTCAACAGACTCAATGGCCCAGATTTCTCCAATTTGTTAACCCTGTCTTCCGCTATATGACCTAGCCTTAGGTGCCACAGATACTTATCATTTAGACTATCTCTAGGTCTTTTAATTCCTATGGCATTCACATTTTGCTCAATATTAAATACAGATACATCAATATGTAGCTGATAGAGACCGTTAATAAGAAAACCATCTGCAACTTTATTATTTTCATAAAAAAATATTACAATGGTCCTTATGAAAGCTAATCACATAGCCTTCTTATGCTAAACATGAAACAAAAATCAAATTACTGCTTGCTGCAGGCACATAATAACAATCTCTAAGAAATAAATCTAATCCTAACAGTAATCGCAAAGGGTAGGTTCCCATGCCACAGCAGCAACTCTTGCTCTGTTCTCGACATGTAGGATCATCTCCCATCCCTCAGCCTCCTGCTCTCCTCAAGACCCTGCATAGAAGTGCACAAATAAGCACTAGAACCAAAGTCAAGCACCCAACTGGATGCAGAAGAAACCGTAAGATTAGACTCTAAAATAAGCATACCTCCAGAAGGACCATCCTTCTTGTTTTTTAGGATGGCCAGGTACTGAGACAGTTCCGCTTCCAATGGCCGTCTGATTGGCAGTAAAATATTTTTCTTTATCAGCAGCCTTCTTCTTCGGTTCTGTCTTCTTCTTCTTGCCATCTACCTTCTACTTCTTCGCAGACTTCTTTTTCTTTCCAAAAGACTTTCTCTTGGAAGAAGTCCGCTCCACAGTAAGAACTGAGCCTTTTGAACCCTTTATAGAATGCTCAGCCGTAACTAGCATGTTCATTAACTCGGCCAAGGTACACTGCATCTTATGCATATGAAAGTTCATGATGAACTGACCATATGCATCGGACAAGGACTGAAAGATCACATCAATCTAAAAATCTTGTCTAAGATGATACTGAGCTTCTCAAGCTCCTCAAGATCCTTGATCATTGTCAAACAATGATCTTGGACTGACTGCCCATCACACATCTTGGCCTTAAAAAGTCTTTGACAGACTTGATACTTGGCCGCGCGACTCTGTTCACCAAACAACTCTTGCAGGTGAGTCAACATTTGGCGGGTAGTCAAAATATTCTCATGTTGGTGCTGCAAGTCATCAGACATTGCACCCAACATGTAGTACCTTGCTTTGTTATCATCATCCGTCCACTTTTTCAGAGACGCTCTCTATTCAGCAGTCAGACGTGCTGGCATGGCAGGTGGATCCTGGTCTAAGATATGAGTCAATTTTTTGAAATCCAGAATAATTCTGTAGTTTCTCAACCAGTCCTTGAAATTAGGTTCAGTCAATCTGTGGGTGTCTTGTATTTTGGTTAGGGGGTTTGAGGCAGACATATTTCTTGTAGAGTCAAAAGTTTCTAGTTAGATTTTATAATCAGACTTAACCAATTTATTTAGGGGTTTCATTTTTAAAACAAATTAGGCTCCCACTATTTTCTCAGATTCCTACACTCCCTTGGTAGAGATGTGAAAATCTTCATGATCAGTGATTTTTAGTGGGTGGTGCGGTCTCACCGACTGGCTCACCACCTCACCTAACAGTTATTGGTGATGGGTCAACCGATGAGTGGACAACTCTTGTCTAATGATTCTCTAATCATGGTGCACCCAAAACTTGGTCTCTAATTCATGAAGCTCATCGTGTCCAAGATATTGCTCCAATCCTTAGTTAAGTCAAACCCACCATTTACACGAACTAGATTCCTAATTGAGTCCCTCATCATATCTGAAATATTGAGCCTAACCCATCCTCTAATTCGTAGCATCCAATGCCTAATGGACATGGTTGCATCTTTTCGGTGCAACTGAGCCACTGTAACCAACCGAGCATAATCAATCTCGGAAAGAGCCCGCACATCCACAATAGTGGAAGATCGAGACTTAATATTTTCTTAGGAAGATTTATTTAGGTCTCATTAAACTTGACTTAATATAGTCATAACAATTATGACTAACCTAGTGGCATGGGTCAGCTCGAATTGTTAGCCACCTCTAATCAGAACTGAGTCGACACATATGGCTAGGTAAGTGAGACCGGTGGGAGGGATATGCCATTAACTCGATAAGAACGCATTCGAGTCGAGTAGCTCCCAATTAAAAACTAGTCGGTCGCATCTGCCCAACTTACCTTAGACATCAAATTGTCAAACTAGAACTAATTGGGTTAGCCTACAATCCACGCTCTAACCACTGAGCCAAATTAGGTCTTAACTTGATCGAGTCACATTTAAATATGATTCAACCTTGACCCAAACTTAATCCTATTAGGCTGATCAATTATTAGCTTTCATGATCTCACCTAACCAACTCTTGATTTGGTTTGATCAACTGCTAGACCTAATTGAGCTACCCAAGCCCAAACCCAATTTTATGAAAATATCTTAGATATGAAATTCTTAATTTTAGACCTAACTTAATTTCATAAGCTTAATTCATTAATTAAGTTTGGATTCATAAACAAAGTATGTAAAATAAATCCTAGGATTTCAGGATCTAAGATTTTGCAGAAAAGTAAGTTTTGATTTCTGATTAAGGATGAATGCGTGGTACCCCTACATGTCATATGAACACCCCATTGAATGGGAAGAGAGGGTCTTAAAACCCTACTTCGTTCTTATGATCAGACGGCCATGAGGAACACCTTAATCAAAAATATAAATTTAACTACAAAACTAGTTAGATCTAAATTAACATATCACATATACAATTTAAGATCTAACTAATACATGCTTTGCATACATCTTATGTATCAAAAATCAATCTAATTAATATACTTTCAGATCTGATACATCACATATAATATCTAAAAAATAAGATTTAAATTAAACTATTCAAAATTAAATCTATTCTAGACAAGTTACTAGAACAATTCTACAACTAGTCTAGGCATGCAGTAGATCAATTTTATGAAAAAACTAAAATTTTATTTCCTATTTTTTGATTTGATTATAACACTTATAATATCAAAAAAATAAAGAATAAATTAGATTTAATTCATATTTTAATCTCATTAAAATATAAGACTTAAGACTATTTATGGATTCAACTAATCCTAGTCTAGTCATGCATCACATGCATGTTAGATCTTCTTAGATTTAATTTTAAATATTTTGATTTTAGATCCTATCATATCTGATATGATATTTGAAATCTTTAATATCAGATAAATAAAAATTAAAATTAGATCTAAATTAGATCTGAAATAGAGCTAACAACCTGGCTCTGATACCAGTTGAAGGAGGAAAATCGCTTTTCCTCTATAGGATCTTCCAGATTTCATCAAATCTGGGGTGGAATAATTTTTAAAAAAATTTATCCTACATATATTTCAGATCTAAGTCTCTAGATCTAATCTTCATATCTAATATTAAATCTAAAATAAATCTAAAGAGATGAGGAAACAAGTAATACCTCAAGGGTAATCTGATTACCCTGTAGATGATCTCTGCACAGCCCAAGGTTCTGATGTAGCCACACAAGCGCCTGGCTTCTACCGGTATCCACTCAGGTAGGATCTATAATATCTTCTCCTTAAAAATTTATTCTCCAAAAATTAGATCTAAATCTGATTAGGAAGATCTTCAAAAGTCTTCCTGAAGTTAGAGCAGCAGCCTATCGAAGAAGTCCTACAGCCTTCTGTTCCAGGCATCACCACACCTTGGATCTTTGCCAGATGGACGTCCAACTCTTTGGACGTGAAGAGGAGAGGAAGGAGAGCAGGGAGGACATGGATAAGAGGGGAGGGGGTAGCAGATATTAGGTTTTGTGCATAAAACAACTTCTGCCTCGAAATCCTAAGCGCAGTAGGGTTTATATAGACCCTATATGCTGCGCAGTGCCACATCATTCAACCAATCAAAAAATTTTAATAAATTTTGAAAAAAAATTGATTGATGGAGTGATATCATCTGATCATATTAGATAAGAACCCCACCTTATCTCCAAAAGATGGCACCAACATTGGATAAGCACAAATAGAGGTGGCGCCTAAGAGTTTAAATTGATCAAGACTCTCCAATCCTTATCCACTTGGGGTGCCCACTTTAATCCAATTGGGCTCACACCATAATCTGATTGTGGCACCTAATTTGATGTGGCTTGGCTTGTAGACACTTCACAAAAATCTTCCAATGAGTCATCTTCAGTTTAAGACCCATATGTCAACTTTTGACAGATATCCTAAAATGAAATTGGCAGGTGCTAGGAATTAGCAGGTGTTGTCTTAAATTCATCTCATAAATTAAGATAAACCTTTTTTGAGCTGGACAAGCTTCATTTAGATTGAAAGAAATCTTTCTAAGATTCTCTAGATGAGTCAAATCATATTTGGCTCAGTATAGATAGAAAAGATTACACGAGGAGAAAGTTAGGCTCAATCGTGTGCTAGCACGATTTTCTTGAACCTAATTGGATCTTATCCAAATCAATTGGGTTAGCCCAATTGATGACATCCAGATCCTAATCCTTGTTTGTGTGATCTAGTTAGGTTTAATTCTGTATGGTAATGAGACATGTCATGATCTCATCATCGACATCATCGAAACTCCTTTCGATGGATCAGAACTCTTCTGATTCAGACAATTAGAATGATCGATCATCAATATCATTCTAATTGCTCCCAAAATTTATCAGTGATACCTAGCAGTATATAGTGGCAACCCATCAGAACTGAAGATGAACCTCTCGGTGTAGCTACCTGTGTGATTGAGTTCCTCTATCATGAGTCCCGATTGAATTAGGGTTAAGGTGAACTCGTCAAACCCAACATCAGTTATATGAGTTAATCGATCGATTCGAGTCCGATGTGAAACCTTAATGAAAATTTTTTTTCCATTATTTCACTCTGCCATGACCATGGGCTTAAGGACTCGATCTTTCAATTATCATAGGACTACTCCTCTCATCTACCGAGGTTGATAGATCCCATCTTGGTGCAACCTAGTTCCTATAATGAATATGCTACAGCCAACATACACCTCAGGATTCCAAATAGCTAGGAGATTGAGTTATGGTGTAGTCAAACTATAACACACTCAAGGTGAACTGTCGATGCACCTCAGGTCAAAAAACTAGACACACAACTACAGCATCGAGCTAGTCATTGACGAGAAGGTAGACTTCCTTATGACTGCTCGAAGTGGTCACGCTCAGTACTCTCATTCTCAATGAATATCTGTACTCTCACTCCGGTGTCTCCACACTGTAGACTCAAGACACATCTACCCTAAAAAAGTGATCGTACACCAATTTTTTGGATCGATCACCATCTTCGTGATGATCCTATGGTCAGGAGCTGTTTATGAGTTAGTTATGTAAATTCATGCCTTAAATTTTCAACTCTTAAAAATATGAATTTACATTCTTACTAACTCAAAGGATGTATCACAGACACAATGTACACAATGTGATAGAAGAATAATCCTTTTATTCATTTATAGTCAAAATTATAAATTTGCCCTTAGATCTGTACAGGAATGTGTCAGTCGATCTGGCATCTAGGGCACACATCTAAACACTCAATACTCGACTTATGTAGTAGATCGGTCGTTGAGTTTTTGCTTCTTCCTTAATCAGAACTGCTGCGAGAGCCACAGGGAAGACCGCCAGGAACAACTCCTTCCAGGTTCGGACTTGCCAATAGCATAGGTGAGCCGAGGTAGTTCTTCAATTCTTCGAATGCTTGCTGACATTCAGTGGTCCAACAGAAGTTCTTCGAATGCTTGAGAGTCTGAAAGAAAGGTAGGCACCGTTCGACCGACCTTGAGACGAAGCGATTCAGAGCTACTACTCTCCCAGTAAGGTGCTGAACTTTTTTTATTGACTTCGGGGTGGTCATTTTCTGGATAGCACAAATCTTTTCCGGATTTGCTTCGATCCCACACCCTGACACCATAAAGCCCAAGAATTTTCTTGAGGTTACTCCAAAAGCGCACTTGATTGGGTTCAGTTTCATCTTGTATTTTTGGAGGGCGATGAAGGTCTCCTCAAGGTCGGCGACGTGGTTCATTGAGGATTTACTTTTTACAAGTATGTCGTCCACATAGACCTCCATGTTGCGACTGATCTACTCTTTGAAGATCTTGTTCACCAGCCATTGATAGGTCGCCCCTGCATTTTGAGGCCAAAAGGCATGACCTTGTAACAGTAAAGACCATGATCAGTGATAAAAGTAGTCTTTTCTTCGTCCTCTGATGCCATCCTGATTTGATTGTAGCCGGAGAATGCATCCACGAAAGTGAAAACTCGTGGCCTGAGGTTGCATCCACCAATTGGTCAATTCTGGGTAGAGGATAACTATCCTTCGGGCAGGTTTTGTTCAGCTTTTTGAAGTCTATACATATCCTTCACTTGCCGTTCTCATTCTTGATGAGAACCACATTGGAGACCAGTTCAGAGTTCACTTCTCTGATGAACCTGCTTTCAAGAGTTTATCAACTTCCTTAGCTATTGCCTTCTGCCTTTCTGGTGCATGACCTCAGATTTTTTTCTTCATCGGCCAATGTTTAGGATCAACAGCTAGATGGTGTTCCATGATTCTGCATCAATCCCAGCATGTCCATCGGAACCCAAGTGAAAACATCCACATTCTTTTACAGAAAATGATGAGCTGTGTCCGTACCTCTTCTCTCAGGTTGGAGCTGATCTTTACCACGTGCTCTTCATCCCATCGTTCAAAGGAATTGAGATAAGATCTTCAATTGGCTCACCCATTCTTCAGCAAGGTTGTCGTGGGTATCTAATCCATCAACCGGATAGGGGTCAGACTGACCATTCTTTGTAAGGCATGTTATAGCAGTGTCGTGCCAGGACTTGATCTCCTCTGATCTCTCTGCCCCTTGGCTTGTAGGAAATTTTAACTTCAAATGGAGTCGATACCACAGCTCGAGGGCATTGAGGCCAGGTCGGCCGAGTATTGCGTTGTAGGCAGACGGTGCCCTTACTTACCAAAAAATCCACTTGCACTCTAGATTGTTTCAAGCACCGCCTGCAACTACGGTCAAAGTTATTACTCCTTCCACTGGCACAGCATCGCCAGTGAACCCTACCAATGGGGAGCTTATCGACCCTAATCGATCATCCGAAATGGATATTTTTGAGAATGCATCGTAAAATAAAATATTGGCTGAGCTTTCATTATCAACAAGGATGCGGTACATCATAGTCAGCAATATTTAAAGAAACTACAACCTGCATCATTATAGAAAATTGAATCTCCTGGGCATCTTCTTCAGTAAAGATTATAGATTCTTCAGTTCTCTGTCGCTTGGGCGGTCCGATCGATCCACTGGCTACTCCCTGTCGAAGTCCTCCAGAGATGATGTTGATGATCCCGATTGGAGGTCGATCTTTAGGCTGTTTCTTTCCTCCTTGGTGGCTTTGGTTGTGGTCAGGCCCTCGATCGATCTTCCTTACCTTCAGATCGACGTCAGATGAATCTGTTGAGCCGACCTCATCTGATGAGCTCCTCGATCTCATCTCGGAGCTGAATACACTCCTCTTATGTCGTGGCCGTGGTCACGATGATAGAGGCAGAACTTGTTAGGGTTACACTTCTCAGAGTGTGTGTACATCCTTTCTAGCCTTGGAACCTGCTCCCTGATCTCCATCAGCACTTGAGTTTTTTGGAGCATTGAGAGGGGCGTAGCTGTAGAATCTTTTTGGGGGAGAGCTCCACCAAACTCTGTAGTTCGGGCTTCTTTGTTTATGAACTCGGAGGAGAGTTTGGACATGCTTGTGTCCAGGGAGAGTTCGAGAACACAATCGAGCTTCACTCGGCCCTTTTTTTAGCTATGGGCTTGCTAGAGTCCACCCGCCTGTCGTTCCTTCATGGCCTCCTCGTCCTTCAGCTTGAAGACTTCCTCTGCTCGGGCATATCCTTCGGCCTGAGCCAGTTAAATCAGCAAAGTCACTGGGATACTTCTTTTTCAGAAAAAATAGAATGTCATTCTTTTGAAGATCGCTCTTCAGGGCGGCTATTACAAACTGATTGGTCCAAGTTTCAGACCTCCAATGCGACGGTGTTAAAATGGTTGACATAAGTTCAGATAGATTCTTCCTCTTTTTGCTTGATGTTGATGAGGGACTCCGAACCTCTCTGAGGACATCGGCTGCTGACGAAATGAGCTATAAACTGATGGCTCATTTGATCAAAGAGAAAGATAGTACCCGGCTTCAATGTCGAATACCAATTTCTTGCTGCTCCCCTTCAAGGTAGATGGAAAAGCTCGACACAGGATGGCGTCTGACATGCTTGGAGCAGCATCATTATCCGAAAGGCCTCCAGGTGGTCAACCGATCTGAGGTCCCATCGTAGCTCTCAAATTGGGGAGCTTGAAGTTCGACGGGATTAATTCCTACATAATCCTTTAAGAAAAAGGAGGATCAATACAGATATCCTCACCGTAAGCAGGGGGCATGGCAGAGCTCTTCGATCCATCGGTTCATCTCTTGAAATCTTTGATCCAGGAGATCCTCTCGATCGTGAATCTCGAGGGTCTTCTTGCAGAATGGAGGTAGGGACCCTCTGGGGGTGGAATCGTGATCAGACATAGGGCTCTCCACCCTCTACTTTCCCTTTTCGAGGGATACAGGGTGACTGGCCCAAGTGGGCCACCCGATCATCGGCTTTTGGAACTCCAAGGATGCTCTTTCCAGCCGCACAGATGCTTGCGGCTGCTGCTACTGCTGCATGGCCTGCACCACTTTGGTGAGGCCCCTGACCTACTGAACCAGCAGGTCAAACTGCTCCATGCCGACTGTCGTTGCCGGAGGAGGAGGAGCTTGGAAAACTGGAGATGAGGCCAGAGTCGATGGATCTTGCTGAGATCTGGCCATGGAGACCGTAGATCACCCGATGGATACCTTTTGGAGAGGCATCAGATTGGGATCTGGTCGGAGAAGAAGAAGAAGAAGATGTCGAAGAAGATGACTGGAGATAGTCCCGTTGAGTACTCTTTTAAGAACAAGGGTCCTGCGAAGACACAGGACCCTTCCTCTAGCACCAATTCTGTTAGTACAGAATTTCATCGATGTCGGAGAAGCTGGAGTCGAGGGGATCACGACCACCATCGGGACCTGCAAGAAAAGTCTAAATCAAAGTTGGGGGTGCTCCGGCAAGATCCTCTGATGCTCAAGTCAGTACTCTGCTTCAACAGAAATGGAGCACTTGAATAGAATTTTAACAGAGTTTAGAGATAGTGCTTAGAGATTAAGAGCTTTTTGAGAGCTTGAGAAAGCTTGAGAAAGCTTACCAAAACTGTTGCCTTACCTCATTTTATAGTAGAATGCGATATGGTTCCGCCATTAATGGTGCAGACAACTGGGGAGTTGTCAAATCATCGAGGGCTGTCAAATCGATGTAGGTTGTCAGGTCATCAGAATTAACCCATGTCCTTGGCAGGACAATGCCCCAGGATGGTCGCACAACATGCCCTTGATAGGACAACAGCCCATAGCGGTTGTACGGCGTTTAGACGGACTAGATGACTATATATCGGTATTCGACTATCGGGGCGTTGGGTGATGACTCGAAAATACCGTCGGCTGATCTGATGCCTTATGGAAGTCGGACATCAGCTGCCACCCCCCGACAGTGAGTCGGTGATATGAGTTCGATCATTCGACCAGTTGGAAACAATATTGGTCTATTTGGCCAGCATACCTTCGAACGGATATTGTCAGCAGTCATTGTCGGAGTCGTCTGTCTGTCTGGTGGGTAGAGTCGGACGTCAGTCGGATCGGTTCGAGGATAAGTCGACGTACGGGGGTCAGTCGGTATATCCCAACAAGGACCATGCAATAGCTTCTTTCCTATCTTGTGGTCCATGACCACCACCACATGGGCTGATCACTGGGAGGTCATAATAGTGGAGACCATAGAAGATTCAAACTCCTTCCTTGGCATCCAGCACTACTAAGTTGTAACTGAGATGGAGCTCGTCTATTGTAGAAGTTCGTCTGGAATCCAATTATGTTGTAGAAGTTCGAACGGAGTCTGGTTCTTGTAGGAGTTCGGAAGGAGGCCGCTTACTGTAGAAGCTCGGATGGAGACCAGTTGCCGTGGAAGCCCGAATAGAGATCGCTTATTGTAGAAGCTCGGATGGAGATCGGTTTTCATGGAAGCCCAGATAGAGTCTGCTTGCAATAGAAGTTCGGACAGAATTCGCTTACTGTAGAAGCCTGGGTGAAATTCGGAAGGTGATCGACCACTGTAGAAACTTGGATGGAGTCTGGTTACTGTAAAAGTCTTGCTGTTGGAGAAGCTCGAACATTGACGAAGCTCGAAAGAAGCTCGGAGTAAAGTCGATCGTGATAGGAGGAAGTCTGGAAGAGATTCGAAGAGTAGTCAATCACTGTAGAAATCGACTGATAGTGAAGCCCAGAGTGCATTTGGAGCAGTTTGATAGATGACTGAAGGAGCTCATTTTTGGAGAAATTTGGAGGGTACGATAGGAGTTCATCCATTGGAGGAATCTGGAGGCCACTGTGGAAGATCGACTGCTGGAGGAGTCTGGATGGTACTGTGGAAGCTCGGACAGTCGGGGGAGTTCAGAAAGACATCGCACAAGGTCGGAAGCCGGAAGAGTCCTGAGAGGGTTGGCCTCTTACGAACTTTGACTGGGGTTATTTTATACCCAACAACAGGGAATAAAGATTTTGCTATTATCATTGTTCTCCTTAAAGGACTTGAAAAAAGCATCCCTTATCCTAGGGATGAAGATATATAGAGATAGATCTAAGAGGCTGCTTAGATTATCTCTATCTAGGTATATAGAATATTTATGAGTAGAATTTGTTCTATCATGTACATCATGTACGAGATCAGATATGGTATACTTACTAAGAGTAGTGAGTGGATACTTGCAAGATCCAGATGAGAATCACTGGTAGGTCATCTTTAAGTATTTGAGAAATACTAAGGACCGGTGACTCGATTATGAAGAATCTAACTTAAAGCTTATAGAGTATGACTCTAGTTTTTAGTTGAACATAATAATAGCAAGAACGTGTCAGAATACATCTTTACTCTAGATAATGGAGCAATCTGCTGGAAAAGTTTCAAGCAGAACAATATAGCCAATTCAATTTGTGAGGTAGAACGCATGGCAGCATCTGATACTTGCAAAGAAGCCATGTGATTATAGAGGTTCATTGGCAAGCTAGGAGTGGCACCATTCGATGATGATTCTGCTATATTGTACAGCATTAGAGCGATAGCTCATGCCAAGGAGCCAAAGTCTTATTATCTTATCAAGCACTTTGCATTGCTACCACCTTATTCGAAAGATCTATTAAGGTGACGTCAATCTTTAGAAGATTGACGAAAAGGTAAACCTGACCAACTCATTTACCAAAGCCTCGATATTTAAGAGTTCTGAGATGATAAATCGAAGATGGATGTATGATACTATACTGATTGACTTTAGTCCAAGTGGGAGTTGTTGGGAATTGTGTCCTAAAGTCAATCATTTGACGATTGTGCTAATTATAAATGTATATGAATTGATCAATAATAAAAGTTATTTGATCTTTTTCATCATAAGGTTACATCTTCTAATGAATTTCTATATTGTGATGAAGTCCTTAGGATTACTTTGATCGATAAAGGAGGTATTATCGCGTAGTCCTTAAACTGGTTCACTACCAAACGATACGCTATTACTAGGATGATAGCGATATCAAGTATAGGTTGTTGTGTGCCATATACATTGGTTGTCCTCATAACCAAATGGTATGGAGATACTAGTATGGCATGCAAGTAAGATGTAGGAGTATATCTCATTGAACGTGATCAATTGCAGAGCACTATACTGTCAAGAGTAGCTCACGAAGGGTATGGATATAAGTGTCCCTCCGACTTGAGATCACCAAGGTGATTTGTAAGCAACTCACTATACTTTAATGTCAGACTATTTGAGTTTATAATTCAGTGATGAAAGATTTTTGGGTACAGTCAAGTAGTTAAGTCGGTGCGTGAGTCAAGATGGGATTGATCCCTCCGAATTAATAGGAGTTAATGTATCAATGTATTTTAATTTAACAAAATCTGAGCTTGGATAATCCATGTGATAGATTTGAAAGATTAAAATATAATATAGATGATTTATGTAGGATTGACAGTTAAATTTTAGATTATCCTCAAGCATTAGGATCAAATGGATGAATTATACAATATCCATAAGTCAGTAGGTTCTTGAATGTTGCTTCGCCATCATTCGACCTATCCAGACATTGGATCACCATTGCTAGATGGTTACATCGATTGGTTCAAAAATTTATTTTTATGCCATCGATTTAGGTTTGAATCTATGTGGTCACACTCAAAAGAAATTTCTGACTAATCATGTGGTTGATCAACAATTAAGAATCATTCAAGTGCTTAATCGTCAATTCGATTGATGATTAATCTTATACAAAAGTTATAATAAATTTATTCACTAAGTGTTAATAAATTAATAAAAAATTAATTAATAATTAAATTACTAATTAGCTCAATAAGATTGAATAAATAGGATTAAAAAAAATCTAATTGAATTAGATTCAATTAGGTTTGATCCGATTAGATTATGAGATGACCTAATCGCTAAGGAAGAATTATCTCTGATTTGATCAGGACTTTGGTTCATCAATTCTTAATTTGATTAAAATTTGATTAAAAATTTATGAGTCTAATTAGATTAGATTTCATCTATTTTATTTGGGCTAAACTAGATGTGATTTGGTTTGGATTCAAATAAGGAAATTAAAAGTCCATATTGGAATGGACTCTTCTCCCATGTGCCACCAAGTTTAAGATGCCATATCTCCTCATGCTAAAAGTTTTTTTATGTGAGATTTCTTCACACAAAAGGGATTTCCCTTCTCTTTCTCACATCCAAAATTGGATGAGATCTGGTTTTAAATGGTATATTCAAATGAGATTTGAATAGGATAACATAAAAGATAATGTTTGACATTATCCAAAATCTTGCCGCCCACTTATTTTTATCTCTTTCTTTTGTACAACAAAAGGAAATGTTCTCACCATGGGAAATCAGATAGGATCTGGTTCTACAATGAAAAAATAAGACAAGAGGCATCACATATTTTTTTGAGGTGTGGAATTTATGGAAGAGTCCAAACAATGTTGGACTCTTCATCCCACCTCTTTACATGCCGTATTAAAAGAAGTTTATTCTCTCTTTTATGTGTGTAAGAGACCAGGAAGAGGGCTTTTCATGGTGAAGGGGCTTTGGGCAAGAGTTTATGGTGTGAAAGAGAGAGGAGGGTCCTCTTCTCTTGGGTTAGCATAAAAACCTAGTTTCTAAGGTTTTGGTCCTATGGGTTTGGGAAGAGAGAAAAATAAGAAAGAAAATAGTTTCTTCTCCATTATTTTTTTATCTTTTTATCTCCTCTAAAAGTCCATCTTCAACCTCTGAAAGGGTTCTAGAGATTTGAAGAAAAAATTCAGATCAGCCAAGGAGAAGATCTTTGCACGAGCTAGCACTCCTGAGAAGACCGATCAGATTAGAGCTTCAAGTAGACTTCTATAGAGGCCGGATGCGTGTGCGGCTGTAAGAAATTAGCAAAGATCTTCTTCATCATATCTCTCAATGGTGGCGATCATTGACCCATGCTCAAGTATCAAGTTCTGAACTCAAATAGGTGTAGATTTGATCTACCGCTTACATCTATGCATGCAGATTTTATCATCTGATTATTTTAGATTTTATATGCAACATATCATGTCACAGATCCTAGAGTAAGTTGATTTGATGATTAGATTATATATATGTTAGCTTAATATGATTAATCTTGATATCTTTTACTATATTTTATTTAAAAAATTTTTGAAATACATGCATGAAATCGCCTACATTTTCCAACACTACGATGGCAACCAGAGTTTTACACTCTGTAATGCAGAGATGTTATTTCTAATTAAGAGAATATCATCCACATACAGTATAAAAAATATGACTAAGAACTATGAGCCTATTTATAGACATAGGGCTCCTCTTTGTTCTTAACAAAGCCATACATTTTGATCATCTTATCAAAATGCATGTTCCAACTTCGAGAAGCTTACTTTAGTCCATAAATGGACTTGTTTAGCTTGTACACTTTAGATTCATCTGTGAATGTAAACTCTTTAAATTGTATCTATTAGATTTTGTTGGCACTGCAGCAGGTCTAGGTGCTTAAAATTTTCATTCAAAATACCCTAGCGCACCGAAACCCTAGAACTTAGAATCCCTTGACTATAGCAATCAAAGCATAATTAAATTAAATATGGACAAGAGAAATACCTGTAATACTTATCATAATTTTTACTAGGTATCCAAGTGTTCACCCTCCAATGATGATCCACATGAAAATTGATCCAAGAATAGCGCTCCTTCTTAAACTTTGCTTCAAGAGTTCTAGCCCCTAGAACTCGACTAACTTTGTATTGATCCGGTTTGACCAAGAACCTGATTTCACCCTCACTCTATGTTCTCTAGACTTTTGATTTCTCTCCTTTAGATCCTCCCTCATTCTTGTCTGGATCTGATTAGGCTGTCTTAAGTACCAAAGCCTTGTCCTAAGACTAAGAGGGGATGTAAGAAAGAAAGGAGAAGTAAGGAGACAAAATTGGAAAGTTTTTTGAGTTGTGTCAGACACCCAGCATGCAAGGCCTTTTATAGGTGATAGATGTTGGATTCTAGTCATAATGAAAATTGAATTTTAAAATTTTTAAAATAAATATATCAATAGATTTAATAATTAAAACTATCGAATCGAAATCCAAAATCTAGAATCACTTTGTAGATGCGAACAAAACAAAAATAAGCATGCAAAAAGATAGAAGTTTATACTTCCTCCAATGAGTAGTATGGTATGATGGTGATTTCCATGAGACTCCAAAGTAGAAGCCCTCCAATAGTGATCCACACAGAAGTTGGCCAAGATCCTTCCTAACCGGTGCACTGCCGCAGCCTTTTCTTCACAAGAACACTGTCGGCTTCGAATTTAAAGTACGATCACATCAAAGTCTAGTCACCTCAATTTTACCACCAAAATCATGCTAAGAGAATACTCTTCAGAAGTCTCATAATCTAAAATTTGATTTTGAGCTCCAACACATGAAAAAATCAAACCTTAAGGCTAACTAGCAACACTTGTTAATTCTCTCACCACCCTTCTTACAACTTTTCCCTCTCAATTTTTTTTCTCTTTTCCTCAAATTTTTTCCAAAATTTTTTCCCTCTTTTTCATACCAATTAGCTCTAATTTTCATCTAAAATCCATTACTTAGCCCATATGGGATGCCCCATATATATAGGCTAAGAGGGGATGTGAGGAAGGACCAAGGGCGCCAACTTTTGGCGCTCCAACTTCTCATGCGGTGAAATAAATCATCATAATTTATTTTGGTATAGAAAAATCTTCACACAAAAAGACTCCTCCTCTTCTATGCCCCATAACTTCTCCATAATAAATCAGCATAAAAAAAGTTATGGTTCTGGATGAGAAATGAAGAGATAAGATAAGATTCTTCTTTAAGAAGGACTCTTCACATCTCAACGCAAATTAAGAGAGGGCGGCAATAAATTTTTGGTGTGAGTTCTGGTGGGCATAGAGGACTCCTTTCACACTTAAAATACTTTCAAGTTGGATAAGAACCAAATTAAATTAGATCCAATCCTATTAGGTCAAAGGTAACTGGTCAAGTTTAGCTCAAACGCTTTGAACTGAACCTATATAGGAACTTGGGTTAATACAACGTGCTAGCATATCAAAGTAACCCTTAAGATTTATATTAAATTCTAATTAAATTAGACTAAGACTAAATGCTAAAATATATGATCCATTGGATTTCAAATCTAGCCAGCAGTGGACACAGACTCTTAATGTAATCCTAATCCAATCTGATTAGGTTAGCTTAAGAGTCCCAATCAACTAGGACTCTTTCTAATTAATTCTTGAATTAAATTTTTTTGATTCTAATGAGTCTATAAGTCAAGATTGACATCTAGTAACATATCATGACTATCCAAAAAATTTAAAATTTTGATAAAAAATTACTAAAATATCCTTCAGTGGTAAGTTATCGTGTAATTCAATTATTCAGTCCAACAACATCCCAAATAAGTATGGGCATGAAAATATGTCAAAATCAATTACTTATCTATATGTATCTTGATCAGAAGGTAATGATTTAGTTGATGATATATTAGAAACTCTTTTCTAATTATCATTCTGTTTTGATCAAAGATTTTTAAAATCATCAACCTATGAGATCACATAGGATGTTTGCTCTCCTTATTAGGAGTGACTGATCCCTTATTGATCACTCACAATCTTCATGCATACTTCACCACATCCAGAACACCTTACATAAGGATTAGAGAATCAAGTTAGGAAGTGAATCAAAATATGGATTCATGTACATAAGGCATCATGGCGATCTCAGGTCAAAGGATTACTTACACAACTCCCACTAAAGAGAACTATCCACTGAAATGTAAATAAGACTCCATCAGATATTCTCTCATAGGTCTATTTAGTAAACTCAATCTCTAATGAGCACCCATATTCTCGTATTAGTGTCACCACACAAGTGATTGTGAGATCAACCACCCTCATCTCTGAGCGTACATAGGGTATGCTAGTCTTACCAGTTTT
Source organism: Elaeis guineensis (assembly GCF_000442705.2). Classification (NCBI taxonomy): domain Eukaryota; kingdom Viridiplantae; phylum Streptophyta; class Magnoliopsida; order Arecales; family Arecaceae; genus Elaeis; species Elaeis guineensis. The sequence continues at coordinate 58,345,505 of NC_025999.2, read as the reverse complement.
ATTGATCTTCGACTGAATGAACCAATGATTGAAAATATTTTAGATCATAGCTATCAAAAATTTAAGTCTCACTAGCATGATCTCTGTTGAAAATTATGTTCCAAAGTCAATCATCAGTCTGTTGATGGTTGAGCTTATTATTATAATTGTATATGAATTATTGAATTAATAAATATTATTTATTTTTTCATCACTATGTATATCTTATTTTGAACTCCTGTTATGTGATGAAGTCTTTAGGACTATTTGATTTGATATAGAAGGATATATCATTTAGTCCTTAAATCTTAAGTTCATGACCAAATGATATACTATTATTAGGACGATAGCTATATCAAGTATAGGTCGTTGTGTGCCATGTACGTTGGTTGTCCTCTTAATCAAAGAGTGTGGAGACACTGACATGGCATGCAAATGAGATGTAGGAGTACATCTCATTGAACGTGACCAATTACTGAGCACTCTGCTGTCAAGAGTAGCTCGCAAAGGATATGGGTATAAGTGTCCCTCCGACCTGAGATCACCATGTTGACTTGCAAGCAACTCATTGTGCTTTGGTGTCGAACTATCTGAATTTTTAATTCAATGATGAAAAGTTTCTAGACACAGTCAAGTACTTACGAAGTCAGTGTATGAGTCAAGATAGAATTACCCCTCTGAATAAGTAGGAGTTAATGTATCAGTATATTTCAATTCAGTAAAATCTAGGCTGGAGTAATCCATATGATAGATTTTAAAAATTAAAATATAATGTAGATGGCCATATCAGAGTTGACAGTTAAACCCTAGATCACCTTGAGCATTTGGATCAAAAAGATAAATTATACGATAATCATATGCCAATAGGTTCTGGAATGATGCTTTGCAATTTTTCGACCTATCCAGACATCGGGTATCATTACTAGATGGTCACTAGATGGTCACTTTGATAGTTATTCTTATACTACTGACTTAGGTTCAAACCTGTGGGGTCACACTCAAAAAAAATTTCTGACTGATCATATGGTTGATCAACGATTAAGAATCGCTCTAGGATAAAATAGTTAATTCGATTGATGATTAACCCTATGCAAAAGTTACAATAAATCAACTCACTAATTATTGATAAAAATATAAAAAAATTGATTAGTAATTAGATTATTAATTAACTTATTTTGATTGAGTATTAAGTTTTGAATCAAATCTAATTGAATTGAATTCAATTTGGTTTGACCCGATTGGGTAATGAGATGACCAAATCGCTAAGGTTATTCGATTCTTGATATGATCAGGACTTGAGCTTGATTAATTTTGATTTGATTAAAATTTAATCGAAGCTATTTACTATCTAATTAGATTTGATTTAGTGGTCCAATTGGATTTAACCTAATTTGGTTGGGTTAAGAATCTAATTGGATGAGAAAATAATTTGAATTTGAATCCCTTGCACCTCCTTTCTTTGTGCCCTCTTATTCTTCACATGAGAAATATTTTTACATAATTTTTTTCTATACACAAAAGTCTTTTCTATGTCCTCATCTAATCTTTTTAGAATTAAAAATTGGTTGATTTAAATTTGAGTTCAAATGTGTTTGAATTTGAATAAAAATCTAGAGTCTAAATTGAGTTGGACTCTCCTCTTCACGCCATCATATTTCTCCACGCATAAAGTACTTTTGCATGAGATTTTTTTATACTATTCTGATATTGGTTGATTCCTCTTTGAGTTTATAAGATGAGGATAAAGTTTAGTTCAAAATTTAATTCAAATTTGATTTGAATTAGTAATAAGGATCAACCAACATTTGAATTTGAACCGAAACTACCTCTTTCTTATCTTTATCTTCCATGGGATGCCAATCTTAAAAGGGGATCAATTTTGTGTGAGATTAAGAGTAATTTTTAGTGTGAGAAACTTGAGAGTGGGGATGTAAAAAGTTGAGAGTGGGTTGGACTTCCGTGCATGAGAAACAGAGGAAGTGTTCTTCCTCTCAGATGTGAGCCGTGGATTCTAGGGTTTCAACTTTAGATTTTGTGAGAAGAAAATACAAGAGTGAGTCTTTTCTAATCTTCCATACCACCACCTTCCTGTAAAGCTTTATCTTTTGATCTGGAAAAGTCTTGGAGATCTAAAGAAAGGAGCTTGAATCAGCCATCCAGAGCCTTCGATGTGAGCTATTACTCCCGTTAAGGAAGATCAGTTCA
>NC_025999.2:58342874-58343221 GCF_000442705.2 Elaeis guineensis | reverse complement strand
CTAGATGGGCTTTATAGGTTTTCACCTTTCCGTCTGCACCTCTCTTCCTCTTGAAGATCCATTTACACCCTATGGGTTTTACTCCTTCGGGTGGGTCAACCAATGTCCACACTCATTGACCTTCATGGACTCCATTTCGGATTTCATGGCCTCCAGCTATTTTTCAGAGTCGGGTCTCTACATTGCATCCATGTAGGTGATCGGATCCTCTCGTTTTCATCAAGTTCAATAGGATCACCGTCCCGGACCAAGAAATCATAGTATCTATCCGGTTGACGTGGTACTCTACTAGATCGCCTTAAGGGTGCTTGAACAATGGGCTCCGGATCTGATCTAACCAAATCCGG
>NC_025999.2:57691953-57744632 GCF_000442705.2 Elaeis guineensis | reverse complement strand
GATCCAACCGTAATCAAGGCAATTGCAAGAATCAATAAACACTAGGACAATACGGGATCCTTCTGCAGCGCGATCCAACGGACGAAATCTTCCAGTGCCTTGATCGGACGGTCCGCGACACATCCGACCTGATCCCATCTCTGCAGCATGATCCAACGGCAGCGCTTCACCCAGATCATGATCCGACGGCCCAGATTGCTCCCGACTTGATTTATTAGATGAATTGGGTCCTTTAGATGAAGATCGGATGGCTGAAACAATTTCTAGGATTTCTTGATGGATTTAAGTGCTTTTTGAGCGAGATTTGAGCCCATAAACCCTCCTAACAGCCCTCTAAAACCTCTTAGTCCCACATCTAAAGTTTTGAAAACCTTATAACCCCCAAATGCCTATAAAAAGCCCCCAAAGGCCCTTGTTTTAATGATTCTTTTCCTTCCGATCAAGCTTGTAACCCTAGATAGTGGGATTTTTAGCTTTCTTCTCAAGCCTCGAGCTTTGAAGTTTTTGTAATAAATTTTTTTTATATAAAATCTTATTTTTATGCAATTTTATCTCTTTACATTATGCAATTTATTTTTCTTGCAATTAGGATAGTTTAATTTATGCAATTTAATTTTATGCAATTAGGTTAGTTTAAATTATGCAGTTTAAATTTATGCAATTAGGATAGTTTAATTTATGAAATTAGGTAGTTTATTTTTTGCATTTAAATTTTGCAAGTAGATTTAGATCATGTCTAGCTAATCATCCCTTCTAGGGTTTGTGATGAAGCTAGATCATGAGTAGGGGTTTTACATAGGGTTCTTTCTTTTTTTAGGGTTTCTTTTCCTTCCTCTTTTGCCAAGAATTTTTGATGAACTACAGTTGGGTCAGAGTCCTTCATAGTTTATGCTTGATTCAGTGCATAGGGGAGAAAACCCTAAGGGATCCTAGTTACTACTCCCCTGTAAAAATCTTGATGGGTTATCGTTGGCCTTAGTCCCTTCATAATCTATGCTTGGGAAAGACAAGAGTAGTCGTTAGGATCAATAAGAAAAATTCTAGGTAGAATTCCCTAATCTAGATCTAGTGGATTCAAAAACCTTAGATCCTTAATCTTATTGTCTTTAGCAAACAACTTTCGATTTTCGATTTTCGTTAAAGCTCGCTTGAGCATAGATTTGAAAATTATTTTTAAACCAAGTCTCTGTGGGATCGACCCGTACTCGCTGGTCGTGCTACTCTGCACACTGCGTGCTTGCGGTTTTATTTACAAATTTTAAGATTTGCACATCAAGTTTTTGGCGCCGTTGCCGGGGATTTGACATTTTAAATTATTTTCAAATATTTGTTCTTCGTGCTTTATAACTCTCTTTCTTTTTCCTTTAGGTTTCTAGATTTAGTTGGTGATTGCTGGAAAACTCAGGTATGCTTCTAATTTCTCTTTTATTATTTTTAGTTAATTATTTTTCTTTTAGACCTAATCATTTGAATTTACTTAATCACAAAAAAAAAAAATATTTCAAAAGATATTTCATAATCGTGAAGTAAAATATCAAAATAAAAAAAAATTCTAAATTAAAATCTTTTACATTCTTGGTCATCTTATTTATTTGCATTTGTATTTTCATAATTAATCTAAGGGCATCAACCCATTAACAAGATAAGGTGGGGATTTCATTACCCTTCCTTAGCCCAAAAACCATCTCCATCATATTGCATTACCTAGACCTTTAATCTTAAAATCAATTAGACGTCAACCTTAAGGAATTCGAGCTCAATAGGATAAGGAACCCTAAGAGTTCTACCAAGTTTGAGTTGTTTAATTAGTTGGTGTCTAGGCAAGTCCCTGAGGGTGGTTTGTTAAATTGGTTCAGTTGCTGGCCTGACCAACTTGTTTGGTGTCTAGAAAGGCAACGATGAGTGAACCTCCCACCTCTTATACTTACCTGGCTAACTAGTTGATCAATCTCCACTTGGAAGGCTTGAAGGGTCATCTTGGAACAGTTAGAGCTGTCTAGATTTAGGTTAACTCTAGGATAGATTGAGTTTAATTTATTGTTTCATTGTTTGAAAAATAAAAAAAAAAATTATTAAAATTTAAATTAATTTGGTTACTTTTCTTTAGATTTAGGACTCCTTAGGATCTTTTCTTTAGAACTTTTTCTCTTTTCTTTCTTTTTCTTATACATAAAAATTTTATAAAAAAAATTGTATAAACATCGAGAATTGTACACCTCGTGTGTGGAGAAGAGTGTCGGGTCGTCTAGTTAGAATTGAGTCAATTCCTGTTGTTCCAATGGCTGAACCAATCCAACCCATGACCCTTAAGGATTTGTGTTATCCAGTTGGCTCCATCCAACCATCTTGTATCAGGTTGCCACAACCCACAGCTAACAATTTTGAAATCAAACCTCAAATCATAAATATGCTTCCAAAATTCACAGGATTAGAGGATGCTTATATATTTATTAGAGAATTTGAGGAGGTATGTGCAACCATGAAACTGCAATTAACAGAGGATGAGGTCAAACTTAGATTAATCAACTTTGCCCTTAAGGATAATGCTAAGAAGTGGCTTTATAGTCTGCCAAACCATTCTGTCACTACCTGGGAGGGCTTTGTGAGAAATTTTTGAAAAAGTATTTCCCCATCATAAAACAGCTAGGATTAGGAATGAAATAAATCAATTTTACCAACTAGCTGGTGAATCATTTTGGAAGTACTTTGATCGTTTCAAGAATCTTTTGACCCAATGCCCACACCATGGAATAGAAACTTGGAGACTATGCCAGATCATCTATGAGGGGTTAGATTCAAACTCAAGAACCATGCTAAAGTCATGTGCCAAGGCCAATTTATGGACAAAGAAACTACTGAAGTTGGCAATTCTTAGAAGACCTAGCGAGAAAAATTTACAGTGGGAAACAACTAGGGAACCTGATAAAGCTACACCTTCAAGAGGAGGAATGCATCAAATTCAACCAACCCTAGCATCAGAGGCCAAGATTGCAACCTTAACACGTAGATTGGAAGCCTTAGAATTACAGAGACCAGCCAATGTAAATCAAATATCTGCACCCATGTGTAAAGGGTGCAATGCACCAGACCATGTCTTAGAAGAATGTTCCTACTCGAATGAGTGTGCACAGGTGAATGCCACCTATCAAGGACCATTGAACAATCCTTATACACCCACATATAACCCAGGTTGGAGGAATCACTCGAATTTCTCATGGTCCCAGAATCCTAATGTAGGCAATCCAAATTTCAATCAGCAAAATCTAAGGTCCAACCCAGTGATGAACAACCCGCAGGCTTCCATGATAATGACAAAAAATTATCTCTTTAGAGAAAAGCCTAGAAGCCATGATGAAGACACATACCAGCTTTATGCAAACCACGGGTCAACTCATAAATAATAACACCCAAGCTATAGCCCGTCTGGAAATGCAAATAAGTCAGCTGGCTTCGACCATTAGTGAACGAGAAATGGTAGGTTACCTAGCCAACCTGAGCCAAATCCTAGGAACCAAAATGGTCCACGACCCCAACAAGGAAACCAAGTTAATGGTGTAAATGCCATTCATACCTTAAGATCGGAAAAACAAATAGACAATAAGGTAGTTGCACTTGATGATATAGAGGACTCATCTGCCGGTCACCTTCTAAAACTACTACCTTTCAACCTCAAGCACCAGAAACTGAAAATTCACCTAGTCAGTACTTAAAAGTCCTAGAGCTCCTTTTTCAAACAGACTGAAATCCAATAAATCTGAACATTTAGACAAAATTTTAGAGGTATTTAAACAAGTCCAAGTTAATATTCCTCTTTTAGATATAATCCATCAGGTTCCAACTTATGCCAAATTTTTAAAAGATCTTTGCACTAGGAAAAGGACCACTAATGTACCAAAGAAAGTATTTTTGGCTGCAAGTGTCAGTTCATACCTATCTAGCCATGTGCCAATTAAATATAAGGACCCTGGAGCTCCAACAATTTCTTGTGTTATTGGAGAAACCAATATAAAAAAGGCCTTGCTAGATCTAGGAGCTAGTGTGAATATCCTTCCATATTCGGTGTATGAGCAACTAGGATTAGAAAAACTTCAACCTACTGGGATCACATTACAGTTAGCCGATAGATCTCTCAGGATCCCTAAGGAATGGTCGAGGATGTTCTGATAAAGGTTGAAAATTTTATTTTCCTGTAGATTTTATTGTTTTAGAGACTGAGCCAGTTGCGAATCCTAAAGGACATATACCTGTCATTTAGGAAGACCATTCTTAGCTACGGCCAATGCTGAAATCAATTGTCGAAATGGTCTAATGAAGTTATCCTTTGGGAATATGACCATTGAGCTTAATGTTTTTAACTTAGAACAGGAATCCTCTTCTCATGCTGATGTCAATATAGTCCAAGATGGTATTTATGAATCCATTGACATTAGTGATGATGAAGTCGACCTAGAGTCTAACCCCTGGTTAATCCATGAGTCTGAGGATGTCAATGAAATACTTAAAAAAATCAGATTAATCAGGAATCGAACTTCCTACTGAACCAATCATTGAGATGGTGAAATCATCACCTAAACCATCGATAGAGGAAGCACCCATTTTAGAACTGAAACCCCTCCCAGAACATCTCAAGTATGCATATCTAGGACCCAAAGAAACTTTGCCTGTAATTATTGCATCAGACCTAGATCCAAGCAAGAGGAGGAGTTAGTGTCAGTTCTAAAAGCAAATCAAGAAGCAATAGGTTGGACCATAGCAGATATCAAAGGAATAAGCCCTTCTATAGTTCAACATAGAATATACTTAGAGGAAGAGGCTAAACCAACAAGAGAAGCCCAAAGAAGGCTTAATCCAGCTATGAAGGATGTAGTTAAAAAGGAGATTCTGAAACTCCTAGATAGTGGAATAATTTATCCTATTTTGATAGCTCTTGGGTAAGCCCAGTTCAAGTAGTACCCAAGAAATCTGGGTAACAGTGGTCCAAAATGATGCAAACGAACTTATCCCAACTAGGACCCAAACGGGATGGAGGGTCTGTATAGACTATAGAAAGTTGAATGCTGCGACAAGGAAAGATCACTTTCCTTTGCCATTTATTGATCAAATGTTGGAAAGACTAGCCGGACAAGAGTTTTACTATTTTCTTGATGGATACTCCGGTTACAACCAGATCCCCATAGCCGCTGAAGATCAAGAAAAGACTACATTCACCTGTCCATTTGGTACTTTTGCCTATAGACGAATGCCCTTTGGACTATGTAATGCACCGACAACCTTCCAGAGATGCATGATCAGCATGTTTTCAGATATGATAGAACGATTTCTAGAAATTTTTATGGATGACTTTTCTGTTTTTGGCCTAACCTTCTCCGAGTGTCTGAATCACCTGCAATTAGTTCTAGAACGATGTAAGGAGAAGCACTTAGTTCTCAACTGGAAAAATATCAGTTTATGGTCAAACAGGGAATAGTTCTTGGCCATGTCATTTCTAAAAAGGGATTGAAGTGGACAAGACCAAAATAGATCTAATTGCAAGTCTTCCACCACCTAAATCTGTGAAAGAAATACGTTCATTTTTAGGTCATGCTGGATTCTATAGAAGGTTTATTGCCAACTTTAGCAAAGTAGCACGTCCACTGACTAATCTTTTGGCAAAGGATACCAAATTTGAATTTACTCATGAGTGCTTGGAATCTTTTGAATTTCTAAAAAAAGCACTTGTATCAGCTCCAATCATTCATCCTCCTGTCTGGTCTGAACCATTTGAATTAATGTGTGATGCGTCCGAGCATGTTGTGGGCGCAATCTTAGGTCAACGGATAAATAAGCTGCCTAGAGTGATATATTATGCAAGTAAAACCTTAAATGATGCGCAGCTTAACTACACCACAACTGAGAAGGAGTTCTTGCCGTTGTCTTTGCTTTAGAAAAATTTAGATCTTATTTGGTTGGGACCCACACCATTGTTTACACCGATCACTCAGCCATTAGACATCTCCTAGCAAAGAAGGATGCCAAGGCACGCTTAATCAGATGGATTTTGCTCCTTCAAGAATTTGACCTAGAAATTAGGGACAAGAAAGGCACTGAGAACGTTGTAGCAGATCATTTGTCCCGAATTCCAGTCGCACCATCTAGTGAACCACCCATCAATGAATCTTTCCCAGATGAGCAACTCATGTCTGTGTCTACTGAACCTTGGTTTGCTGATATTGTAAATTATTTAGCCATAGGTAAGATACCTTCTCATTGGACTAAGCAGGATAAATATAAATTCTTTGCCCAAGTGAAGTATTTCATTTGGGATGATCCTTATCTTTTTAAACAATATCCTGATCAAATTATTAGAAGGTGTATCCCAGATAACGAAGTCATGAATATTTTATCTTTTTGTCATGATCAAGCATGTGGGGGTCACTTCGCGTCTAAGAAAATGCTGCTAAGGTTCTCCAATGTGGTTTTTATTGGCCCAATTTGTTTAAGGATGCTCATGAATATTGTAAAAGTTGTGCTCAATGTCAGAAAATGGGTCGAATCACCAAGCGACACATGATGCCACTCAACCCAATCTTGGTAGTTGAAGTTTTTGATGTTTGGGGGATCGATTTCATGGGACCATTTCCAAATTCTTTGAAAATGAATATATTCTAGTAGCAGTTGATTATGTTTCAAAATGGGTAGAAGCAATTGCATGTAGAACACCCGATAGCAAAATGGTCATTAAGTTTCTTAAAGAAAATATTCTCTCCCATTTCGGTATTCCTAGGGCAATCATTAGTGATCGGGGAACCCATTTTTGTAACCGACCTTTTGCAACATTGATGAAAAAGTATAATGTCACCCACAAATTGGCCACACCATATCATCCTCAAACTAGTGGGCAAGTTGAAGTGTCAAACCGACAAATCAAACAGATCCTGGAAAAAACTGTTAGTGCCAATAGAAAGGATTGGTCTTTGAAATTAATTGATGCACTTTGGGCATACCGAACCGCTTTCAAGACCAATCTAGGAATGTCTCCTTATAGGATTGTGTTTGGTAAACCATGTCACTTGCCTATTGAGATAGAACACAAAGCCATGTGGGCCATCAAACAACTAAATACAAATTTGAACGATGCTGGAAACCATAGGAAGCTTCAGTTGAATGAATTAGAAGAACTTAGAAATGAAGCCTATGAAAATGCAAGGATATACAAGGAATGAACCAAAGCATTTCATGATCAATCAATTATGAGAAAAACTTTCAATATCGGACAAAAGGTGCTCTTATATAACTCTAGATTACATCTGTTTCCAGGAAAGCTTAGGTCTAGATGGACAGGACCATTTTTAGTAAAGGAAGTCTTTTCACACGGAGCTGTTGAGATAGAAAACCCAAGTAATGGTGTTATCTTTAAAGTTAATGGTCAACGATTAAAACCATTCTTGGAATTACCTGTCGAGACTGTTGAAGATGCCATGGTTCTTTATGAACCAACTTATTCTGATTAAATTGCTTCGAGGTTTGGTCTGGCTGAAGACATAAAACTTAGCACTTCTGGGAGGCAACCCAGCTTATTTAATTTCTAATGCTTTCTTTGTTTTCAGTTTGCTTAGGATAAATAAATTAGATAAACTCCATTGGGACAATATCGGTCAAGTTGGGGGAGAGCTTGAACAAAATCAGGTGTTATCATTTCCTTTTCCTTCCACTATGAGTTATTTCTTGCATTTAATATATTAAAAAAAAATTGAAATAAATTAATCTAGAAAAGAAATAAGAGTAAGTTAGAAAGTATTTGCTAATAAATGTAGTGAGTCACAGAGAAGATTAGCTAGTTAGACTCTTGGTGGCCTAGGTCATTTAAAGACTATTAGCACTTCCAATTGCACATGCACACTAACAAGGTAAAGTAGGTGTTAATTATAAGGCCAATTAAGGATTTGAGTATTATTTAAATTAGATAATTTTCTCTACACCCCAATTGAAGAAATTTGAATTTAAGGAAAGAGCTACCTGCCTGAAATAAAATGCAAAACACAGAGTAAATATGGATTGCCCTAAGCCTAGTAACGGGTCTCTTCACCTAAGTCAAGTGTTGAGATTCGCATCAAACGGTGGTGGGAAGGCCAGGATGCTCAGCAAAAAAAAAAAAAGCAAAAAAAAAAAATAGTGTGAAAGCTACCTTAGTTCTTTGTTTAATCTGGGGTGTATAGAAAATTAATCGAACTAAGTTATGAAAAATGATACAATTGGCCTGTACAAGTTAATACTGAAATACTAAGTTAGTTATCACTCACACAAGTGCTATAAAATTTAAGTGTACTCTAAGAAAGCTCCTAAGTAGACTGACTACCGATTCTAATTCGAAGCTCATTACTTAGTAATACTAGAAAACTTCTTGAATTTCGATCTTAAATTAATTTGCAAAGGAAGGATCTTTTTGGAATATGATCTTATTTTGGTACATTGCTAAGGGACTAGCAATGATTAAGTTGGGGGGTGTGATTTATGTCACAAATTGATATAAAAAGTATCAATTAATATCTAAATTATCTAACTTTATTAGGAAATTGATACTTGTTATTATATTTTGCAGAAGAAGAGGTCATCAATAGAAAGAACAAGGAAAGAGGATTCCAACGGCATAAATTTTACAAAACAGAGTTAAATTGACCCAGAAATTGAAGAATGAAGAAAGAAGACTCAATTGGGTCAAACCCGAGTCAAATCAGGTCAAAATTGATCAAAAATCAACTGATTTGGTGATCTGGTTAGCCGCCTGGTCCACAGCAACAGGCGCCTGGACCATGGACCCATCGAGCATCATAAACCAGCCAATCAGCGAGTCTCGGCTCACCGCAATGCATCGCGAGCCGATCCACGCGCGCGGTCCAGGGCTCATGAGGAGAGAGAAGAAGGTCCGAAGGGCAACCTGGTAACTTCACATCACTCGATGGTCCGATCTTCTCTGATCAAGATCCAACGCTCCATATTTTTGCCCATCGGACGGCCACCATCGCAGCCGGTCAAGATCCAACCGTAATCAAGGCAATTGCAAGAATCAATAAACACTAGGATAACACGGGATCCTTCTGCAGCGCGATCCAACGGACGAAATCTTCCAGCGCCTTGATCGGACGGTCCGCGATGCATCCGACCTGATCCCATCTCTGCAGCGCGATCCAACGGTAGTGCTTCACCCAGATCGTGATCCGACGGCCCAGATTCGCTCCCGGCTTGATTTATTAGATGAATTGGGTCCTTTAGATGAAGATCGGACGGCTGAAATAATTTCTAGGTTTCTTGATGGATTTAAGTGCTTTTTGAGTGAGATTTGAGCCCCTAAACCTCCCTAACAGCCCTCTAAAACTCTTAGTCCCACATCTAAAGTTTTGAAAACCTTATAACCCCAAATGCCTATAAAAAGCCCCCAAAGGCCCTTATTTTAATGATTCTTTTCCTTCCGATCAAGCTTGTAACCCTAGATAGTGGGGTTTTTAGCTTTCTTCTCAAGCCTCGAGCTTTGAGATTTTTTAATAAATTTTTTTATATAAAATCTTATTTTTATGCAATTTTATCTCTTTACATTATGCAATTTATTTTTCTTGCAATTAGGATAGTTTAATTTATGCAATTTAATTTTATGCAATTAGGTTAGTTTAAATTATGCAGTTTAAATTTATGCAATTAGGATAGTTTAATTTATGAAATTAGGGTAGTTTATTTTTCTGCATTTAAATTTTGCAAGTAGATTTAGATCATGTCTAGCTAAGCATCCCTTCTAGGGTTTGCGATGAAGCTAGATCATGAGTAGGGTTTTACATAGGGTTCTTCTTTTTCTTAGGATTTCTTTTTCTTCCTCTTTTGCCAAGAATTTTTGATGAACTACAGTTGGGTCAGAGTCCCTTCATAGTTCATGCTTGATTCAGTGCATAGGAGGAGAAAACCCTAAGGGATCCTAGTTACTACTCCCCTGTAAAGAATCTTGATGGGTTATCATTGGGCCTTAGTCCCTTCATAATCTATGCTTGGGAAAGACAAGAGGAGTAGTCGTTAGGATCAATAAAAAAATTCTAGGTAGAATTCCCTAATCTAGATCTAGTGGATTCAAAAACCCTAGATCCTTAATCTTATTGTCTTTAGCAAACAACTTTCGATTTTCGATTTTCGTTAAAGCTCGCTTGAGCATAGATTTGAAAATCGTTTTTAAACCAAGTCTCTGTGGGATCGACCCGTACTCGCTGGTCGTGCTACTCTGCACACTGTGCGCTTGCGTTTTATTTACAAATTTTAAGATTTGCACATCATTGATGTGGTACTCTACCAGATCGCCTTAAGGGTGCTTGAACAATGGGCTCCGGATCTGATCTAACCAAATCCGATTTAGGTTCAGCAACTTGTGTCGATTTTTCCACCTGTCGAACTTTGTCAAGTTCGATCTTAGAGGCAACAGTTCCTTCACCAAGAACTCTTTTCCAAAAAGATTTCCTTAAGGCTGACAAACATTTTTTGCTCATCAGCTAGATAGAAGTAATACCCTTTGGTCTCTTTTGGGTACCCTATAAAATTACACTTGTCAGACCTAGGTCCAAGCTTGTCCGTAATTAAACGTTTAACATAAATCAGACACCCCCAAACCTAAGGTGCGAGAGTACTGGCTTACGTCCTATCCATATCTCATATGGCATTTTGGTTACAGACTTACTGGAACTCTATTTAGAAGGTAACAAGCTGATTCGAGTGCATATCCCCAGAGGAGATCGGCAGACCAGCAAACCCCATCATGGATCGAATCATGTCCAACAAGGTCCGATTCCTCCTTTCAAATACACCATTATGTTGTGGTGTTTCAGGAGGAGTCACTAGAGAGAATCCCATTCTCAAGATATGTCAGAAAATCATTGGAAAGGTATTCACCTCCTCGATCAGATCGAAAAGTTTTAATACACTTTCCATTTGTTTTTCTACCTCATTTCGAAATAGTTTGAACATTTCAAATGACTCCGATTTATGTTCATTAAATAGACATACCCATACCTCGATAGGTCGTCTGTGAAGGTTATGAAGTAAAAATATCCACCTCTTGCACTTGAGCTCATGGGTCCACATATATCATAATATACCAAACCCAAGAGTTCACTGGCTCGCTCACCTTTTTCAGTAAAAGGTGATTTGGTCATTTTACCAAGAAGACAGGACTCACAGGTTGGAAGTGATTCACAATCACCTTCTTCAAGAATTCCTTCTTGAGCCAACCTATTTATCCTGTTCTTATTGATATGACCTAGCCTACAGTGCGAAAGGTAGACTTCTGACACATTATCTATTCTAGGATTTACTGGAGGTTTGAACCACATTAACAGGTTGTGATAGAAAGTAAATTCCATTATTAAGTTGTCCAACAAACATTGTAACACTATTCAAAATGATATTGCAAACATTTTTTTTATTAAAAATTGATAACTGTTCATGGCCAAAAGGCCTACAAAAATAATATTTAATAAAAAGCTTGGACAATAGTGACATTCACTCAGAATTATATTTCGAGAATTGATTACAAGGTTCATGATTCCTAATGCTAGAACTGGAACTTTGCTTCCATCTCCAACGTTCAGGAATCTATCGCCTTCATCAAATCTCCTACTGACCTGCAGACCCTGCATCGAATTGCAAATATGATAAGGGCTTCCGTATCCAATACCCAGCAGTAGTATCACAAATGAAAATTGCAAGGTGTTATCATATAAGTACCTTGCTTCTTTTCGGCCTGTTCGGGTCCAGGGAGGCAATGTATAGAGGACAGTTCCTCTTCCAGTGCCCCTGCTTCTTGCAAAAGAAGCACTCCGCCTGGCTCTGGTCGGGCTTGCGCTTCTTGGTCTGACCCTGTGCAGACGTCCCAGTATGCAGCTGCACCTTCTTATTCTTCTTCTTCTTGTTCTTCTTCTTCCTTTCTTAAAGGGTCGACGACAGAAAAAGACCCTCCCACAACATTCACCGACTCCTTATGGAGCTGGTGATCCTTTTCAAAGTTCTGCAGCAACCCCAACAAACGTGGTAGTTCACTACAGGCTTTGTCATCCGAAAATGAGTAAGGAAAGGAGGAAGGACTTGGACAATGAATTAAGGATCGCATCCTTACCGAGCTGCTCGTGCAGGGAAAAGCCCAGTTTAGTTAGGCGCTCAATCATTTCGATCATGTACAGTACATGATCAGTGACTGAGGTTCTATCCCTCATCCGAGCATTGAAAATGGCACAACTAGTTTTGTGCCTTTCAACATCGTCAGACGTGCCAAAGGAGTCGTTCAACATTTGAAGCATCTCCTGTGGCTGGGCGTTCTCAAACCTGCGGCTGAACTCATCATTCATTGTCGCCAGCATAATGCACCGAACGGTGGTGCGGTCGTTGAGCCACTTCTGATAAGTGTCTCGGACCGTCCCTCTAACGTTCGGGGCTGGCTCCTCAGGTGCCGGATCTGTTACTATATAAAGGATCCGCTCATGCTCAAGGATGATTTTTAATTTTCGATACCAGCTATCGAAATTAGGTCCCATGAGCTTGTCATTATCTAATAATGATCGGAGGGACAGGGTAGTGGCCATAGCTGCATAAAGAAAAACCAGACCTCTATTAGTACATAAATTATAAATACTAAAGACTTGGACTTTAGTCTAAAGTTTCTCCCAGTATTTTTACAAACTGATAGCCTCAACCTCCAATTTGAGGTATTACTTTAATTCCTTAGTGGGTACTAGAATCCACACAGACTACACATGAGCCCAACTTTGGTTGGTCAACCCATGTGCATCTATGGGTAGGTTCATAATCAGTTGTTTCTCTAAATAACTTCTAGTAATTGATTTTGCCCCAGAACCTAATCAGTAGGCTTTGGCCTCACTGAAAAGATCTGGTTAGGTCAACCATTAACATGATTTGATTTGGTGAATCGGACCAATAAATGATCAGGCCCGACTTTGGCCGGCCAACCTGACCACCATCAAAAAGACTCAAACCAAATTATCATATTATGAATGATAATTCCATTAGTCAATAAGCACCAGGCCTTTGGACCTCCAATGATTATTAAACTAATGGACTCATTATCACTCACTTAATGGGAGGCTATGACTTAGTTATCAATATAACTTAATCATTTTTAGGGACCTAATAATTTTTGAAGATTTTATTAAAGGATAGATGAGAAGAAAATATCCAGCCAATTTCAATCCTCCCACTGACTTCACCAAGTCAGATTAAAAAAGAATTTAATTAAAGCTGGCATTAGGAGCACCTAAATCAGTCAAACTGATTTACCTAATGACATGGGTGAGCCCTAATCACCAAGTGATCTAATCAAAACCTAATTCATCAGGTTGGCCAGGTAAGTGAGATCAGTGGTGGGGATAAGCCATTAACTCGTCAGAGATCGAATCACTGCGACTAGCTCCCGCTTAAAAACTACTGATCAAAATGCCAAACTTACCTTAGACACCAACCGATTCATTAGTTTCAATTTGATCAATTTAGTAAATAAGGTTTCACCGCGTAGCCATGAATTAAGTCCATCTTGATCTAGTTAAAGACATGGACCCATTCAACTACAACTATTGGAGTGGAGTCTAGAGTATCCTTGACCTAATCTAATTCAACTTTTGATTAGATTTAACCAATTACTCTAATTTAGTCCATTTCTTTAAGCTAACCTTAGGTCTAACCCAATTATGGACCTAATCCATCTAACCCATTGACCCACAAGTTTATGCAATTGTCTTAAGTCTTAATTTACAATTCTAGACCTACTAGACAACACTTAATTCTTTTAATTAAGTATTTGGGCTGATGGGTCAGGGTTTGGCATTTCAAAAATAATTTTTAAATTTGAAAGATTTTATTTTCTGTTCACCAAATATGTTGACTCATTTCACAAATAGATCAGCACATTTCATAAATAGCAATCCTATTGCTAATTACATAATAGAAAATAACTCAATAAAATAAATCATGAATATTTCTTTAGATCTAATCTAACACATTCATGATAAATTTCACAATTGAACCTTTACAATTAATTTCTTTCACTGCTTCATCTGCATGAGATATAATTGCAGTGGCACCCCCTACCGCCATAGGAGATCCCATCGAATGGGAGGAGAGGGCCTTTAAACCCTGCTTTTCTCCTATGACCGGACGGTCATCGCAACCAACCTAATTCGATTACTTGCTACTTGGATCAAGTATATCTAAATATACCAATTTCAAAATTTAAATTTTAAATTTCAAATTTTAAATTTTAAATTTTAAATTTCAATTTCAAATAAATTTCAAATTTTAAAATTTTAAATTTCAAATTTTGAATTTCAAATTTTTGAATTTTGAATTTTAAAATTTGAATTTCAAATTTTTGAATTTTGAATTTCGAACAACTTTCAAAATTCAAAATTCAAATTTGAATTTTAAATTTTAAATTTAAATTTTTAGATTACAACTTAATCTACGCATGCAAATATATATATCATATCTAAGAACCCGCTCTGATACCATTTGTGGGAAAATTCAGTGCAGGGGTAAAATGGTAATTTTAAAACTTTTTCAAAATCATGATTTTACAGTGAAAATTATTAATTAATCTAATTAATTAATATAAATTTACTCTACATTAGGATCTAAATATAATATATAGCATGTATTCATTTAAATTTGAAATTCAAATTCGAACAGTAAACACTTTACTGTAATGTGTTCAGAACACAATACCTTTGTGCGGGTAGTAGATCGCCGCAATCTGATCACCGTCGGGAGAGTCTGATCATCGTGATATAGCCACACAGTGTGTCTGGTCTCTGCGGATCATCCACATGAAGCTTTCAGTCTGATCGACTCCTCACGAGTGCTAGCTCGTTGTAGAGTCCTTTTGACGGTCGATGCTGATCGAACTCTTTCGATCGATGTTGTCGATTTTTCAGATACTCTAAATCATCAACAGATGTGCTTGAGAGGATGTTGAAGATCTTCTTGAGATTTTGTGAGCTCACGACACTCATAGCTCACTTTCTCACTTCCCGAACCCCAGGCTAAACTCTAGGAACTCATCGGAAACCTTGCACCCACTTTTCTTTCTTTTCTTTCTTTTTCTCTTGAAGAATATGGACTTCCTTCTCACGCACAAGACTTCTCACGCCCCAAAATTTTTCTCCAAAAATCTTCTTCTTGCACGCCCCACTCTTCTCCTCCTTTTATAACAACGTCAAACGTCTTATCCAATAAGAAAGGATAAAGATGAGTAATTGCACATTTGAATTCAAATCAAATTTTGAATTCAAATGGACACCAACTCATCCTTATCCACTAAAGGTGTGAGGCATGGCTTAAATTATGCATGGAGTGATTTCATGAGAAACCTTTTCTCATATAATAAATGGGGCATAAAAAGAGGGATAAGGTGCAAAGATTGATTGCCCATTCAAATTCAAACTTTATTTTGAATTTGAATGGCCAACCAATCATCCTTATCCATTTATTTGGCACATTAAAGTGGGATGTGGAGAGGGCTTGGTGTGAGAAAAAATTTATGAGAAGTTTCTTCTCATGAATTCAAATGGGTGCAATGGAAGTGAGGTGGCGCATGGAGATTGGGTCAAGGTGGTTTAATTATTTAAACCAACCTAATTGAACCAAATAAGTTAGGCCAATTAGACTAATTTAAATCCAACTTAATTAGGCTTAATTAGGCTCAATAAAATTTAATCAAATCAAAATTGACTAAGCCCAACCCTGATCAAATCAGGGACCAAACCAACTCGACGATTAGGTCAACTCTTAACCTAATCGGGTCAAATCCAACTGAATCCAATTCAATTGGACTTGATCCAAAAATAATTACTCAATCAAATTGAGTTAATTAGTGATCAAATGACTAATTAAACCTCTCATAAATACTGAGTCCAAATCCGATGGGCAATCAGGCATCAGAATTCATCGATATGTTACCCTGATCGAAAAATCCCAACCAGTGGGACTCTTGACCCCGGTACCCATAATGTGTGAAACTCGTGATTAGAGAATCCTAATTCTCGATCACTGAGTCTCAAACATGTAGGATTCTACATCAGCCATCAGATCAGATAGGAGCCTCTAATGTGTGTGACCCCGCAGGTTCGAACCTAAGTCGGTAGCACAGGAACCAATTCCTGTACTAATCGAAGTGACCATCTAGTAATGGTACCCGACATCCGGATAGGTCGAAGAGTCACAATCGCAACACTCAAAACCTACATGAATATGGTTACTGTATAATTCATCTTTTTGACCCCTGTGTTTAGGACAACTCAGGGTTAAACTGTCAACCCTGATCAGATCATCCGAATCGTGCTTAACTCAAACAGTCCTGTGACTCCTCACAAGGACTACCCTAGTCAAGATTTTGTTAAATTGAAACACGACTATACACAGCTCCTAAACTAGAGTGGTCAATCCCATCTTGACACATGCACCGACAAGTCAAGTATTTGACTACACCCAGCAGCCTTCCATCACTGAATTAAAAATTCAGGTAGTCTAGTGCCTAAGTGCAGTGAGTTGCTTGCAAGTCACCATGGCGTCTCAGGTCGGAGGGATATTTGTACCCATATTCCATCGGAGCAAATCTTGACAGCAGAAATAGCTCTGGAGTCGGTCACATTCAGTGCAGATGTACCCTTACATCTATCTGTATGCCATACCAGTGTCTCCATACTCATTGGTTAAGAGGACAACCAACCTATATGGCACACAACGACCTATGCTTGATAAATGTGGTCATCCTTGATAACAACGTATCATTTGATCGCGAACAGATTTAAGGACTAAATGACAAATCCTCCTTTGTCGAGTCTAAATAGTCCTAAGGACTTCACCACAACATAGGAGTTCATTAGAAGATGAAACATTTTGTGATGAAAAATATCAAAATAATTTTTATTAATTCATAATTCATGTACAAATACAAAAATGAGCACAACCGTCAACAGGCTGACGATTGGCTTTGGAACACTATTCCCAACATAATGGTGTGTCCTTGGCCAACAGATTGCACAGGAGTCTTGAAATCTTGCTAAAGTCTTTGATGAAGCGTCTATAAAATCTGGCATGACCTAAGAAGGATTGTATTTGTCGGACCGAAGTAGGGAGTGGAGTTTTGAAATGACCTCAACTTTGGCTTTATCTACCTCGATCCCTCTTTCAGAAATAATATGTCCTAATACAATTTATTTTCGCACCATGAAATGGCTCTTTTCCTAACTTAGGACAAGATTTGTCTCCATACACCGTTTAAGAACTTTGGAAAGATTATGGAGACAATCCTCAAAGGTGGTTCCAAACACAGAAAAATCATGTATAAAAACTTTAAGACATTTGTCCATCATATCCAAAAAAATGGCCAGTATGCACCGTTGAAATGTAGCGGGTGCATTGCAGAGCCCGAATGGCATACGCCGAAAAGCGAAGGTGCCATAGGGGCAGGTGAAGGTAGTCTTTTCTTGATCATTTGAAAATACAGGTATTTGATTGTACCCTGAATAATCATCAAGAAAATAGAAGAAACTTTGTCCTACTAACCGTTCTAAGATTTGGTCGATGAAGGGCAATAGAAAATGATCCTTCCTAGTAACGACATTTAGTTTTCTATAATCTATGCATACTCGCCATCCAGATGATATGCGAGTGGGAAGCAGTTCACCTTCTTCATTCTCAACCACAGTAATACCTGATTTCTTAGGTACTACTTGAGTGGGATTGACTCATTTACTATTGGATATGGGGTAGATGATTCCAGCATCTAACCACTTTACCACCTCTTTCTTTACTACTTCACGCATGTTTGGGTTCAATCTCCTCTGCATATCTCGATGGAGTTTGGCATTTGCCTCAAAATGAATATGGTGCATGCAAATGGAGGGGTCAATTCCTTTTAAATTGGCAATGGACCAACCGATAGCCTCTTTGTGTTCTTTCAGAATACCAACCAATTGTGCTTCCTGATTAGGGGTCAAGTCTGATGCAATGATTGCCAGGAGGGTGTCATTGGGTCCTAGAAATACATACTTGAGCGTGGCAGGAAGGGGTTTCAATTCTAACGTAGGTGGTGATTCTAAAGATGGGGCTATTGGTGTACTGGCTAATGTGGGCAATGGCTCATACTTGATTGTCCATGGAGGAGTGGTTTTATCGTGTGGTGTATCCAACAAGGTGTTAACTTCTTTCATATATCCCTCAAAGTCATACACTCCAAAGTGAGCCAAGCAAGTATCTAAGGGGTCTGGTGCTAGAATTGTGGGTGTTACATCTTCTATAATGTCTTCTAGTGTATCTACTTCGAAGCAACTATCCATTGATGGTCTTTGGGAAGCACCAAACATATTTAATCTCAGTTTCTTATTCCCAAACAATACGTCCATGACTCCTGTCCTACAATTAATGCATGCATTTGTCGTAGCTAGGAAGGGTCATCCTAAGATAATGAGAATTTATCTTGGGTTGCCACTTAGTTTCATGTCGAGAACCAAAAAATCAACTGGAAAGTAAAACTCATCTACCTTGACCAAGACATCCTCAAGCATTCCACGTGGTTCCTTAATTGATCTGTCGGCTAATTGCAGTGTGACTGATGTGAGTTTCAGTTCTCCAAATCTAAAAAGTTCATACACCGAACTAGGTAAAAGATTCACACTTGCCCCTAAGTCCAGAAGAGCTTTTTCAATGTGATAATCTCCTATAACACAGGAAATGATGGAGGCTCCTGGGTCCTTAAGCTTTGGAGGAGTGGCATGCTGGAAGACAAACTAGCCTGTTCAGTGAGGCGTACTTTCTTTGGGATTTGTGATCTAGATTTACATTTTTGGGTGCACAAATCCTTCAAAAATTTGGCATAAACAGGGACCTGTTTGATTGCATCTAGAAGGAGAAGATTAATTTGGACTTGCTTAAACAATTTCAATATCTTGTCAAGTCTTTCTCTCTTCTTATCTACAGAAATAGGGGCTTTCAGGGCATCCGAAAATGGGGCTTTAGGCAAGTAAGATGATTCCGGTGCAGTTGGTTCATTCTCTATTTTAAGGTCCTCCTTGTTCTTGGGTAATTTGGCTTCGGTTAGAGGTTTAGGGTCGGTCTCATTGGTTTTACTAGTGTGTTCAATGATCTTCCCACTTCTCAGAGTCATGATTGATTGGCATGTTCAGAAAAAGCTTTTGGATATTAGAGCTCTCAATCACAAATTGTCCTCTTGGGTTGCTCTCGGGTTGGCTAGGTAATTTTTCTCCTTCCCTCCTATTGAATGCAGTCGCTAGTTGACCTATTTGGATCTCTAGCTTAGTAATGGATTGTGTGTGAGAGTTAGGGTCTGAGTGTTGACTTCTAATCGTTCTAGTGCTTTCAGAACTTTTTTCTCAAAAGCTGAGCTGTGACCAGTAGTAGACGATTGAGGAGTATTTTGAAATTGATGGTATGGTCCATGCCTATATGTTGGGTCCTGATATTGAGGTCAAGGTGCGGCAGGGCCAACCACTGGTTGTGGTCTCCAGAAAAAATTTGGATGGTTTCTCCAGTCAGGGTTATAAGTGTTTGAATATGGATCATTTCCTGATCTGCGAGCTTGTTGGACTTGAGCTTGCTGAACCTGCTCGTGCATAAACTTAAAAAATTGAGGTGCGGCTAGGCATTCACTAACAAAATGATTCGGACTTGCACACAATGCATAAACTTCTTGGATTGGGTTAGGTGGAATAGGGATTGTCCAGTATTTAGAAGACAGTCTAATTTTTGAGACAGTTTATCTACCTTACTGTGGATATCCATGACGTTTCCAATCTGATAAATTCCACTTCTTTTTTGTTGAAGCATGGGTTGCTCTCTAGAGGTGGCAGACATATGATGTAAAAATTCTCACTAAGTGCTTCAAAGAGCTGCCAGGCTTCATCCTCATTTTTAGTATGAATGTCCCACCACATGATGCATCAACCATTTATCGGTGTTTCTCCGATAGACCATCATAAAAATACTGACAAAGTTGCCATTTAGGGACCGCATGGTGTGGACATTTACGAATGAGGTCCTTTAACCTTTCCCATGTCTCATGAAAAAGTTCACCCTCCAATTGAAAAAAACTAGTGATAGCTTTTCTAATTTGATTTATTTTTCCAATTGAAAAGTATTTCTTGAGAAATTCTCTCTGAAGATGATCCCAAGTTGAAATGGTTATAGAGTCTAAGGAGTTTAACCAATGCTTGGCTTTGTCCTTAAGTGAGAAAGGAAATAATTTCAACCTAAGGGCATCATCGGAGAAGTTTTGGATTTTTACTGTGGAACAAATTTCAAGAAATTCATTCAAGTGTTTGTATGGGTCCTCGTTATTAAGTCCATAGAATGATGGCAACATTTGAATAATGCTAGACTTAAATCTCATATTGGGTAGCTTCTACTGGAGGTGCTTGAATGCATGGAGAGTATGTATACGAGGATAGAGTGAAATATTCTCTCAATGGGCATGAAGGATTAGCCTCACCAGGTGCAACCATATTTCTAACTTGGATAGTCCTAAGAGTCTTTTCTAATTCTTCGTCTAATGGTTGCAAGTCGGGTTTTAGTGATCGTCGACCTAACATGCAACTAAAAGGTCTATGTAGGACTATCCTAGTCTGTTAAGGATTATTTTTTTTTTAAAATTAAGAGGAGAGGAGAAGAGAGAAAAGAGTTCTAAAGAAGAGATCCTAAGAAGTCTTAAAACTAATAGAAGAATTAGTTGTGGTTAGATTTTAATTACAATCAAGTTAGCACGCAGTGGACTCTCTATCCTAAAGTTACCCTAGTTCTAGACAGCTCCTAACTGTAGTTAGCCTTCAAGCCCTCCAAGTCGGAGCTTGACCAACCAACTGGCCAGATAAGTGTAAGGTTGGTGGGAGTCCCCCCATTGCTTTCCTTAGACACCAATTAAATTGGCCAGGTCAGCGAATGGAACCAATTAAAAACCACCTTCCTTCGGGCCCAGTCATCCCGCAAACCACTTGCCTAGACACCAGCTAGCTGACCAAGTCTAACCTGGTTCAACTCTCAGGGTCACTTGTCCTAATAAGCTCGAAATCCTTAGGGGTCAACGTCTAATTAATTTTAGATTAAGGTTTAGGTTATGCAAATGCAAGGGAGTGATTTGTGGGCCAAGGAAGGGTGATCAAATCCCACCTTATCTTAGTTAATGGGTTGCACCCTTAAAGTTAATTATGGAGATGCAATGCAAAGAAACAAGGTGTCCAATCAAGTTAGAAATTTTTATATTTGAGGTTACGCTATTTTAGTTAAGTGTTATGAAATGTCAGTGGCTTTTTTTTTAATTAATTCAACTATGCCAAGATCTCCAACAATGGCATCAAAATTTAATGCATAGTCGTTGATAGCACCAAAAATAACTCTACTCACTACGTAGGTAGGATGAGTCGAGATCGTATCCTCAGGGATCTTGGGCTAAGTTGAAATTGCAAAATAAAAGAAAGAAGCATTGTTTTGATTTAGAAAATAAATTATCTTAAAATTGATGTAATTAAAAATAAAGAGCTCGGGAGTTTTGAATTAATTTTGTACTAATAGAGTTGTATCTCTTTTTTTTAATTAAATAGATTGATTAATCTTAGGAAAAATACCTATCTTTCTCGCACACTCCGTACCCGTAGATCACAGTGCGTCTTCGAAAGTACTAGATAAACAACTCTTCTTTCTCGGCATGCTCCGTACCCGTAGATCACGGTGCGTCTCTGAAAAGTAAAAGTTATTCCTAATATTAATCTAATAGGAAAGCATAAATAAAAGCATATAAAAAGAGCAAATAAAGAACTTATGATGATTTAAATAAAAAGTATAATCTTTATTGCATATAAAGAAATATAAGAAAGTTTAGAACAATAAACCACTCTGAGTCGTTACAAAATTTCTTCTCCTCTCCCGAGACTGCTAGCCTAGCTGCTCATGGAGTAATCCCTTTCTCTTCCTTTATGCAAGGCTCTAGAAGAATTTCTGGACTCCCCTCAAATGGGAGTACAAGAGCCTTTTTATAGGTGTTAGGAGGGAGGAGTTTTACATGATTTTCAGATGTGGAACTAAAGAAAATACTAAGGACTAAAAGATGGATGGATGAGATGGAAAGATCACAAGCAGATAAAGAAAATATAAAATTTTCCTCTTGAAGTATTTCCAAGTATTATCTTTTTTCCTTTAATTTTCAGATCTATCTGCTATTATGAGCGTCCGTCTGTCCCCACGAACCCGCCATGCCGCACGCCCGCCATGCCCGATGCCGCGCCATGCCCGATGTCGTGCGATCACACCAACAAAAGCCGGCATCTCTATTTCACTTGAAACCTCATGCACCTGCATCTTGGATCGAACCCACCACGTTTGAACCAAGCTACTCGCCAGCTCCCACGCTCAAGCCTCGGGCCCGCACCAAAATTCAAATCGCATGAAGCCCACCAAAAACGTGCCAGCCACACTCCTTTACGCTCCTTTTTGATTAGAAAATTACAAAAAGAAACTTTTGTTTCTTTAAAATGACGTCTATATCCTTTTTGGGTTTCTTGCATAGTATCTTCATTTTCTATAATACCGTATGCATCCTTCTTTTATTTAAATTTTTTTTAAGTCCAATTTTCTTCAAACTTGACTCTTTTTGATCTGCAAATCGGACTCTTTGTATCGGCGATCACCTTTCCTGTAAAACATAAAAAAAACATCAAATTTTAATAAATAAAATAAATTAAATATAATTTTTTGCTTTAAATGACTTAAATTAAGTGTTTATCAGTGCGATCCAGGGCATGCTGACTTCATCGATTAGATGGAACTCCAATTCTCCAAATCTGAAAGTCCAATAATCTATGCATTTATTATCCTTAAACTATATTCTTGTTGAATCAGCAATAAAATTTTTATTTTGTTTTACAGATCTCAACCCCATCTCCAACATTCACCAAATGGGTGCTCCTCATCCTCGAGCAAACTGAGTGGAACCTATCTCCAAAGTTTGCCAAGTGGGTGCTCCTCATCCATGGACGAGATGAGTGAAACCCATCTTTAAAGTTTGTCAAACAGGTGCTCCTCATCTACAAATGAGCTGAGCGAAACCCATCTCTGAAGTTCATCAAAACGGCACTCCTCATCTATGGATGAGTTGAGCATAACCCATTTCTTCAATTATCACTAAATGGGTGCTCCTCATCTATGGACGAACTGAGCAGAACCCATCTCCAAAGTTTGCCAAAATAGCATTCCTCATCCATGGATGAGTTGAGCATAACCCATTTCTCCAATGATCACCAAACAGATGCTTCTTATCCATAGACGAGCTGAGCAAAAACTATCTCTGAAGTTCATCAAAACAGTGCTCCTCATCCATAAATGAGTTGAGCAAATCCTATTTCTCCGATGATTGCGAATGGATGCTCCTCATCCATGGATGAATTGAGCATAACCCATTTCTTTGATGATCGCTAAATGGATACTCCTCATCCATAGATGAGTTAAGCAGAAATCATCTTCGAAGTTTACCAAAACGGCGCTCCTCATCCACAGACGAGTTGAGCATAACCCATTTCTTTGACGATTGCCAAATGGGTGCTCCTTGTCCACGGATGAGTTGAGCATAACCTCATCTTCAATGTCTGCCAAATGGGTGCTCTTCATCCATAGATGAGCTAAGCAGAACCCGTCTTTAAAGATTGCCAAACAGGCGCTCCTCATCTACAGATGAGTTGAGCATAATCCCATCTCCAATGTTTGCCAAATGGGTGCTCCTTGTCCACAGATGACCTAAGTAGAATCCATCTCGAAGATCACCAAATGGACACCCCTCATCCATGGACAAACTGGGTGAAATCCATCTCTGAAGTCTGCTAAAACAATGCTCTTCATCCATGGATGAGTTGAGAATAACCTATTTCTCTGACAATCGCCAAACAGACACTCCTCATCCATGGATGAGCTAAGTGGAAACCATCTCCGAAGTTCTCCAAAATGATGCTTCTCATCCACGAACAAGTGGAGCATAATTTGTTTCTATGATGATCACCAAATGCGTGCTTCTCATCCATAGACAAGTTGAGAAGAATCCATCTCTGAAGTTCGCCAAATGGCACTTCTCATCTATGGATTTGTTAAGCATAACCCATCCACAGGCACTCCTCATCCACGGACGAGTTAAGCGATTACCATGATTAAAACCACCCTCATCCCTATATGGCTCGACTGATGATTAGACTCATAGGAAACCAACTTTGGTAGATGTTACCTCATCTCTAGATGAAAATCTACTTAGGCCAAAAAATTTGTTTGGTCGATCCTAAAAATCCGATCTCTGAAACTTGTGAATCATCAAAATAAAAAGAGGAAAGAATATGATATAAAAGACAAGTTTCTATTAAAAATAAAATTCTATACAACTTTTAGGTTAGCCTTGTACAAAAAATACCTCAGTCGAAGCCGACAAGGAGAAAATAGGCTGACCACCAAGTTAGCTCGAACACACTCGAGCTTGAATACAAGAAAAAGTAGAGATCTCAGGCGTTGGCGGGGGCTCCAGGCTTTGGAAGCATGATCACTGTGGGAGGATGGGACTCCACATCTTCGACCACCTAGCTTTTGTCAAACCCTGTATTGGCCTCTGCCTTGGCTTGTGCCTCCCTTGCTGCGATGACCTCGGTCAGCTCTTCCTCCTTCTCATCATCTGACTCTAGTAGTCTGAGATCTATTGGAAAGAATCCTTTACGAGTGCAGAATATGGATCCTCCATCTAAGATTACTAATACTGATGATAATGTCAATACCATAATAGAAAAGAAGAAGAAAGATATAAAAAAAAAGATAATTAAATATTTGAATCAACCCAAGCTTACCTCCATGGGATATGCAAGCTTCGCTATGAAAGAAAGAACAAATACAAGAAGAGATCACATCCTCTCAACTCTCATACGTCAATCTCTCTCTCTCAATAAGAAGCACAAAAGAAATATTCACAATGCTCTCAAAATCCCCCAAGGAGACTCTTTAGCCACTGCTAGCCCCTCTGCTCACACTCTAAGTCGCTACCAGATCCTCAGCCATGCTCACTATTTTCACAGGCCGTCAGACCCCTTTTAAAAGCCCTAAACCGACTCCTGTTAGGATTTTGGCCATTTGATTACCCCTGCATGCATCCGCAACAGTCCGATTGTGCCCGCAAACAACCATGGCCGTCTGATCACATAAATCTATGCATGGACCACACATAGACTGCAAGTGTGGATTGTGTGAGGCTTGCAGTGGTCTGCACATCTTATGCATGCTGCGGCCATGCCGCCTGGGGGCTGTCGGTGCCAGTAGGCCTGGGCACCTGTAGGCCAAGCCTACAAGCTTGTGCATCGCTGTTGGCCATGCTTATGGATCTCATCCATCTTGGGCTTCGCTACTGTGGGTTTTCCTTCTGTGGATCGAATTTTAAGATGCTAAAATTCAACAATCTCCATCTCGACTTGATATTTGGCCTCCACATAACTTTGAGAGCTTTTAGATGATCTCGCTCCCATGTCTTGGGGTAAATACTTGGCTGTGTATAGATGGACAAACATGAAAGTTGAGCTAGGCCATTCGATCCCATCTCCATCATATGCTGTGATCTATCTGATCTGAAACCTGCTCGGGATTGTCTCCTATGGTAATAGAAACTTCATCCTACGACCTGTCATCCTTCCGAGTCTTCCATCTCATATCCAATCCATTTGTACCTAAAACTCTATCTTGTGCTGAGCTCCCACTGGCACCTAAAGCTTCACCTCGCACTGAGCTCCTGATCAAGAGGTAATATCTTCTATAATTTTTTTTCTTCATAATAATCCTATTGCCATGCACAACCTTTAGGATTCCATCATCAGCTCTCCATCTATAGCTGCTCGAATTCAGTCTGGTCAGTGACATCAAATTACTTTTGAAATTGGGTGTGTATCGGATCTCATCTAATTTCTTCACTGCTCCATCATGGGTTGTAAGCTGACAGTCTCAATCCTTTAATCGCACAGCTTGATCAATTCGATAGATAAATAGTATCCTCACTACTCTTTAGGAAATCAAATAGTTTCTCTCTGCAACAAATATGATGTGAACATGTAGAATCTAAAATTTACCATGAGGAAGAAGTACATACCTTATCAGACATGAGAAAAATATCATCACTTTCTTTCGTATCGCTATCTTGAATTGTCACTGTAGTAGCCTTCGTCCGATCTCTGAGCTGTAGACAATCTCTAACTCGATGTCCTAACTTATCACACCAATAGTATCTGATCTTGCTGAAGTCCTTTGACTTAGATCTGAACTGCTCATCTTGCGATCCTCTATCCCTTTATCCTCTGCCACCACTACCTCCAGTCACTGCCAAAGTCGAGTCGCCGCTTGAACTCGAAGCTCGATTCTCCTACCTGAGAATCTCATGTTGAAATTCGAGATTTGGTGCATGCATATATGTTTCAAAATTTTATTTTTTAAACACCGCAGTGGAGAACAAGATTAAAATACTTTTAATTTAAATTATGTATGCATAAAAATATAAAACCATATGGATCTATCTCATATACTGAAATTGATATATGCTGAAATTCAGATTGTGATCAAATCACATATCTGTTTCGCAATCTTTTTCTTCAAATCTAGATCTGAAAGAAAAGAGATTTTTTTATTAGCTGTACAAGTGTCTGACCTCTATAAGTATCCACTCGAGATTAGCCTGCAACAGTCCTTTTTAATTTGAATTTTTATTTTTCAAAATTCAGTCTGCTAAATTTGAACGAAGCCTGGATCGTGATCAATGCTTGATCTCTTTTCTTGATGTTCATCTTCTCCTCTTTTCTAGAGTTCCTTTCTTGCTATATGCTGCTACCAGATGCTAGAAACTAGCAAGAAAGAGGCACCCAACAGCCTTTGGGTATGGGACTCCATGGGACGAGCATCCCAAGAGAAAGAGAGGGAGAGGAAGAGAGGGCATGGGACCTTTTTTTTGGCATGTGGGGTTGTTGGTTTTGATGCTCTAGGGATCTTAGGAGAGGTCCTTTTAAATAGGCACAAGGATTGAATCCTATTTAATCTCATAATACAAGTCCTACTTGCATTGAGTTTTCTATTAACTTAAGTTATCTAACTTACTTTAGGAGACCCTTTAGGTGCCAACAATTGGAGCCCTTGCACCCTAATAAGATACTCCAAAACACACGCAAGAGATATCCCAAAGGAGAACTAAAAGCTCTCTAATCAATGGACATGCCCAACTTGATCAAATCAAGGTGGTGCCCAATAATAACTATTAAGAAAATTAATTAGAGACTTGCACCCTTAATTTATGTGATCCATAATCTTAGACACCTAACAATTAGACTCTCATAAATTTTATTTATATAGGTTATTAGCAGATAATTAAGTTAAAATTATCTTATCAAATAAGTAATCCCAACGGAAAGAAGAATTGGATCCAACCATGTGCTAGTAAGGTTATCATGAACCCAATGAATTTCTTTAAACCCAATTGACACTTCATAAGCTCAATTACTAATTGCAAACCTAATCCCTTTATTGTGTGACCCCATAAATTTAATTTTATCTGATAGTGAGATATACAATGATCTCTTATCATTATATCATTGAAACTCTTTTCAATGGATCGAAGTAATTCCACTCTAACTCAGCAAAGATTGTCAATCTGAAATAATCCTAGTGAGCTCTAACAATCCACCAGTGACATCTAGCAATATGTAGTGGCAATCCAGTAGAACTGAAATAAATATTTAGGTATAGTTAATGTGTGATTCAGTCTCTCTATCGTGAGTTCCGACTAGATGGTAGGTCATGGATAAATCGTCAGACCTCAATATTAGTCATATGATAGATTCGATTAGCTCAAGTCTAATTGTGACTTTTATGAAATTTTTTTTTCATCAATCATACTGCTGTAGCCACAGACTTTTAGACTTAGCCTCTCAAATTTCATAGGGCTACTCCTTTCTATCAAGATCGATAGATCCTATCTTGATGCGCACCCCACTCCTACAGTGGACCAACTGTCGCTAACATCCACTACAAAAGCTCATTGAGACCCATATTTATGTGTCAGTCAAACTTCAATAGCCTCACTGTGAGTAGCAGTACCATCTAAAGTTAAAAGATCAGTTACACAATTAGAGCATCGAGATAATCACTGATGATCGAAAAGAAATCTAAGTGATCTCTCATATGGTCATGTTCAGTACTAGTTGTTTTCTAACAACTATCCACACTCATCGTCCCGTGTCTCTACATAGTAGATCAGAGACTCATTTATCTCGAAGAAAGTGATTTATACACCAGTCTATCCAGATTAATCACAATCCTCATGATGATCCTATGATTGGGAGCATTTAGGAATTAAATATATGTCTCTAATTCTCAACATCTTGAGAATATGTATCGAAATTAATTTCATGGACGATTCAAGAACACATCACACTTGAATGAAAAAGAAATTATCTTTTTATTGATCATATCAATATATTAAGTATAAAATTATATCTTAAAATTATTACAATGTGTCAGTCATATTGACTTCTAGGATATACATCTAACAATCTTTCACTTGGACTAAAGCAATTGGCTACAAATCTAAGTCCCATCTTCTCAAGGTGGACTTTCATTTTTGGTTGGCTTAACTGCTTAGTTAGCGGGTCTGTCACATTGTTTGCAGAGTCTACTCTTCACACCTCGACATATTTTTTTTCGAGGTAGTCACGTATGATATGAAATATCGCTCGATGTGCTTAGATTTCTGACGAGACTTCGACTCCTTAGCAAGTGCTATGTTTCCATTATTATCGTAGTACAGTGGTATGGCATCCAATGTCATAACCTCAAGTTCCGCAATGAACTTTTTAAATCAGAAGCCTTCTTTTACAGCATTCGAAGCAGCGACATACTCAGCCTCCGTGGTCGAATCCGCTATGATGGATTGCTTGAAACTCTTCCAGCTAACTGTGCCACCATTACAAATAAACACATTTCTGACATAGATTTTCTATTATCAAGATCAGACATGAAGTTTGAATTAGTATACCCCTTGACTTGCAACTCAGAATCACCTCCAAAGATCAAGAACAAATTCTTAGTCCTTCTTAAGTACTTAAAGATATTCTTCATAGCTATCCAGTGCTCTTCATCTGGATTCGACTGATACCTACTCATGACACTCACAGCAAAGATAATATCAGGTCGAGTACATAGCAAGACGTACATGAGGCTCCCTATTGCTGAGGCGTAAAGAATCTTTCTCATGTGCTGCACCTCCTCAGATGTGGTCGGACATATCATCTTGGAGAGACTAATACCATGCCTGAGAGGTAAGAGATCTCTCTTGAAGTTTTCCATACTGAATCTTTTCAGCACCTTCTCTATGTACAGCTTTTGTGACAGGCCAAGCATCCGTTTAGGTCTATCCCTATAGACCTTAATTCTGAAAATATAGGACGCTTCCTCAAGGTCTTTCATGAAAATTTTTTTGGACAACCATCTTTTGACCATAGTCAGCATGGAAATATCATTCTCAATGAGGAGAATATCATCCACGTACAATATGAGGAAAGTAATCGCACTCCTACTGACCCTCTTGTATACGCAAGGTTCCTCTTCAATTTTGATGAAATCAAATGATTTGATTGTCTCATCAAAATGGTGGTTCCAACTCTGAGAAGCTTGCTTTAATCTGTATGTGGATCTTTGCAGCTTGCAGACTCTATGATCGCCATCATCGGACGTGAAACCCATAGGCTGCTCCATATAGATATCTTCCTCTAGATATCAATTTAGAAAAATAATTTTCACATCCATCTGCCAGATTTCATAATCATAGTAAGCCGCAACAGCAAGTAAAGTACGAATGGATTTCAGCATGGCTATGGATAAGAAGATTTTTTGATAGTCAATACCCTCATGCTAACTATAACCTTTAGCCACAAGTCTAGCTCTATAGGTCTTTACCTTACCATCGGCACATATCTTCCTTATGTAGATCTATTTACACTCAATGGGTACAATACCCTCAGGTGGATCCACTAAAGTCCAGACTTGGTTTGAGTGCATCGAGTCAATTTCTAACTTCATAGCATTTAATATTTCCCAAAATTGATGTTGGATATCGCCGCATCAAAGGTATTAGGATCGTTACTATGACCCCTATCTCCCATAAGGAACATTTTCTTTACTTCCTTCGTAAGCATACCCAAGTATCTTTCAGGAGGTTGAAAGACCCTGCTAGATCTACGAGGTGGTGGAGGAACATCAACTACTGGCTCATGGACTATGGGTTCCTGAGGATCTATAGCTCTTGGCTCTTCAGAGACTTTCTCTTCGAGCTCCACTAACCTCCCACTGCCGCCATCCTGGATAAATTAATTTTTTAGAATATGGTGTTTTGACTCACAATCACATTATGGTCTTGTGAAAAGTAGTAGTATTCCATGGATTCTTTTGGATACCCTATAAAGCGAGCTATAATAGATCTATCCTCTAACTTATCCACCATCTGTCTTTGACATAGGCAGGATATCCTCAAGTCTTAAGATAACCTAGACTTGGCTTCTTACCAAATCATATCTCATACGGTGTAGTAGGAACGGACTTTGATGGAACCCTATTTAATAGTGAATGGCAGTTAACAAGGCATGTCCCAAAGAAATAAGGATAGATCAGTGAAGCTCATCATGGATTGAACTATATCCAATAGGATCCTGTTCCTCCTTTGGATACTCTGTTGAGCTTAGGTGTTCCAAGAGGGATCCATTGAGAGATTATGCCATTGTCTTTAAGATATCTCAAAAATTTTTGATTAAAGTATTCACCTCCTTGATCAGATCGAAGAACTTTAATGAATTTACCTGTCTGCTTTTCTACTTCATGTCTGAATTCTTTAAACTTTTTAAAGGCCTCAGACTTGTGTTTCATGAGATATACATATCCGTACCTAGACAGATCATCGATAAAAATAATGAAATAGATATAACCATCCCTGGCTTGCATATTAAATGGCCCATATACGTTGGTGTGTACCAGGACGAGTAGCTCAGTGGCCCTTTCTCCATGTCCTACGAAGGATAACTTGGCCATCTTTCTTTGAAGGCAAGATTCACAAGTTGGATACGACTCTGGGTTAAGAGAGCCAAGGATCTCATCTTTTTTCAATCTGTTTATCCTATCCTCTCCAATATGACCTAGTCTATGGTGCCACAAGTACTTCTGATTAATTTTATTTCTAGAACTTTTTTGGCCTATGACACTCATTATTTGCTCGTTTAGGTTCACATTCGCATCAACATGCAAGTGATAAAGACTGTCAATTAAAAGATCTCATGCAACCAATTTATTTCATAAATAAATGAAATAAAAGTGTTTATTGAAATAAATTTTAAAACCTTCCTGTGCTAGCACAGACACAAAAATAAATTTTGACTAGCTACAGAAACATAATAACAGTCTTTCAAATCTAATCT
Source organism: Elaeis guineensis (assembly GCF_000442705.2). Lineage (NCBI taxonomy): Eukaryota > Viridiplantae > Streptophyta > Magnoliopsida > Arecales > Arecaceae > Elaeis > Elaeis guineensis. The sequence continues at coordinate 57,713,103 of NC_025999.2, read as the reverse complement.
AATACCAAATGATAATCGAAGAGGATAAGTACCAACGATCTCTGCAGCAACCTTTACTCTATTGCTGATCTGAAGGATCATGTCACCTTCTCTCAATCTCTTACTTTCTATTAGACCCTGCATTGAGGTACATATATGAGCACTCGAGCCAGAGTCTAATATCCAACTAGAAGTAGAAGAAATCGTAAGGTTAGATTCTATTATGAGTGTACCTTTGAAAGATTTATCATCCTTTTTGATTTTTAGGCTCTCCAGATATTTTGGATAGTTCCTCCTCCAGTGGCCTTCAGCATGACAGTGGAAACACTTTCTCCTTACCTCAGCCACCTTTGGACCATCCTTCTTCGGCTTTCTCTCTTTCTTTTGCTTCTTCGTGGATTTAACCTTCTTTCTTCTAGTAGACCTTTTTTTGGAAGAAGAAGTCCACTTTATAGCAAGAACAGTGCCCTTGAACTCTTCAAGGTACCCTCCGTAGTGACCAACATGTTGACAAATTCAAGAATAGTACAGTCAAGTTTGTTCATATAAAAATTCATAATGAATTGACTATATAAACTAGTAAGGAATTGAAGGATTAGATCCATCTGCAATTCCTTTTGCATATCTAGCCCAAACTTCTTAAGCTCTTTAATGTCCTTGATCACTGTCATATAGTGCTCATGGACAGACTGTCCCTCGTGCATCTTCTGATTGAAGAGTCTCTTGGATACTTTGAAGCGCGCAGTATGGCTTTGCTCACCATACAACTCTTGTAGGTGAGTGATCATGGCCGAGCAGTGGGCATATGCTCGTCCTAGCTTTGCAACTCATTTGACATGGATGCCAGCACATAGCAATTGACCTGACTGTCTTCATCCGTCTACTTCTCAAAAGCAGCGCTTTGCTCAGCAGTAGGATGGTTTGGTAGCACTACGGGATCCTGATCAAAAATATGGCTTAACTTTTCTGAGATCAAGATAATTTTGAGATTTTTAAGCCAATCTTTGAAATTATTATCGATCAAATGATTGATTTCAAGGATACGGGCTAGAAGATTTGAGGCTGATATGATAGTTTAACTGCGAGAATAGAGATTCAAGTTAGACTTTTGTATTTAATATTTATATTTACTTTTAAAAATTTTAAGATGTAAATAATGACTCCCACTAATTTATCAGATCCCTCCACTCTCTAGAAAGAAAACGAAAATCCTAACGCGATAAAGGATTCCTAGTGGGTGCTGCAGTCTCACCGATGATATGCACCTCACCTAACAGTTATTAGTAACATGCACATCGATGCGTAGGCAACTCTTTGCCCAGATGCTTCTCTAAGCATGTTACAGTATCTTGATCTCTAAGTCATGTGGGCTCACCTAACAGTTATTGCCTATATTTCTTAGGTAAGTCCGATCCACCATTCACAAGTAGGTGCAAGGCCGTCATTGGGTCCCTCACCTAACAGTTATTGGGGCCAACTCCATCCTTATCCTGAAGCAACTCTTTGCTAATAGAGTTGTTGCATGATCCTGATGTAACTGAACCGCTGTGACTAGCCGAGAACAATCAACGTCGGTAGCACACCCACACATCTACAATGGTGGAAGATCTATAGACTTAATATTTATGGAGAGATTTGAGTTTAGGTCTCATCTAATCAGTCATCATATGATTGATATAACTGGAATGGGCTAAACTCAATCGCTAAGTGACCTAATTCAAGACTCAATTTTTCAAATTGGCCAGGTATATGGAGATCAGTGGGGGTCTCCCGTTGCCTTCCTAAGACACTAATAAATTGATCAAATCAATTAATGAAACCAATTAAATAATCACATCTCATTAACTTATCTTAGATACTAATAGGTCGATTGATCAGAATTGGTTAGCTCAAGCGAATCGGGCTCAAACCTACAAGCCAAATTAGGTCTTTAGGTTAATCGATTCTACATATGGGATTCAATCGATTTGATCAACAATAATTGTATGATTATTAACTTAATTGATCTAGCCTTAATCAATACTTGACTCAGTTTGATCAATTACTTAGTTAAATTAGATCCATATGACTCAAATCAAAAATCTTAAATGCAATCCTATTATATGACCTAATTAATGGTTTTTCCGTGATCAAAATCCTCATGCACAAACACAAATTTTAGATTCTAAAATCATATTTTAGATCTAAATTTTTGCGTGAAAGTAAGTTTCAAAATATAAAAATAATTTTTAGATTTTAACATACAAATATATATCATATATATGCATGTAAAATTAGATTTAAATAAAATTTCAGATCTAAACATGATATCATATATCTCATATACTAATCATGAATCAGATTAAAAATAAATTTATGATCTAAATATATAATCATATATCATATATATGAATCAAAATTTAGATCATATAAAAATTTCAGATTTTATGCATGCATCTATGTATCATATGAACATGAACTAGAATTCTTTCTAGATCAAAATTCAGATCTGTACATACAATTACATATCAACTATATATTTTAAAATTAAATCTAAAATTAAATTTTAGATTAAAAATCCTTCTATATATCTCATGTATCAAAAAAAAATCTAATTTTAAAATCTTTTTAAAACCATGCATATCAAAATTCAGCATATGAAAACCCATGACTCTGATACTATTGTTGAAATTTGGGGTTTGGTGCATGCATATATATTTCAAAACTTTATTTTCTAAACACCACAGTGAAGAACAAGATCAAAATACTTTTAATCTAAATTATGTATGTATAAAAATATAAAATCACATGGATCTATCTCATATGCTAAAATTGATATATGCTGAAATTCAGATTGTGATCAAATCACATACCTGTTTCGCAATCTTTTTCTTCAAATCTAGATCTGAAAGAGAAGTGGTTCTCTCTTAGCTGCACAAGTATCCGATCTCTATAAATATCCACTCGAGATCAATCTGGAACAGTCTTCTTTAATCTAAATTTTTATTTTTCAAAATTCAGCCTGCTGAATCTGAATGAAGCCTGGATCGCAATCAACACTTGATCTCTTTTCTTGATCTTTTTCTTCTCTTCTTTTTTAAAGTTTCTCCTCTTATTATATGCTACTATTAGATACTAAAAACTAGCAAGAAAGAGGCACCCAATAGCCTTTGGGTGTGGGACTCCTTGGGATGCGCGTCCCAAGAGAAAGAGGGTGTGGGACGCCCAAGGGAAGAGAAAGGGAGAGGAAGAGAGGGTGTGGGACTTCTCTATTGGCATGTAGGATTGCTGATTTTGATGCTCTAGGGATCTTAAGGGAGGTCTTTTTAAATAGGCACAAGGATTGAATCCTATTCAATCTCATAATACAAGTCCTACTTGCATTGGGTTTCCTTTTAACTTAAGTTATCTAACTTACTTTAGGAGACCCTTTAGGCGCCAATAATTGGAACCCTTGCACTCATAATAAGATACCCCAAAATACACCCAAGAGACACCCCATAAGAGAACTAAAAGTTCTCTAATCAATGGACATGCCCAACTTGATTAAATCAAGGTGGTGCCCAAGAATAACTATCAAGGAAATTAATTGGGGACTTGCATCCTTAATTTATGTGACCAATAATCTTAGACACCCAATAATTGAAGTCTCATGAATCTTATTCATGTAGATTATTAGTAAGTAATTAAGTTAGAATTATCTTATCAAATAAGTAATCTCAATGGAAAGAGGAATTGGGTCCAACCATGTGTAGCAAGGTTATCATGAACCCAATGAGTTTCTCTAAATCCAATTGACACTTCATAAGCTCAATTACTAATTTTAGACCTAATTTCTTTGTTGTGTGACCTTATAGGTTCAATTCTATCTGATAGTGAGATATACAATGATCTCTTATCATTGTATCATTAAAACTCTTTTTAGTGGATCGGAACAATTTCACTCTAACTCAGCAAGGATTGTTGATCTGAAATAATTCTAGTGAGCCTCATAATCTACCAGTGATATCTAGCAGTATGTAATGGTAACTCAGTAGAACTGAAATGAACCTTTAGATGTAGTTAACGTGTGATTCAGTCTCTCTATCATGAGTCTCGACTAGATGGCAGATCATGGATAAATCGTCAAACTTCAACATTAGTCATATGATAGATTCGATTAGCTCAAGTCCAGTTGTGACTTCTATGGAAACTCTTTTCTATCAATCACTGCTGTGGTCACAGATTCTTGGACTTAGCCTTTCAAATCTCATAGGGCTACTCTTTTCTATCAAGATCGATAGATCCTATCTTGATGCACACCCCACTCCTACAGTGAACCAACTGTCACCAACATCCACTACAAGGGCTCATTTAAATCCATATTTATGTGTCAGTCAAATTTTAGCTACCTCATTGTGAGTAGCAGTACCATCTCAAATCAAAAGACTAGTCACATAACTGCAGCATTGAGATAATCATTGACAATCGAATAAAAATCCAAGTGATCTCTCGTATGGTCATGCTCAGTACTAGTTGTTCTCTAACAACTATCCACACTCGTCGTCCTGTGTCTGTTCATGAGTCTCGACTAGATGGCAGGTCATGGATAAATCGTCAAACCTCAACATTAGTCATATGATAGATTCGATTAGCTCAAGTCCAGTTGTGACTTCTATGAAAACTCTTTTCTATCAATCATACTGCTGTGGTCACAGATTCTTGGACTTAGCCTCTCAAATCTCATAGGGCTACTCTTTTCTATCAAGATTGATAGATCCTATCTTGATGCACACCCCACTCCTACAGTGAACCAACTGTCACCAACATCCACTATAAGGGCTCATTTAAATTCATGTTTATGTGTTAGTCAAATTTTAGCTACCTCTTTGCGAGTAGCAGTACCATCTCAAGTCAAAAGACTAGTCACATAACTACAGCATCGAGATAATCATTGACGATCGAATAGAAATTCAAGTGATCTGTCATATGGTCATGCTCAGTACTAGTTGTTCTCTAACAACTATCCACACTCGTCGTCCTGTGTCTGTACACAGTAGATCAAAGACTCATCTATCCCGAAGAAAGTGATTTGTATGCCAGTCTATCTGGATCAATCACCATCCTCGTGATGATCCTATGATCGAAAGTATTTAAGAATTAAATACATATCTCTAATTATCAACATCTTGAGAATATGTATCGAAACTAATTCCATGCACGATTTAAGAACAAATCACACTTGAATGAAAAAGAAATTACCCTTTTATTGATCATATCAATATATTAAGTACAAAATTATATCTTAAAATTATTACAATATGTCAGCCATATTGACTTCTAGGACATACATCTAACACCTTATTTTGGAGATGTATAGAAGTGACCTTATCCATCTTGATAGTGCTCTTATGAAAAGAGTAGTCACCAAAGACTCAAAAAAGGAAGAAGCGATGAAAGCAAGACCAATGCCATGATTTTCTCCTCAATCTTCTCACCAATGTTGAGAAGATCAGTGAAGATTTTTTGGATGTTACTAAGATGCTCTTACATATTCTGCCTCTCGCTCATCCAAAGCTAGTAGAACTTCTTCTAAAAGAAAAGAGCATTGGTGAGTGACTTTGTTTGATATATCTCCTCGAGCTTCATCCATATTTTCTAGAAGTCTCATTAATGAAAGAATAATGTCCTATAAGTCAATCACATATGGGATGCGATGGGATATTTATTATAATTTATTTTTCAGACTCATATAATTGATATTTATATTATTAATAAAATATATATTTTTGATTCATTATATGCTGCATGTTATTGTTTTTAAGATTATAATGAACCCCATAGGTCTGGATAATGATTTTAGGGCCGTGATGAGATCACGTCAGTGAGATTTAAATCTTTGATAGCCAGAACCTAAAATATTTCTAGTCATTAGTATATTGAGTCAGGGATTATGATACCGGTAAGACTAGTATGTCCTATGTATGCTTAGAAATAAGGGTGGTTGATCTCACAACCACTTGTATGGTGACACTAATACAAGGATATGGGTGCTCATTAGAGAATGAGTTCACTGAATTGACTTATAAGAAAATATCAGATGGAGTCTTATTTACATGTCAACTGATGATTTTCTAGTGGGAGTTGTGTAAGTAATCCTTTGACCTGAGATCACCATGGTACCTTGTATACATGAATCCATATTTTGGTTCACTTCCTAACTTGATTCTTTGATCCTTGTATGGGGTGTTCTGAATGTGGTGAAGAGTGCATGAAGGTTGTGAGTGGTCAATAAGAGATCAGTCACTCCTAATAAGGGGAGCAAACATCCTATGTGATCTCATAGGTCGATGATTCGAAAGTCTTTGACCAAAATAGGATAATAATTAAATTTTTTTTTTAATATATCATCAACTGAATCATCACCTTCAGATCAAGATACATAAAGATAAGTGATTGGATTTGACATATTTTCATGCCCACAGCTCATCTGGGATGTTATTTGATTAAAGGATTGAATTACATGGTAACTTGCCACTGAAGGATATTTTAATAATTTTTCATCAAAATTTTAAATCTTTCGGATAGTCATGATATATTACTAGACATCAATCTTGACTTATAAATTTATTAGCATTAAAAGAGTTTAATTCTAAAATGAATTAAGAAGAGTCCTAGTTGATTGGAACTCTTTGGGTGGCCTAATCTCATCGGATTAGGGTTACGTTGAAAGTCTTGATCTATAGCTGGCTAGATTTGAAATCCAATGGATCACACACTTTAAAATTTAGCTTTGATCTAATTTAATTAGAGTTTAATATAAATTTTATGGGTTAATCAGATATGCTAGCACATTGTATTAACCTAAGTTCCTAAATTGGTTTAGATCAAAGTGTTTGAGCTAACCTAGACCAGTTGTCCTAGACCTAATGGGATTGGATCTATCTTAATTGGTTTCCTACCCAACTTGAAATAGTTTCAAGTGGAGAAGGACTCCTCTGCACCCACCAGATGCCACACCAAAATAATAATGCCGCCCCACTCTAATTACCATGTGAAGATGAAGAGTCCTTCTTAATGAAGACTCTTATCTTTATACGTTGCCTTAAATGATAAACCAGAAGTCCCTTGATTTATTGCCAAAATTAAATGGTATTTTTATGGCACGTAGAAGAAGGAGAGTCCTTCTGTGAGAAGTCTTCATGCACTAAAAATTCTACATAGTAAATTTATTAACCGCATGAGAAGATGGAGTGCCAAAGGTTGGCGCTCCTTCATCCCATGACACATCCTTTGGTCCCCTATATATGTGGGATGTCCCACATAGCTACCTACTATGATTTTGGGTTAGAACTAGAGAGAAGGGATGTAGAAATCATAAAAAAAATTCTAAAAAAAATCTAAGAAAAAATAAGAGAAAATTGAGTGGCAAAAGTTGCAAGAAGGGTGGTGAGATTTTTAGCAAGTGCTGTTAGTATGCCCTAGAGTTTGGTTTTTTCATATGTTGGAGCCAAAAATCAAATTTTAAGTTGTGAGACATCTGAAGAGTATCTTCTTGGTGTCATTTTGGTGGTAAGATCGGAAGCAACTGGGCTTTGGCGCATTCATTCCTTGAGTTCAAAATCGACAGTGTTCTTGAGAAGAAAAGGTTGCAGCAGTGCACCGATTAGGAAGGACCTTAGCTAACTTCCATGTGGATCATCATTGGAGGGCTTCTACTTTGGAGTGTTATGGAGAACACCAACGTGCCTCTTTATCTTTTTTAGTAAAAGTAAAAATTCTATTCTTTTTTTGCATGCTTATTTTGTTTTATCGATATCGGCAAGGTGATTCTAGGATTTTGGGTTCGGCTCAATAGTTTTAATTATTAAAGCTATTGACTTATTTGATTTTAAAAATTTTAAAAATTATTTTTTACTGTGTGATCGAAATCCAATAATGGTATTAGAGCCATCCTTGTCTAATTCGATCAAACAAGTGCAAAATAGTTTCATAGAATTGTTATTGATCATATATTACCCAAAATGTTGCATTGATTTTTAGCATTGATCTTTAATCTCAAAAAATATTTTTGACTTTATATGTACCATGATTTTAAATTTTAATTATTAAAATTATAAATTTTTGATAATTTGGAATTTATTTTATTAGGATAGCTTTATGCTTAAATCGATGTATGGTTAAGGGTGTTATGCATGCCTAATATGATTAGGGGTTGCTTTATTTTTCAATATGCTTGTCATATGTTATGACTTCAATTATACCTTTATATGAATTTTTGGCATGATTATATGATTGCTATTGTAATTTATGTTTACATGCCATATTGCATAATATGTAAAGTATATTTTATGTAGTCATAGTTAGGATGTGCCAAGACCAGTTCAAAGTTTTCTTAAAAATTATATTAAATTATAATGTCAGGATTTACTTTCAATTCAAAAGTCAAATTCTTTAGATCAATTGGTGTCAAGAAAAGTATGAAAGATGATTTTATAATTAAGTTTGTATGCTGGTCTGGCCAACTCTGTTGGTGTCTAAGAAAAGCTACGGGATGCCTCCCACCTACTAACCTGACCAATTTGGTCTTATTGAATTTCGAACTTAGATTGATTAGTGATGTAGATATTATAAGGGTCTTCCTTCAAACTTGATCAATAGAGTATGTCAAGATCTTAGTGAGCTTGTTGTGCTATCCACAAGGCCTACTATAGAAATTGATATAATATTGACCAAGTGCTTTTTGATGCTTATAGCATATTTTGAATAGTGTTGCTTTGTTGTGCTATCCACAAGGACAGCATTATTTAAGTATGACCATATGGGAGTGAAGGATCAACTTAACTAGAACACTATAGTTTGTTGTGCTATCCATAAGGCTATATATGATCTAGAGGTCAGAAAAAAAAATATTGAGAATTGTAGAGGTACAATTGGTAAAGAATTACCTACTCTTGAACTCATGAACACTTAATATGCTATCCACAGGTGTTTGTAAGGAGTAAGGATCTCAACTCTATTAAGAAATATTAGTATGTTTCTCGATTTTCATAGATGAGAGCTATGAAGTTTGATAAAATAGTGAGAGACACAATTAGACAAAAATCCTAATCTAGTTGTGAATGTCATCTTGAGTTATCCGCATATATTGTGTTCTTGTTGTTGTAGATTAATTATACACATGGCATCCTCACTGTCACTTAGAGGTATACTAGATGCAAACAAATTGATCAGATCTAACTATGTGGATTGGTTTAGGAACCTAAAAATTATTCTCACTCAGGAGAAAGTTTCCTACATTATGGATACACCTGTACCAGATTCTCTTGGGAAAGATACTTTCGAGGAGGAAAGGGCCATAGACAAGATGTGGAAAGATGACAGTGTGACTGTCAAATACATCATGCTTGCCTCCATGAGCAACGAGCTTCAGAGGCAGCATAAGGACATGATGTTTCCTCTATATTTCTTAATCTTAAGGAGTTATATGGGGAACAAAATCAAACTGCTCGATATGAGATATCAAAGTAGTTATTCCATGTCTACATGACTGAAGGCATCTTTGTGCAAATGCATGTCCTGAAGATGATTGATTTGATCACTCATTTGGGATAGCTGAATTTTGCCATGGATGGTGTTGCCCAGCTATGCAACCCAAGAGGGGGGGTGAATTGGGTTTTAAAAATTTTAGGCTTAACTAATTACTTGTAAAAATTATATATCAAAAGCTTGATGAATGAAGAGAGAGACTTTGGTTTGAGATTAATTACTTAAAACAAGAATGCAAGGATATAATGGAGAATTAAAGAGAAACAATAAAGCATGCCACAAACACAATGATTTATAGTGGTTCGGTGCCAACCTTGCACCTACATCCACTCCCCAAGCTCCTACTTGGGAATTCCAATCCACTATACTTTGTATTCAACCCGAATACAACCGTCGAAAACTCCGACACTAGCTATCCCAAGCTAGCCCACTTGTTTCCCAGGTACAAGCCGACCCAATACACTCCGATTTCAGGTTCGGATCAACCTTTTCTTGTTTTGGAAACCCTCCAAAACAAAAACAATTACTCACAAGATAAAATCAGTTTAGAGCACAAATAAGTACAAGAATAGCTCCTTAAGTGAGCGAATATAACAATAAATACGCTTTACTCAAATGAAGAAGCCCCTCTTCGATTTCCTCAAAGTGGATGAGAGATGAAGTAAATGCTTGAGGAGTTGGTGAGCTTGATTGATGGCTTCTTGAAGGCTTTAAATGAGCTCTTGAATGAGGTTGAGTAGTTGACTTGAAAAGCTTTCTCTTGAATGCACTTGAATGCCCTCTTGAATGCTCTTGATTTTCTCTTTTTCAAATCACTTGAATGCCTCTTGGATATTTTGATCTCTCTTGTTTTTGTTTTCCACCTTTTGAAACCTTTATAGCCTTAAGAGACAAGGGAAAACAAACTAGGCAGAAAAAGAGCCGTTAGAGCACAAAAAGCAGCATTAAAAAGCAACCAAATCTGGCCAAAAACTAGCCGTTACAGGTAAATCCCGTCATATGAGTCGACTCATGAGTCGACTCATGCCTCAGGGGTCGACTCATGAGTCGACCTCTGTTGCAAAGTCCAGAGATTGGGTTTCTGGATTTTCTTGGCCCAAAACAGCAGAGGTCGACTCATGAGTCGACTCATGCCTTGTGGGTCGACTCATGAGTCGACTCACAGGTCGTGCCAAGCCAGAAAACCAGCGTGCCATGGCTAATCTTTGCGTGCCAATCAGCTCATAGTTTCATGAGTTGACTCATGAGTCGACTCATGAACTTCAAACCTTCATAACTCCAAAAATATAAGTCCAAAAACCATGAAACTTTCACCAATAGATTACATATCATTTGTTCTACACGATGATGCTATCAAATCAGAGTTTTGATGAAATTACGATTTTGCCCCTGTAGAGCATAAGGTCTTTTTCACATAAAAATTATTTGTATCCCTTCCAACTGTTTTGTAGTCATCAAAATCAATCTAGGAGCAACAATCTCCCCCTTTTTGATGATGACAAAACATTTGAACAAAAGCATTTTTCTGAATCATGAATTTCAACAGATTGCATTTTAGGTGCATATGCTTGAAAAGAGTATGATTCTTTTGGCATGTGAAACAACTGGTTATATGCATAAATAGTTTGTCCATTTGCTTAAAGATTGTAAGATATGCTCATTGGATAATTGTTTTGGTGTTAGAGCAGAAAATTTGATTTTATTATCAGAGCAAACTGTATTTGAAAAAATTTTCTCAATTCTCAAAACTAGTCATGTGTGCCAAAGCATATTGAATAGTTGATTTGGAAAGAGTATTAGATCATTTAAGTTTAAGATGTATCAGAGCAAGAGAAATGAAAATCCTGCAATGTATCAGTGTAGGGAAAACAATTTTACAAAGTATCAGAGAAAAATTTTGCAAAGTATCAGAGTAATAAAAAATAGTTTTTCAATGTATCAGAGTAAAATTGAGTAATGTATCGGAGTAGTAAAATTGTCAAAATATTAGAGCAATGTATTCAATATATCAGAGTGGGTTTGGAATTTGAAAGCCTATCAAAGCATATTCAATGGTTTACAGCAAATCAGAGTATGAATAATTTTAAAAGGTACTTATTTGCAGTATATTTAGCATTTGTACTTATATTTAGCATTTGTACTTAAAATTGTCAATGTATTAATTTCTCATAATTTGTAGTGTTTGCTTTTGATGGATTTTGATGGATTTCTTTGTGTTTAATTTCTCCCCCTTTTTGACATCATCAAACAAGGTTAAGTCCTTTTTCTGAAGCATTCTTTAATTTTTCCTCTTGTAGGGTTTGCTCCCCCTTAATGAAGCAACTATTAACAGCAATCATAAAATGATAATACCATAAAGAGAAGACAATATTTCACAAAAGAGAATATATAACCAAAGTAAGATAATCATCATTCCAAAGGTAAAGCCATAATTGTTTCAGTACATAGATTGTAACATAAAAAGTAACATACAAAGTCAACTAGCTCATGTCAATACATGGCCCCAAAAAAAAATACAGATCCTAGAGAGGACTAAACACTAAGACCTAGGATCTAGAAATGATCAATGATCAGAATCATCAGAAATGTGATAAGGAGCAGATGAATCTGGATCTGAGATGCGTCCTCGACCCCGTCTGCCTCTGGCACGAGAGGAAGAACTGGCACGAGCAGGTGAACGGGAGGAACTAGGTGGCTGAGAACGCTGAGAAGCTAGGGACTGAACTGAAAGGGTAAGTCTGATGGAGTCAAGTACAGTCAGTGCCCTGGAGACAGCCTGGAGAAGTGCAGTGAACTGAGTAGTAGCTTGCTCACTTGATCCTCTGATCTCCTTCCTCAGTAACTCATAACCGCCCTCAAGAGCTCCTCTGAGTCTGCCGGCCTCTGCAGTGAGATCAGTGACCTCAATCGTAGACTCCTGAGGCTGAGGGTGTGCCAAATCGAAGACCTGCCCCTGTAACTCGAGAACTCTGCCAGTCAGTCTCAGTACAGTGTCCTCAAGCTGCTGAATCCTCATGGACTGATCTGCCATCATCTGATATACTGTGGAGATGTGGGGAGTCAAAGTCTGATCAGTAGAAGTAGCCCCTGGTACAAATGAAGTACTGCTCATCTGACTCGACATCAAAGAGACCATACGCTATGCAATCCGCTCAATCTGATAATCAGACAGTGTGAACTCTGGCGGAGGTGCTCTGCTCTCTGGCTGATGCACAGGTGTGGGTATCCTGGTAAACTCAGAAGGGCCAGCCTCTGGATCCGGAAAGAACTGTATATCTGGTGAAGCTGCCCTGAAGCCATGAACAGGAGATGATGGACCTTCTTCTTCTTCAGCTCTGACTTCTGCTGTATCCTTAGCTCTTTCTTCTGCTCTCTCTTCTGCTCTTTCTTCTGCTCTCTCTTCTGCTCTTTCTTCTGTTCTCTCTTCTGCTCTTTCTTCTACTCTCTCCTCAGCTCCCCTGATCCAACCACCACCACTTTTTGTGAACCCCATTCGATGCAAGGTGTGTAGGTTGAAGGTATCAACATGAGACAGTTTGGTGGGAGCCTCCCCCTCACAACTAACTCCAAACCTCCTAAAAATTCTAGTCAGGGCCATACCATAAGGCAAATGTGCCTTAGATCTGTTCAGAGTTTCTCTCATGGCCTCTATCATAAGTGCTGGGAGGTTTAGGGGGGTTTCTGTGATAATGTGAAACATAATGCATATATCCCTGCCTGACAGAAGATCGTGCCTACCACTCCTAGGGAAGAAAAGTTTTGTGACCATTTGATGTAAGATTCTCATTTCTATAGGTAAAATCTTGGCCTCTAGTTTATTCAAATTCCCTTGGTAGGTTCCTCCAAGTATAACACTTATACCTTCTTCTTTCACGGGGAGTTCCATGTATGCATAACCTTCACTAGGTAAGTGTAAAATCTCCCCTAAAATGACAGGATCCAGACAGATATCAATCCCTTTCACAGTTGAAGTTACTGACCCATTTCCATAAATAAGATTCTGATAAAACTCCCTAACAAGGTCAACAAAGGTGACTTCTTTGAGTGAACAGTAAAAGCTCCATCCCTGATTTTTGATCTTACTTGCTAAAGAAAATCCCTCACTTTCAAAGAACTGGAAGTCAATGTTTTTCCCGGTTTCTACTTTTCTATCTGAGAGAGGGTTCTTACTGGGAGTTTGAGAAGACTGTGAAGGACCTTGAACTGAAGCTGGAACGGGAGCAGAGGTGGACTGTGCCACTTGTCTTTTCCTTCTGACACTTTCTTCAAGTTCCCGGACAGACTTTCTCCTTTGGGGAAGTTTCATTTTTGGTGCCATACCCTCTTCAATAGCAGGCGGGGAGACTTGAGGAGCAAGTGAAGGAGTGGAGGAAGGATTATAAGAGAGTGATTTGAGGTTTTGGAGGAGAGAATGAGTGGATTTGAGAGGAACGATGGAGTGCTAGGGCACGCTCCAACCGTGAAGAACAAGGGAAGAGGTCACAAAAGAACCTTTCCCGGAGTGGCTATTTGCGGTGGAGAGGAGGCGGGAGGAGTTCCACAAGCTTAAGCCTTGGAAATGGAGCAAAAGGAAGTGGGGAGGATGGGTTTTGGAAGGAAGAAGACGACCGTGTGGGTCGGCTCACGAACAGCAACTCAATTATAAACCCTTCAGCCCGTTGGAAGTTGCTGGGAATTACAAGTTTGCCATTGAGTCGACTCATGGGGGTCGACTCATGAAGTTCAGAAAATCAGAAAAAATATGAATAAATTCCAGAAAAATTTGAAATTTGGGGAGAAGGAGTTTAGCTCTAAGATGAGTTTTTAGAATGAAAAACTTTAGCTTTTGGGACCAAGAAAGGTGTTGGAAATTGAGCTCTTAGGAAATTTTGACCATAAATCATTGGAATTTGAAAATTAATTCAGGCAAATGGATCAAGAATTCCTAGATTTCTCCTAATTTCACAGAATCTATCCTCACTAAGGGCCTTTGTAAAGATATCAGCTAATTGATTTTCGGTGCAAACATATTCAAGAATTATATTTTTGTTTTGAACATGTTCTCTTATGAAGTGATGTCTTATTTCAATATGTTTGGATCTTGAGTGTTGAATAGGATTTTTAGATAGATTTATGGCACTTGTGTTGTCACATCTTATTGGTGTTTCATTAAGTTTAATTCCAAAGTCTTCGAGTTGTTGTTTAATCCACAAGATTTGAGCACAACAACTTCTGGCTGCAATGTATTCGGCCTCAACCGTAGACAGTGCTACCGAATTTTGTTTCTTGCTAAACCATGAGATTAGGTTAACTCCAAGAAATTGACAAGTTCCACTTGTGCTTTTTCTATCTAGTTTACATCCAGCAAAGTCAGCATCAGAATATCCTAATAAATCTATTTGTGAGTCCTTAGAGTACCATAACCCTAAAGTTTGAGTACCATTTAAGTATCTAAGGATTCTTTTAACAGCATTCAAATGAGATTCTTTAGGATTAGATTGATATCTAACACATAAACAAACACTAAACATGATATCAGGCCTACTTGCAGTTAAATATAATAATGATCCAATCATACCTTTATAGTATTTTAAGTCTACACATTTATCTTCATCATCCTTGTCAAGCTTACATGAGGGACTCATTGGTGTGCCAATGGGTTTGGAGTTCTCCATTCCAAATCTTTTGAGTAGTTCCTTGGTGTACTTGCTTTGGGTGATGGAGATTCCCTCTTTTGATTGTTTGATCTGGAGTCCGAGGAAGAAGGTGAGTTCTCCCATCATGCTCATCTCGAACTCTCCCTGCATAAGCTTAGCAAAGTCTTGACAAAGGGATTCATTAGTAGACCCAAAAATTATGTCATCAACATAAATTTGTATAACTAACATATCATTTTGATTTCTTTTGATAAAGAGGGTTGTATCTACATTACCTCTTGAAAAACCATTACTTAGTAAAAATTTGCTTAGTCTATCATACCATGCTCTAGGTGCTTGTTTTAATCCATATAATGCCTTATTTAATTTAAAGACATGATTAGGAAAGGCATGATTTTCAAATCCAGGGGGTTGTTCTACATAAACTTCTTCAGCAATAAATCCATTTAAAAATGCACTTTTAACATCCATTTGAAATAATTTGAATTTCATAAAGCAAGCATATGCAAGTAGAAGTCTAATGGCTTCTAATCTAGCTACTGGTGCAAAGGTTTCATCAAAATCAATCCCTTCTTCTTGATTATATCCTTTAGCAACCAATCTTGCTTTATTTCTAATTACATTACCATGCTCATCTAATTTGTTTCTAAAGACCCATTTTGTGCCAATTATTGAACAGTTTTTAGGTCTTGAAACCAAAGTCCAAACATTATTTCTTTCAAATTGATTAAGTTCCTCTTGCATTGCATTAATCCAATTATGATCTTTTTCAGCTTCTTCAATAGTTTTAGGTTCAAAATGAGATACAAAAGCACAATGATTAAACACATCTCTAAGTGAAGAGCGAGTTTTTACACCATGCATAGGATCACCAATAATTAACTCCTTAGGGTGGTTGTGAACATACCTCCATTCCTTGGGTAGGTCATTTGTACCTTGAGGTTGTTCTTGAATTTCCTCACCTATCTCATCTTGTTTGTCTTCTTGTTCCTTGTCCTCTGGAGTGGCTGAATCTTTCAGAGTGATCTCCTTCATACCTTCTATTAATGGATCTGCATCATCAACACCCTCATTCTTCCTTGAAGGAAGATCGTTAGATTCATCAAAGACAACATGAATGGACTCCTCAACTACTAAAGTTCTTTTATTAAAAACTCTAAAAGCTTTACTAGTAGAGGAGTAACCCAGAAAGATTGCTTCATCTGATTTTGCATCAAATTTACCAAGTCTTTCCTTGCTATTATTTAATACAAAACATCGGCAGCCAAAAACATGAAAATATGCAATATTTGATTTTCTTCCTTTCCAAAGTTCATAGGGGGTTTTCTTTAAAAATTGTCTGATCAAAGCATGATTTAAAATGTAACATGCTGTGTTAATAGCTTCCACCCAAAAATATCTTGGAAGGTTGCTTTCACAAAGCATGGTACGGGCCATTTCTTCTAAGGTTCTATTTTTCCTTTCAACTACCCCATTTTGTTGGGGTGTTCTAGGAGCAGAGAAGTTATGGCCGATTCCATTCTCATCACAAAATTTTTCAAAGTCTTGATTTTCAAATTCAGTTCCATGGTCACTTCTAATATTTTGAATTGAAAATCCTTTTTCATTAGTGACTTTTCGATGAAATTTAGTGAAAATATGAAAAGTTTCATCTTTGTGTGCCAAAAAGAAAACCCAAGTAAAACGTGAATAATCATCTATTATTACAAAACCATATCATTTTCCTCCTAGACTTGTGGTTCTAGTTGGTCCAAATAAATCCATATGCAAAAGCTCTAATGGTCTAGAAGTTGAAACAATGTTTTTGGATTTAAATGAAACTCTAGTTTGCTTACCTAATTGACATGCATCACAAATCCTATCTTTTTCAAAATTCAGTTTAGGCAAGCCATGAACTAATTCTTTCTTAATTAATTTTGAAAGAGAATGCATGCTAATGTGAGCAAGTCTACGATGCCAAAGCCAACTAGTCTCATTAACTTTAGCATTTAAGGATACTAGGCATTGCATGTCTAATTTGGCTAAATCATTTAGATCTACCATATAAACATTGCCATGTCTATGTCCTATAAATTTGATGCCATCATTAATAGGGCTAGTCACAATACAAACAGATGATTCAAAAACTACTTTATACCCTTTATCACAAAATTGACTAATGCTAAGTAAGTTATGCTTTAAACCTTTAACTAACAAAATATTTTCAATATATTTGGAGGGAGTGATACCAATGTTACCTATCCCGATGATCTTTCCTTTGCCATTATCTCCAAAGGTGACCATCCCTCCATCCTTAGCATCAAGCGTGATGAATTGTGATTCATCACCAGTCATGTGTCTCGAGCATCCACTGTCCAGATACCATTTCCTGTTTTCTCCATGGGATGCTAGACACACCTGCAAACAAATATCAAGTTTTTATTTTAGGTACCCAAGCTTTCTTGGGTCCTTTTTGGTTAGTCAAGATGGTTCCTTTTGGAACCCATATTTTCTTTACAGTTATGTTTGCACAAGTGTAAGATTTATGTCCTATTCTACCACATTTAAAACAAGTAGTATTGGTAGGCTTGTTACTTGAATAATTTACATAAATATTTTTCAGAAATTTTTGTTTCTTTAAGGGGTTATAGCCAAGTCCGGCCTTATCATATACGGCCTTTTGATTTTCAAGAATCATATTTAGTTTGTTTGAACTTAAGGTGAATTTATCTACTATAGGTTTCAGCTTATTAATATCATTCTTTAGGCTTTGGTTCTCTTGAAGCAAAGTAGATTTTTCAACTGAAAGATTTTCTGCTTGTTTTACTAAAGACTGATTTTTCAGTTTTAGTTCTTTGTTTTTCATTCCTAGTTTCTTCAATTCATCAATTAAATCATTGAAGGCTTCATGCAATTCTTCAAAAGTAAAATCACTAGGGGTTTCAGAAATTACCTCATTATCGTGTGCCATAAGGCACAGGTTGGCTTGTTCTGTTGAGGTCTCCTCATCGGAGCTTGAGTCGTCGCTCGCACTCCATGTGGCCATCATTGCCTTCTTTTTGAACTTTTTGGGACCTTTCTTCAATTGTGGACATTCGGATTTGAAATGCCCCGGCTTCTTGCACTCATAGCATATAAGGGGTTGATCTTTTTCTTTCTCTTTGCTTTGTTCCCCTTTTGTGAAAGGTCTCTTTCTCATCCCCTGTTTCCTCTTTCTTAGGAACTTCTTGAATCTTCGGGTGATGAGTGCCATTTCTTCATCCTGTTCTTCATCTTCTGTATCGTCAGTTTCTTCATCAGGAGAGGCTGTGGATTTGAGGGCAATGGTTCTCTTCTTTTTGACTTCATCCTCTTGATGTTGCTTCATGCTAAGCTCGTGAGTCATCAAGGATCCAAGAAGCTCTTCTAGAGGTAGAGTGTTCAAGTCCTTTGCTTCTTGGATAGCAGTCACCTTGGCTTCCCAGGTTCTTGGCAATGACCTGAGAATCTTCCTTACAAGTTCACTGTTAGTATAAGATTTGCCAAGACTCTTCAAACCATTAATTATATCAGTAAAGCGAGTAAACATAGCAGTTATGGACTCATCATGCTCCATTTTAAATAACTCATATTTATGTACAAGCATGTTTATTTTAGACTCCTTTACTTGATTTGTTCCCTCATGGGTTACTTCTAACCTATCCCATATTTCTTTAGCAGATGCACAGGTAGAAATATGATTAAATTTATTTGCATCAAATGAACAGTAAAGAACATTCATAGCTTTAGCATTTAACTGTGCCAATTTCTTATCAACCTCATCCCATTCTCTTTCGGGTTTGGTTGACTCCTCACCATCTATTATCTTGGTGGGTGTGTGTGGACCGTTCACTTTAGGAGACCCTTTAGGCACCAATAATTGGAACCCTTGCACTCATAATAAGATACCCCAAAATACACCCAAGAGACACCCCATAAGAGAACTAAAAGTTCTCTAATCAATGGACATGCCCAACTTGATTAAATCAAGGTGGTGCCCAAGAATAACTATCAAGGAAATAATTGGGGACTTGCATCCTTAATTTATATGACCAATAATCTTAGACACCCAATAATTGAAGTCTCATGAATCTTATTCATGTAGATTATTAGTAAGTAATTAAGTTAGAATTATCTTATCAAATAAGTAATCTCAATGGAAAGAGGAATTGGGTCCAACCATGTGTAGCAAGGTTATCATGAACCCAATGAGTTTCTCTAAATCTAATTGACACTTCATAAGCTCAATTACTAATTTTAGACCTAATTTCTTTGTTGTGTGACCTTATAGGTTTAATTCTATCTGATAGTGAGATATACAATGATCTCTTATCATTGTATCATTAAAACTCTTTTTAGTGGATCGGAACAATTTCACTCTAACTCAGCAAGGATTGTTGATCTGAAATAATTCTAGTGAGCCTCATAATCTACCAGTGATATCTAGCAGTATGTAATGGTAACTCAGTAGAACTGAAATGAACCTTTAGATGTAGTTAACGTGTGATTCAGTCTCTCTATCATGAGTCTCGACTAGATGGCAGATCATGGATAAATCGTCAAACTTCAACATTAGTCATATGATAGATTCGATTAACTCAAGTCCAGTTGTGACTTCTATGGAAACTCTTTTCTATCAATCACTGCTGTGGTCACAGATTCTTGGACTTAGCCTCTCAAATCTCATAGGGCTACTCTTTTCTATCAAGATCGATAGATCCTATCTTGATGCACACCCCACTCCTACAGTGAACCAACTGTCATCAACATCCACTACAAGGGCTCATTTAAATCCATATTTATGTGTCAGTCAAATTTTAGCTACCTCATTGTGAGTAGCAGTACCATCTCAAATCAAAAGACTAGTCACATAACTGCAGCATTGAGATAATCATTGACAATCGAATAAAAATCCAAGTGATCTCTCGTATGGTCATGCTCAGTACTAGTTGTTCTCTAACAACTATCCACACTCGTCGTCCTGTGTCTGTTCATGAGTCTCGACTAGATGGCAGGTCATGGATAAATCGTCAAACCTCAACATTAGTCATATGATAGATTCGATTAGCTCAAGTCCAGTTGTGACTTCTATGAAAACTCTTTTCTATCAATCATACTGCTGTGGTCACAGATTCTTGGACTTAGCCTCTCAAATCTCATAGGGCTACTCTTTTCTATCAAGATTGATAGATCCTATCTTGATGCACACCCCACTCCTACAGTGAACCAACTGTCACCAACATCCACTATAAGGGCTCATTTAAATTCATGTTTATGTGTTAGTCAAATTTTAGCTACCTCTTTGCGAGTAGCAGTACCATCTCAAATCAAAAGACTAGTCACATAACTACAGCATCGAGATAATCATTGACGATCGAATAGAAATTTAAGTGATCTGTCATATGGTCATGCTCAGTACTAGTTGTTCTCTAACAACTATCCACACTCGTCGTCCTGTGTCTGTACACAGTAGATCAAAGACTCATCTATCCCGAAGAAAGTGATTTGTATGCCAGTCTATCTGGATCAATCACCATCCTCGTGATGATCCTATGATCGGAAGTATTTAAGAATTAAATACATATCTCTAATTATCAACATCTTGAGAATATGTATCGAAACTAATTCCATGCACGATTTAAGAACAAATCACACTTGAATGAAAAAGAAATTACCCTTTTATTGATCATATCAATATATTAAGTACAAAATTATATCCTAAAATTATTACAATATGTCAGCCATATTGACTTCTAGGACATACATCTAACACCTTATTTTGGAGATGTATAGAAGTGACCTTATCCATCTTGATAGTGCTCTTATGAAAAGAGTAGTCACCAAAGACTCAAAAAAGGAAGAAGCGATGAAAGCAAGACCAATGCCATGATTTTCTCCTCAATCTTCTCACCAATGTTGAGAAGATCAGTGAAGATTTTTTGGATGTTACTAAGATGCTCTTACATATTCTGCCTCTCGCTCATCCAAAGCTAGTAGAACTTCTTCTAAAAGAAAAGAGCATTGGTGAGTG
>NC_025999.2:56208604-56254723 GCF_000442705.2 Elaeis guineensis | reverse complement strand
TTAACTCTGAAGGATGTCCCTGCTCTCTGACTGTGGAACTGAAGCATGCCTCCTCACAGACTCTGAAGGACCAGCCTCGTGATCAGATATGAACTGAATATCTGGGATGCTCTGTGATCACGAAGAGGTGAAGATGGTCCCTCCTCCTCTGCTCTCTCCTCACCCTTTGTCCAACGCCATCAGTCTTAGAAAACCCATGCGATGCAGTGTGTGGCGGTTGATGGTGTCGGAATGGGATAGTCTAGCAACTGCCTCCCCTCAAAACTGATTTCGAACCTTCTAAAAACTAAGGTGAGTGCCATACCAAAAGGCAAGTGAGCCTTGGACCTGTTCAGGGTTTCCTCATGGCCTCAAACATCAATGCTGGAAGGTTCAGGGGGTTTGGGTGATCACATGGTACATAATGCAAATGTCCCTACCAGATAGAAGGTCGTGTCTACCACTCCTAGGGACAAACAGTTTGGTTACCAAGTGATGTAACAGCCTCATCTCAACAGAAAGAATTTTTGCTTCCAATTTATTTAGACTTCCAGTATAAGTTCTCCCTAAGATAACATTAATTCCTTCTTCTTTAATAGGGAGCTCCATATTGGTATAGCCTTCACAAGGCAAATGCAGTATCTGTCCCAAATGTACTGGATCAAGAATAACATCAATACCTTTTACTGTAGATTTCACTGTTCCATTGCTATAGCTCAAATTTAAGTAAAATTCTCTGACTAGATCGACATAAGTATTTTTCTTTAAAGAGCAGTAAAATTTTCATCCTTGATACTTAATCTTCGATCCAATAGTGAACCCTTCTTTTTCAAAAAACTTGAAATCAATATTTTTTCGGATTTCACTTTTCGTCAGAGAGAGGTACCTTGCTTGGGCTGATTGGGGACTGAGTGGAAGCTGAAGCAGGACCTGGAGCAGGATTGGAGCAGGAGAGGGCTCGACTGCTAATCTCTTTCTGCACACTCTCTTCCAACCCGCGAAGATTTTTCCTCTTGGAAGCTTCATTTTGGGAGCCATTTGCAAGAAGGACTTGAAAGGAGCTTGGAGACTAAATGAGAGGAGGAGGAAAAGATTCTAGGAAAGGCAAAGATTTTGGAGAGTGATGTCGATTTGGAGAAGAGGGTAGAGTCTAGGGCAAGCTCGAACACCCCAAATGAAGAAGGAAGAGGAGAGGAACTTGGTTCCTAAAATGATTTGAAGAGTGAAAATCGTGGGAGGAGATATTTGAGAGAAATCTTTGGTTTGAGGGAGAAGAGATGGAGAGCTTTTGGTTCGGTGGGAGGAAGAAGACGAAGGGCTGAGTCGGCTCAAGAAAAAATTTCAATAAGAAGAGAGCGCCCGAAGGGTTTTGACAAAATTGCAAGTTTACCCTAGGGTCGACCCTGGGGGTCGACTCATGGCACAGAAAAATTCAAAAGAATGATGGGACAATTTTGAAAAAAATTTGAAACTCTGAGAGAAGGATGTTTACCCAAATATTGATCATGTGAATGATAGTTTTGAGCTTTTGAGCTCTTAAGAAAAATGAGAATTGAGCTCAATAGATTTGGTTCAAAATTTTTGGCATTAAGAATTTGAAATCAGAGAGATACTTAAGCTGATGGATCAAGGATTCCTAGTTCTCTCCTAATTTCAAAATCTATCTTCACTTAAGGCCTTGGTAAAGATGTCAGCCAATTATTTTTCAGTACAAACATAATCAAGAATTATATCTTTATTTTGGACATGTTCTCTTATGAAATGATGCCTAATTTCAATATGTTTTGATCTAGAATGCTGAATTAGATTTTTAGTTAGATTTATAGCACTGGTGTTATCACATCTTATGGGAGTTTCATTGAGTTTGATGCCAAAGTCTTCAAGTTGTTGCTTAATCCACAAGATTTGAGCACAACAACTTCGACTGCAATGTATTCGGCCTCGATAGACAGTGCTATCGAGTTTTGCTTCTTGCTAAACCAAGAGATTAAGTTAACTCCAAAAATTGGCAAGTTTCACTAGTACTTTTTCTATCTAATCTACATCCAGCAAAATCGACATCTGAATATCCTATCAAGTCAATTGATGAGTCCTTAGAATACCATAGTCCTAGAGTTTGTGTACCATTTAAATATCTAAGGATTCTTTTAACTGCATTCAAGTGAGATTCTTTGGATTTGATTGAAAGCGAGCACAAAGACAAACACTAAACATAATATCTGGTCTACTAGCAGTTAAATACAATAGAGAACCAATCATGCCTCTATAAAATTTTAAGTCTATTTTTACCTCCTTCATCCTTGTCAAGCTTACATGATGGGCTCATATGTACCAATTGCTTTGGAGTTCTCCATTCCAAATCTTTTGAGTAGTTCTCTTGTGTACTTGCTTTGGGTGATGGAGATTCCTTCCTTTATTTGTTTGATTTGGAGTCCGAAAGAAGAATGTAAGTTCTCCATCATGCTCATCTCGAACCTCTCCTGCATGAGCTTAGCAAATCTTGACAAAGAGTTTCATTAGTAGACCCAAAAATAATATCATCAATATTATATTTGTATAACTAATATATCATTTTGATTTCTTTTAATGAAAAAGGTTTGTGTCTACATTCCTCTGAAAAATCATTATTAAAGCAGAAATTTGCTTTAGCCTTTCATACCAAGCCCTAGGTGCTTGTTTCAAACCATATAATGCTTTGTTTAATTTAAAATATGATTAGAAAAAATATGATTTTTAAAAATCTTGAAGTGTTCTACATAAACTTCTTCAGCAATATATCCATTAGAAAAGACTTTTGACATCCATTTGAAATAACTTAAAATTCATAAAGCAAGCATATGCAAGTAGAAGTCTAATTGCTTTCTAATTCTAGCAACAGGTGCAAAGTCTCATCAAAATCAATTTCTTCTTCTTGATTATAACCTTTTGCAACTAATCTCGCTTTATTCTATGCATCATTCCATGTTCATCCAATTTATTCCTATATATCTATTTTTGCCAATTATTGGAATAATTTTAGGTCTTGAAACTAAAGTCCAATACATTATTTCTTTCAAATTGATTAAGTTCTTCTTGCATTGCATTTATCCAATTATAATCTTTTCAGCTTCATCTATGATTTTAGGTTCAAGATGAGAGACAAAAAGCAAAATGATTGAATGCATCTTTAAGTGAAGAGCGAGTTCTTACACCATTGTAGGATCACCAATGATTAGTTCTTGGGGTGATTGTGATCATACCTCCATTCTTTGGGTAGATCATTTTACTAGAGGTTTTCTTGTTGTTCTTCACCTTCCTCATCCTGTTTGTCTTCATGTTCTTCATCATCTTGAATGGTTGAGTCTTTTAGAGTGATCTCCTTCATCCCTTCTATAGAGGATCTGCATCATCAATACCTTCATTCTTCCTTGAAGGAAGATCGTTAGTTCATCAAAAACTAACATGTATGACTCCTCTACTATTAAAGTTCTTTTGTTGAAAACTCTAAAAGCTTTGCTAGAAGAGGAGTAACCAAGAAAAATTACTTCATTCGATTTAGCTACAAATTTTTTCTAGTCTTTCTTTACCATTGTTCAAAATAAAATATCGACAACCAAAAATATGAAAATATGCAATGTTTGTTTTCTTTGCTTTCCAAAGCTCATAAGGGATTTTCTTTAAAATTGGTCTAATTAAAGCATGGTTTAATATGTAACATGCCGTGTTAATTGCTTCCACCAAAAATATCTTGGAAGGTTGCTTTCACATAGCATGGTACGGACTTTTCTTCAAGAGTTCTATTTTTCTTTCTACTACCCCATTTTGTTGGGTGTCCTAGTGCTGAAAATTATGGTCAATACCTTTTTCATCAAAAATTTTTAAAATCTTGAATTTCAAATTTGTTCCATATCACTTCAAATATTTTGAATTAAAAATTTTTTTTATTTGTGACTTTTCGATAAAATTTTGAGAAAACATAAAAAGTTTCATCCTTATTGCAAAAGAAGACCCATGTAAAACGAAAGAAATCATCAATAATATAAAAATCATATCATTTTCACCTAGACTAGTAGTTCTAGTGGTCCAAATAAATCCATGTGCAATAGTTCTAATGGCTAGAAGTTGAAACAATATTTTTAGATTTGAATGAGACTCATGTTTGTTTACCATTTGGCATGCATCATAAATTCTATCCTTTTCAAAATTCAATTTGGGTAAGCCGATAACCAATTCTTTTTTAAAATTTTGAGAGTGAATGCATGCTAATATGTGCAAGCCTACGATGCCAAAGCCAACTAGTCTCATTAATCTTGACATTCAAGGCTACTAGGCATTGGCATGTTTATTTTGGAAAGATCATTCAATCTACCATATAAATATTACCATGTCTATGCCAACAAATTTAATGCCTTCATTAATAGGATAGTTACAATGCAAACTGAAGATTCAAAAATGACTTTGTATCTTTATCACAAAACTGACTGATGCTTAATAAATTATGTTTTAAACCATCTACTAATAAAATATTTTCAATATACTTGGAGGGAGTGATACCAATGTTACCTATACCGATATCTTTCCTTTGCCATTATCTCCAAAGATGACCATCCTCCATTTTTAGTATCAAGTGTGATGAATTGAGATTCATCACCAGTCATGTGTCTTGAGCACCCGCTATCAAGGTACCATCTCTGGTTTACTCCTTGGGATGCAAGACACATCTATATATAAGAATCAAGTTTTGATTTAGGTATCCAAGTTTTCTTGGTCTTTTTTGGTTAGTCATAATGGTTCCTTTTGGAACCTTTTTTTTTTTACATTGAAATTTTTTAGATTTGTTAGAAAAATATGAATAAGATTTATGTCCTATTCTACTATATTTAAAGTAAGTTATATTTGAAAACTTGTTGTATGATGAGTTTACAAAGATATTTTTAGAAATTTTATTTCTTTAAAGGGTTATATCCAAGATCGATTTTATCATAAATGGCCTTTTGATTGTTAAGTATCATGTGAAGCTTATTTGAACTTAAAGTGAACTTCTCAACCATTAGTTTTAATTTGGCAATCTTAATTTTTAAGTTCAAATTTTTTTGAGACAGGATTGATTTTTCATTTGAAATATTTTTTTTTTAGTAAAATTGATTCTTTGATTTTAATTCTTTATTCTTTACCTCTAACTTCTTTAGTTCATTAATTAGATCATAAAATGCTTCATGAAGTTCTTCAAAGGCAAAGTCAATAGAAGTTTCAGTATTACCTCATTTTCATGTGCCATAAGGCACAAGTTGGCTTGTTCATTGAGTCTTCTTCTTCGAAACTTGACTCATCACTTCCGCTCCATGTAGCCATCATGGCCTTCTTCTTGTACTTCTTGAGACCTTCTTCAGTTGTGGGCATTCAGACTTAAAGTATCTCATTTCTTGCATTCATAACATATAAGGGGTTGCTCCTATCCTTCTCTTTGTTATATTTCCTTTGTAGTGGCCTCTTCCTCATTTTTATCTTTTTTTTCAAGAACTTCTTAAACCTTCTAGTAATGAGGGCCATTTCTTCATTCTGCTCTTTCATTTTTCTGTATCATCGATTCTTCATCAGATTGAGCAGTGGATTTGAGGGTGATTATCATCTTCTTTTTGACATCTTCTTCTGGTATTGTTTCATGCTTACTCATGTGTCATCAGCGATCCTAGAAGCTCCTCCAAGTGTAGGATATTCAGACTTTAGTTTCTTGGATTGTGGTCACTTTGGCCTCCCAAGTTCTTGTAAGATCTAAGAATCTTTCTCATGAGATCACTGTTAGAATAAGACTTATCAAGACTTTTTAGACCATTAATAATATCAATAAAATGAGTAAACATTTCAGTTATTGATTCATCATGCTTCATTTAAAAAGTTCATATTTATCATAAGCATGTTAATTTTTGATTTCTTCACTTGATTAGTTCTTCATGAGTTACTTCTAATCTATCTCATATTTCTTTAGCGGACATGCATGTTGAAATATGATTGAATTCATTAGCATCTAGAGTACAATATAAAATATTCATGATTTAGCATTTAGTTGAGCATTTTCTTATCAACCTCATCCTATTCTTTTTCAATTTGGTTGATTCCACACCATCAATTATTCTAGTGGGTGTGTGTGGTCTATTACTATGATACTCCACATATCATAGTCAAGTACTTGAATAAAGATTTTATCTGAGCTTTTCAATAGGTATAGTTTGACCATTGAAAAGTGAAGGTCGTTGGTGGACTGCCCCTCGGCTAGTGAAGCACCAACTTGAGTTGCCATAGATCTTTAGCTCTTTGATGGTTAAATCAAAGTAGGGCTAGAGCACGAGCTTGATACCACTTGTTTCCAGCTATGCAACCCAAGAGGTGGTGAATTAGGTTTTTTAAAAAATTAAAAATTAACTTACAACTATGAAGATTATTTAACATGAGCAGGATAAATGTGGAGAGTAAAATTTATGCAAGGTGAAGAAGTTGGATCTAAGAATGCAAAAAGATAAAAAATTTAAAAGAGAACAAGTAAGCACAACACAAACAAAAAAATTTATAGTGGTTTGGTGCCAACTTGCACCTACATCCACTCTCCAAGCTCCTACTTGAGAATTCAAATCTACTAAACCGTATTCAACCCGAATACAACATCAGAAACCTCTGACTCTAGCTATTCTAAGCTAGAACACTTATTTTTCAGGTACAAGCCAGTCCAATACAATCCGATTCAAAGTTCGGATCAACCTTTCCATTTTGGAATCCTTCCAAAATAAAATATCAACTCAAAATAGAGTATAGCAGTTAATCATACAGAAATACAGATGTAGCTCCTTTAATGAGCAAATAAAGCTTTAAATATACTTTACACAATAAGAAGAAGCTCTTCTGATTTTTCTCAAGGTGGTTGAAGACTTGAATGAGCTCTTGAGGGGTTGGTGAACTTGAAATAAAAGCTTTTAAACTTTAAGAGGGCTCTTGCTTCGGGTTGAAGTGAATGCTTGAAGAACCTTTTAAAATCTTGTTGATTCCCTCCTTGAGTGTCTTTATAACTTCAAATAATGGGTGGAGAGTAATCTGAGCTGAAATAGAGTCATTGAGTACATTAAATGGGCATTAAATGCAGCCAAAATGAGCTAAAAACTAGCCATTGCAGAATTTTTCCATCACAGGGGTCGACTCATAGGGTCGACTCATGCTCATGAGTCGACTCATGGGGTTGACTTCTGTGGCACAGAATAGAAAATGACTGTTCTGTAATTTTGACCTATACAACAGTAGTGGGTCGACTCATAGCTTCGACTCATGCTCAGGGGTCGACTCATGGGGTCGACTCACAGAGTGTGCCAGTCAAAGATTCAGCGTGCCGTTCAGCCTCTTTTGCCATGAGTCGACTCATGGGGTCGACTCAAATTTATAAACATAATTTTTTTTAAAATATACATCCAAAAATATTAAAATTATCTCCAATAGATTACAAATCTCCAATAGAACTTGATAAAATTATGATTTATTCCCTGAAATACAATAAATCTTTTTCAAGTCAAAATCATTAGTAACCCCCTCAAATACTTTATAATCATCAAAATCAATTCAAGGAGCAACAGTGTTTCTCTTGTCGAAGAATAGTCTATAAACTAACCACCTTTCTTTAATGGCACTAACTATACATTATTGAAAAGTACATATGCATTATTCATATAAATACTTGATTATGATCTTTAGAGTATTATAATCAATAGACCATATACATCTACTGTCATAGTAGATGGCAATGTCACTCTCAAATTTGAAAAGAATTGAGATGACATCGATAAGAAAATAGCTTAATTGAATGCTAAAATCATGAATATACTTTATTATTCATTTGATGCTAATAAATTTAATCAGATTTCTATATATATTTCTATCAAAGAGATATGGGATAGATTTGAGGTTATCTATAAGGGTACCAATCAAATGAAGAAATCCAAAATTAATATACTGGTGCATAAGTATGAGTTGCTTAAAATGGAACCTAATTAAACCATAACTGAAATGTTTATTTGTTTTACTGATACCAGTAATGGTCTCAAAAGTTTAGATAAGTCTTATACTAATGGTAATCTTATTCGAAAAATTCTTTGATCTCTTTTTTTGAGCTTAAGAGACAAAGATGATAGCCGTTCAAAAAAGCCAAAGATTTCAATATCTTACTATACGAAGAACTTCTTAGTTCTCTCATGACTCATTAGTTAATTATGAAGTAAAATATGGAAGATGAAGCCAAAAGGAGAAAGACGAAAGACAATCGCTCTTACATCAATTGCCAAAGAAGAAGAGAGTGAAAACTCGAAAGAAGGAGATGAAGATTAGGAAATGGCCTAACAACAAAGAAGTTCAAATATTTTATGAAGAAAAAAGGTAGAACTTGAAGAGGAGGCTATTCTCCAAGGGTGAGCTAAGCAAAGAAAGAGAAAAGGACAAAGATAAAGAGCCACCATTTGCTTTGAATACAAAAATTGGGGCACTTTAAGATAGACTATCCCCTATTAAAGAAATTCTCCATGAAGATGAAGAAATGATCATGATGGCTACTTGGAGTGATAGTGAGGAGCTAAGTTCAGATGAGGAGATATAAGAAGTGGTGAATCTATGCCTTATGGCACAAGAGGAAGAGGTAAGATCTAAAACTCAATCTGATTTTTTATTTGATAAATTGCAAGAAGCTTTTTATGACTTAATTGATAAACTTTAAAAGCTTAGTTTGAAAAATAAAAATCTTAAGATTTCAAATCAGATTTTGATAAAAAAAAATTAGAGGGAAAAAATCCCTAATTAAAGAAAATGAAGACTTATGGAAAGAGGTTGAAAAGTACAAGCCTATAGTTAAGAAATTTACTTATAGTTCTAAAAAATTATAAATATTATTAAGTAATCATAGACCTATTTTTAATGAGACTGGATTTGGATTTAAACCACAAAAGAAATAAAAACTTCTTAAAAGATTTCTTTGTAAAATAGTCACCCATTGCTTCTCAAAACATCACTTTCTTTTTGCTATGATAAAATAGTACACAAACCTTACAGTTGTGATTTTAGAAAAGTGATAAAAGATGAAAAAGTTAAGAAGGTTTGGATTCTAAAAAGAACCATTACTACTTATCCTAAAGGATCTAAGATGACTTGGATACCTAAAGTCTCTATTTAATTTTTGTTTGTAGGTGTGTCTTGCAACCCAATGAAAGAAATGAAAATGATATATTGATAGTGGCTACTGAAGGCACAAGATGGGTGATAGGAAGTAATGTGTCACCCTTGAGGCTAAGGAAGGAGGAGTAGTAACCTTTGATGATAATGGCAAAGGACACATCATCGGTATTGGTAATATTTATATCACGCTCTCCACTTACATACAAAATATATTGTTAGTAGATAACCTAAATCATAATTTTTTAAGTATAATCTAAATCATAATTTTTTAAGCAACTTTGTGATAAAGGTTTTAAAATAGTTTTTGAGTCTTTCATGTTCATTGTGTCTAGCCCATTGTTAATGGTATTATCTTCATTGGACATAGACATGAAAACATCTATATAGTAGATCTAGAGAATCATTTGTGAAGAATGATTAATGTCTAGTTGCAATAAATGCCAAAATCAATAAGATTAGCTAGTTATAGTATCGTAGATAGGATATGCTAGCATGAATTTAATTTCTAAATTGATTAAAAGAGATCTAGTTAAAGGATTACTAAAGCTAAATTTTGAAATAAACTAGATTTGTGATGCATGTCAATTTCAAAAACAAAATAGAAACTCTTTTAAATCTAAAAATCTTGTTTCAACTTCTAGACCCTTAAAACTACTTCACATAAAGTTATTTGAACCTACTAGGATCACAAGCCTAGGAAGTAAAAGATATGGACTTATGATAGTAGATGATTTTTTTAAAATTTATTTGGATTTTATTTTTAGCTCAAAAAGATGAAGCTTTTCAAGCATTTACCAAATTTTAATGAAGAATTTCTAATTAAAAAAATTGACAATTATTTGTATTAGAAGTGATCATGAAACTGAATTTAAAAATTAATATTTTAAAAAATTTATAATAAAAAGAGCATTGAACATAATTTTTTTGTTTCTAGAATATCCCAATAAAATGAGATTATTAAAAAAAATAGAATTTTAGAAGAAATAACCCATATCATATTGTGTGAAGGTAACCTCCTAAGATATTTTTGGGTTGAAGCTATCAATATAGTATGTTACATTTTAAATCAATTTTTAATATGATCTATTAAAAAAAAAAAACTCCACATGAGCTTTGAAAAAAAGAAAACCAATTAGTTACTTTCATATTTTTGGTTGTAATTATTTCATTCTTAATAATAAAAAGATAAACTCAAAAAATTTGATATCAAGTTGGATGAAAGTATTTTTATAGGATACTCTTCATCTAGCAAGATTTATAAAGTCTTGAACAAGAGGACACTCATTGTTGAATAGTCTATACATGTAGTTTTTAATGAAGCTAATGACTTATCTTCTGAAAAAGAAGATATTGTTGATGATGATATAGATATAATTGCTAAAAAAATAAAAAAAACTTACTCTCAAAGAATCCTCAGCTCAAGATGATAAAGAAAATAGTGAGAAAGCTAAAGAAAAAGAGAAAAACTATGAGAATGCTTAAGATAAGAGCTTGCCTATGGAGTGGAGGTATGCATATGGTCATCCTAAAGATCTAATAATTGGTGATCCAACACAAGAGGTAAGAAAACATTTCTCTTCAAGAAATATCAATAATCATTTAGCCTTTGTATCTCAAATTGAATCCAAATCAATTGAAGAGGGTAAAAATGATCTAAATTGGTTGATTGCTATGCAAGATGAAATAAACCAATTTGAAAGAAATAAAGTTGGACATTAGTTAATAGACCGATTGACCACCCAATAATTAAAACTAAATGGATATTAAGGAATAAGTTAAATAAAAATAGAGCAATTATGAGAAATAAGGCTAGATTAGTAGCTAAATGATATAATCAAGAAGAGAATATTGATATTGATAAAATTTATATTTTTGTTACAAGATTAGAAGCAATTAGATTATTACTTGTATTTGTATACTTTATAGACTTTAAGTTATATCAATGGATGTTAAAAGTAGATTTTTGAATAGATTCATATTGGAGAAGTTTATGTTGAATAACCTCTTAGTTTTGAAAATCATGTTTTGTCAAATCATATTTTCAAACTGTATAAAGCTTTATTGTATGGTTTAAAATAAGTACCCTGAGCATGGTATAAGAGATTGAATAAATTTTTGCTGAAAAATATTTTACTAAAGGTAGTTTAGATATAATATTATTTTTTTAAAAAAATATTGATTTATTGACCGTATAAATATATGTAGATAATATTATATTTCATGCTACTAATGAATTTCTTTATCAAGAATTATCAAAGTTAATATAGAGAGAGTTCAAGATGAGCATGATGGGAGAGATAAACTTCTTTCTTGAACTCCAAATTAAGCAAATCAAGAAGAAAATCTTTATCAATCAAAGCAAATATGCCAAAAAAATAATCAAAAAATTTGAGATGGAGACTACTAGGTCCTTTGGCAAATCCATGAGCTCTTCATAAATTTGACCAAGATGAGAATAGTAAGAGTATCAATCACAAACTCTATAAAGATACTGTTGGATCTTTGCTCTATCTTACTACTAGTAGACTAAATATATTGTCTAGTAAATGTATATGTGCTAACTATCAAGCTAATCCTAAGGAATCGTATCTTTTAGTTGTTAAAAAAATTCTTGGATGCTTAATGGGTATGTATAATGTAGGCTTATGATACTCTAAAAATTCTTCTATTGATTTGATTGTATATTTCTAATACTGATTTTACTGATTGCAAAGTAGATAGAAAAAGTAGAAGTAAAATTTATCAATTTTTATGTATAAACTTAATCTCATCATAGTTTAGTAAAAAAATAAAATTTGATAGCACTATCTATGGCTGAAGATGAGTATATTGCAATCGAAAGTTGTTATACTCAAATTTTTAAATTAAGCAATAACTAGAAAATTATAAAATTAAATTGAATAAAATATCCATAAGATATGATAATACAAGTGCTATCAATTTAACTAAAAATTTCATTCAATACTCAAGAACAAAGCATATTGAGATAAAACACAATTTTATAAGAGATCATGTTCAAAATGATGATATTTTGCTTGAGTTTATTAGTCTGATAGGTAATTAGCTGATATATTCACCAAACCCTTAAGTGAAGATAGATTTAGTATGATTAGGAGATAGTTGCTTGTGACCCTTTTATCTAAATTTTCATCAAACTCTCTTAAACTTCTTTGATTTATTAAATACCCAAATTCTTTAATTGTCTTCAACTCAAATTCTATCTAATCAACATCCCTCGAGCCAACTCTTAATTGTGTTGGATTTTTCTTCAAAAAATATCAGTATTTTTTTTTGTACTTGAGCTCGAGTCGACTCGAGATGAAGTTCGAGTTGACTCCTGCTTGAGTCGACTTGAATAGAGATCTTGAGTCGGCTCAAGGTTAGATCCATGATCTTTTATCCATGAAATCTATTGTCTTTTTTTCACTTTTTCCTTTCTTCCTATAACCCTATAGTAGTGCCCTAACCCTCCAAAGACCATCCTTTGACCTCTGTGGAGCCCTCCACCTATCACATTCCTTCAATTCGAATTTTCACTCGTGTGCAATGGGACCTAGGAAGCAACACGCATTCTGCCACAAGCGTCCTTAGGTTGAAGTTGAAGCTAAATGCCACACCAAAGCTCGCCACGACCCCTTATGTCATGAAGAAGCCTCAGCTCCACCATCTCAACCTCCTTCCCCATCTTCAATGGACCCTTTCAGCTACTGTGTGGTGATGACCAAACAAAAAATGGACTTTAGATTTCTTGATTGAGAAGGATTTTGGCTAGGTCAGTGAATTAGATAGTAGGAATGGGATTTTTTCTACAATTTGGATCTCCCTACTTATCCTAGTCTGGTCCATGAGTTCTACAGTTTGATGACCAAAGGTTCTAATGGGATCAACTGCACCATGAAGAGAGTTTAGTTCTTGCTGAATGAGGAAAAATTAGGAGGGACTTGGTATCTCTTGTGAAGGCATTTTTTCTTCTCATCCGTTCAATCGTAAAGATGCACTAAAGATGATTTGGGAGCGATCGAATGTTGAGGACATTAATGAGTTATTACAAACCAACTTTTCATAGAGATGTGCCTTTTGCACCACATTCTGGGATGGATCCTCTTTTCGAAGGCCCATAGGTTTGATTTCAAGTTGAAGAGAGACATTGTTGTGATGTATTGTATGATTCAAGAGGAGGCCCTGAATCTCCCTACTCTGATTACATATTAGATCAGAAAGGGAGTAGGCAGAGCAAAGGCATGCCTTCCTTATGGCATGGCTTTGACTCTTGTGTTTGGGGAGGTTGGTGTATCTCTAAAGAGAAAGATCTCCCATACCTTGATGCACTCCAATACTTACAACAAGCAGTCTCTACATCACATGGAACACCATATTTTGGAAGGTCGGTGGGTACATTGGATGTTCGGATTGTTAGATGTCAACATCACATAGCAATAGATATGCATATAGAAATTTTAAAAAATTAATCTAACAGAGATCACAGTGGAATAAAAATTTCATATTTGAATTTTCAACATCATTTTAGGATAACCATTTAGCATACTTTTAACTGTTATGTCAGGACAATCTTATATCAGAATGATTTAAAGATTTAGATCAACAATTAGATCTAATCTAACTAGCATGCATAAAGAATCACATCTCAAAATAAATCAAGCATCATCATTAATTACAAGATTAAAAATCTAAAAGAGAATCTGAATTTCATATCTTTATGTGGGTAGATCTTCACCACGATCCAATGGTTCATGGATGTCTTCGAGGTTCCATCATAGCTGCATAAATTTTTGACCTTTACAGATATGCACCAAGACTAATCTGATCAGAAGGTCTCAATCTCATTGGGATGCTAGCTTCCTTACAGAGATCGCTCCCTGGATTGTCGAATCAGTTTGATCTTTTGATTCTCTTCTTAAGAGAATCAAATAGATCTATAGGAAGATGATGAAATCAGATCACATTTGATTTTTTTTTTTTTACCTTTCTCTTCTTAAGAGAAAAATCAAGATCTACAGAAGAAGATAAGAGATCTAATCTCTTTCTTCTTTCTTTTTGTGCAACCCTTGGACTAGATCTAAAAAAGGTACAGAAGAACCGTCCATCTCATGAACCAAAAATAAATCAGATCAAATCTAATTTAAATCATGTCCAACTGTTGGACATCTTTGGAAGAAAGGAAGAGGGAGACATATTCAACTCTTGGATAAGGGAGAGAGAGGAGGTTACCTTCAACAACCAACGATTAGTTGTAAGAAAGAAAAGATAGGAAGAGGGGGCATCCCAACTTTTTTTTCACTTTGAAATCCCTTTTCCATGCCATAGTATCTCTTACGCACAACCACCTTTGGGCATCCCTTCTTTGATCTTATCTCTTAGGAGGAGGCACCCCATCTTATCCCTATTTAAATCCCAAGGTTGTTAGGGTTTAGCGATAGAGATAGAGTTGGTTTTGATTAGGACTCTTCCTTAGGATGCCGCTTATAATTCCACCCTTATTTTTCTCCACACCAAATAATTGAGGCACTCTATATCTCCAAGTGAAGACCCTTGGGCATCCTCTTATGGGCATGAAGACCCCTTTGGACTTGGTCAAAGGGTGGCCCAAATCCAAATCAAGATTGGATTCCAATTAGGTTTAGGTTTCAAGATAAATCAAACATTTATTAAGTCCAATCCTATTAGATTTATGAAACCCAATCTAAATCAAATTAAAATCTTATCTAATCAGATTAAATCTAATTTAATTTGATAAGGATCCAATCCAAATCAAATATTGCTAAAGATTAGGTCAAACCTAATCTAGATAGGTTTAGATCTAGTATCCATTAATTTTAATCCCATTAGATTAATGAAACTTAGTTTGAGTCAAACTCAAACAAAAACTAATCCAATTAAATCTTATTTAATTTGATTAGGATCCAATCTCAATATTTGATCAAATCAAATAATATACAACAATTATAATTTAATAGAATCCCAGTCCAGTGAGACTCTAGAGTCCCAATGCAGTGGGACTCTTTTCGATCTTCCTATAACTTACTAACTCTTAGTAAGTCTCATTCCTTTTGCAATTTAAAATTGTGATTCAATGATTTGATCAGTTAAGACCTCTTTTATGTGTGACTCCATAGGTTCTATCCTGTCTGATAGTAAAAAATATTTTGAACTCCATCAAAATAACATTGAAACTCTTTCAATGGATTGAAATAATTCTAACTCACCAATCGAGCTCCACCTTTATTGTGCTTGTCTTCTCCATCTCCAATCTCAATCAACACCACCTCTGCCTGGATCATCTTCTCCATCTCCAATCTCAAATCGAGAATGTGGTGGTTTGAGGAACTTACATATGCATTTAACATTCATTCATATACATATGGCATAGCATTTCATTCATGATATACTTGAGTATTTAAATTTCAATTGATTAGCACTAATGAAGTATAAATTCATTTGATACTGGAGGGAGAAATTGATTAAGAGATTGAAGTGATAATAGTGATATCGAAGTTGAATTGTGATGACTGTTTAAAATAGAATGAGCTAATATTTTGAAAGACACCTAGATATATATATTGATGGCAATGTGGTGGTGAGTCGACTCAAGTTTCAAGTGAGTTGACTCATCTACAAAAATACAATGAGACTAGGTGGGCCCCAAATATTCTAAAATTTTGGTTTAAAAAGAATTTTTAAGGGAATAACTTAGCAGCTTTGCTAGATAAAGAAAGAGCTGAAATTTTTTTTAGCAGCACCTCAGCATGGTCATTAATTGTAGGCTTTTCATGTGTGTGACATTTGGCAAGCAACTCCCTTAATTGATTTCCTTCCAAGCCTTAGCCATCGACTCCTCTTTTGTTGCTATTTTAGTTCCTTAGTTAAAATAGACAGGATAGAGAGGGAGAGGAGCTAGAGAAGATCAAATTCTTGTTAGAAATCTAGGAGAATTCAATAAAAAAAGGTGATTTTGATTTGAAAAGAAGAAAGGTGCTGAAATTACTAATGATGGGAGAAAAAAGAAGACTGTGTTGATTTTAGTAGGGTTGTAATCACTGGAGGTAAAGATTTTAATCCCTAAATTAGATCTAAACTGAATCTTGAATAATTACTATTAGATTTGATGTTTTGATGAATCAAATTATGGATATAAACTTGAATTGGAGGATGAATTTTGGCTATCAATTTGATTAAAACCAGTCTGGAATATTTTAGCAAATGGGTTAGAATTTGTATTGGCTGAACTTGGGATAAATTATGAAAATAAAATACAGTTGAATTGCTAAAATTCTTGGGTTTATGTTGAGGTTTAGTTAACCCTAATCAGAGCAAAGTAGAATAGAGCAAAAATAAGAGTTAAAAGGATTAAAGAATAAGCATAAAAAGCAAAGCATACATTCTTATATTCATGTATCATGTAAGTATCACATTAATTATTGTGTGTGCCAATTTTATAGGAGAGGAAGAGGGCTTAAGGAGTGCTTTGGGAGAGTCAAGCACCTAGATAGTGCACTAGCTCTCAAGAGCTGAGTGAGTTTTCCTATTTAACTTTGATATTTTCTCCACTATATTTTGCTATGGAAGAAGTTAATTCTAAAAAGGGAAATTAAATCTCTGTTATTCTACAGCTTATATACATATATATATACTAGCATGAAAATAGGAAGTGATATTTATTTGAATGTTGTTCAAGAATATGTAGGTGTAACTGATTTGGATAGCATAGCATTTGTGGTTTGAAAATATTTTATATCAGCTTATTAGTCTTTTAAAATCTATTGAGTTTTCATTTAAAAAGGCTACCTATAGGAGTGATTAATCTATCGGGTGTGCCACAGCATCAGTCTTTCAAACAGAAGCACCACAAACAGCAGAAAAACAGCATAAATTCAGCATATCTAGTGGGACTCAACAATATCAATGCTATGTATTGGCTGCCCATAGGAGTGGTGTCCTGTGGTGTAGTAGGCAGTAGCCCAGCAATATTTTTTCAGCAAAATAATTTACTACATGATTTTATTCTTGTTTCACACAAAAATTTAGAAGCATATTAATATTGTCAGTTATTTGCTATATTAAGTATCAAAGCTGAACTATCATGTTTCCTCATTGTTAGATGGATTATCCATCTACTAAAACTTAGGTCTCATTCCTCCTCACTTTTTTGTTGCAGACATGGAGCATTTTAGCCAGACATAAAAGTAAAGCATCAACATCTTCATCAGCATCCATACTAAAAGGGGATTGGTCATGCCAACTAGAAAAAGAGGAGCATTTTGTCATGTTAGTAGTGAGAGGAGCATTTTGGGTTATGTTGTATATTTTGGGTTTACTCCAATTAAAGAATGATTAATGTATTATGTTTTTAAACTATATGTGTAAAGTTATCGAATGATGAATAAAAATATGAAATTATTTTTGAGTTATACTGAGTTGACTTGAGATTTATGTTTGATTTGAACTATAGCAGGATGTGGTAGATGAACAGAATTTACTAGTAGCTTATGAACCGTGACATAAAGTGTTAGCAAACCTCTGCTCAACTATTATACCCTTGCTCAGTTTAGGGAGTGGGGTGTGATATTGCTAGTCAAATAATCGTGTATTCATGATACAATCCTACTCTAAGGGTTTGTAGTGATTCATGAAGATCACTACATGTATCCATGAAAGACATGTACATGACTATCATATAGTCCTTATGATTATCTCATAATCTTTATTATTATCATATAATCTTTTATATTCATGCTATAATTTCTTATGATATTTGATTAATCTCTTTTCATCCTAGGACAACCTTACAATATAACGACCCTCATTATGCTAGGACAATCTTATATCAGGATGAACTTAGATTGATTCGACTAATTTTATCTTATGTTTAATCAAATTACTTTAATTTGAGTACATCTATACTATCATTGATCACATCAAGATAGATCTCTATCTATGAACATCATCTCATGCATGAACATATAATAAAGATAAATTTAGATTTATTAAAATTTACATCACATATAAATTAGATTCAAAATCTAACTTGCATAAATATTAAGATAAAATTTAGATCTAAAAACTCTGATTAAGCAAGACATCACATGACTTTCAATAATCATTAATTTTAGATTTGCAATCATAAAAAAATAAATTTTTAGATTTAAAAATATTTTTTAGATCTTGAAAGCAATCGTATGAATATAAATCAATCTGAATTTTAGATCTAAAAATAATTTTTAGATCTTGAAATCTATCATATGAATTTCATCCATTCAGATTTTAGATCTGAAAATAGATTTTTAGATCATGAGTTCTACCTCCTTGATCATGAACATTTTTAATTTTAGATCTAGAAATCAGATTTTTAGATTTGAAATCATCTTCATGAGCAAATAAAATTTAGAGTTTCAGATTTGAAAATAATTTTTAGATCTAAAATCTAGATCTCAACCATGCATTAATTAGATGGCTCTGATACCACTATTAAATATCGACATCACATAATAATAGGTATGCATGCAGAAATTTCAAAAAATTAATCTAACAGAGATCACAGTGAAATAAAAATTTTTGATCTGAATTCTCAATATCATTCTAGGACAATCATTTAGCATAACTTTTAACCATTATGTTAGGACAACCTTATATTAGAATGATTTAAAGATTCAGATCAATAATTAGATCTAATCTAACTAGCATGCATAAAGAGATCACATCTTAAAATAAACCAAGTATCATCATTAATTACAAGATTAAAGATCTAAAAGAGAATCTAAATTTCATACCTTTGCGTGAGTAGATCTTCACCCGATCCGATGATCCATGGATATCTTCGAGGTTCCATCGTAGTCGTACAAATATCTAATCTCTATAAGTATCCATCGAGGATGATTTGATCAGGAGGTTTTGATCTCACCAAGATGCTAGCTCCCTTGCAGAGATCGCTCCCTAGATTGTTAAATCGGTTTGATCTTTTAATTCTCTTCTTAAAAAAGTCAAACAGATCTACAGGAGGATGATGAAATCAGATCACATCTGATTTTTTTTTTAATTTTTCTCTTCTCAAGAAAAAAATCAAGATCTATAGAAGAAGACAAGAGATCTAATATCTTTCTTCTTCCTTTTTATCCAACCCTTGGACTAGATCTAGGAAAAGTAGAGGAGAATTGTCCATCTCATGGATCAAAAATAAATCAGATCAAATATGATTTAAATCATAACCAACTCTTGGATATCTTTGAAAGAAAGAAAGAGAGAGATATGTCCAACTCTTGGACAAGGGAGAGAGAGGAGGTTACCTTCAATAACCAACCATTGGTTGTAAAAAAAGAAGAGATAGGAAGAGGGGGCATCCCAGCTTTTTCTTCACATTGAAATTCCTTCTCCATGCCATCATATCTCTCACGCACAACTACCTTTGGGCATCCCTCCTTTGATCTTATCTCTTAGGAGGAGGCACTCCATCTTATCCCTATTTAAGTCCCAAGGTTGTTAGGGTTTAAGGATAGAGATAGAGTTGGTTTTGATTAGGGCTCTTCCTTAGGATGCCACCCACAATTCCACCCTTGTTTTTCTCCATGCCAAATAATCAAGGTGCTCCATATCTCCACATGAAGACCCTTCGGCATCCTCTCATAGGCATGAAGACCCCTTTGGACTTGGTCAAAGGGTGGTCCTAATCCAAATCGAGATTGGATTCCAATTAGGTTCAGGTTTCAGGATAAATCAAACATTTATTAAGTCCAATCCTATTAGACTTCTGAAATCCAATCCAAATCAAATTAAAATGTTATGTAATCAAATTAAATCTGATTTGATTTGACTAGGATCCAATCCAAATCAAATATTGCTAAAGATTAGATCAAACCTAATCTAGCTAGTATCCATTAAATCTAATCTCATTAGATTAATGAAACCTAGTTTAAATCAAACTCAAACCAAACTAATCTAATTTAATCTAATTTAATTTGATTAGAACTTAATTCTAATATTTAATCAAATCAAATAATATGCAATAATTATAATTTGATAGAGTTTCAGTCCAGTGAGACTCTTTTTGATTCTCCTATAACTTACTATTACTAAATATCATTCCTTTTGCAATTTAAAATTATGATTCAACGATCCAATCAGTCAAGACCTCTTTTATGTGTGATCCCATAGGTTCTATTCTATTTGGTAGTGAGAAATATTTTGATCTCTATCAAAATATTATTAAAATTTTTTTCAATGGATTGGAATAATTTTAACTCATCAATCGAGAATTATTGATCATTAAAATAATTTTCATTGATCCCACAAACTTATAGTGATGTTAAGTAGCATGTAGTGGCAATCCAGCAGAATAAAAAAATAAATCTCTAGGTATAGTTATCGTATGATTCAGTTCTTCTATCATGAGTTTCGATAAGATGGAGGTTATGAAAAACTCGTTAAACTCTATTATCTATCATATATGAGATTTACTCGATTTGAGTTTATTCATAAAATCTGATGGAAACTCTTTTTCATCATTCATATTGCTCTGACTAAGATCTTCCAAACTCAATTTTATAAATCATATAGGACTACTTCTTAATTATTAAGATCGATAGATCCCATCTAGATGTTTATCTAATTTCTATAATGAATCTAGTGCAGCCAACATAACCTCAAAGCTCTGCATGGCTAGGAGATCAAATTATGGTATAGTCAAACTATCGTAATCTTATTGAAAATAACTGAGATACTGCAGGTCTAAGAACTAATCACACCATTATAGCATCGAGAATGTCACTAATGAGTGAGTAAACATCCAAGTGACTTCTTGTATTGGTCATACTTGATACTTTTATTCTTTAATAAATATCAGTACTTTCATTCTAGTGTCCCCACACTATAGACTCGAAACTCTCATTTCATACACCAATCTTACCGGATCAATCACCATCCCCGTGATAATCTTTCAATCAGGAGCAATTTGAGAATTAACCATCAATGACACCTGCCTCAAATTCTCAACTCTTAAGAATATGTGTCATCATCTTATTAATCCTCTGAACGATTCATGGATACATACACTACATAAATAAAATTAACTATCCTAATTAATTAAGTTAAGCATAAAATTATTGTTAGATGTATATCCTAGAAGTCAATCGGACCGACATATTAATTCTTTTTAAGACATAATTTTGTACTTGATTCAATTAATTAGGATAGTTAATTCCATTCATGTAGTATATACATCCATGAATCATTTAGAGAATTAATAAGATGATGACACATATTCTCAAGAGTTGAAAATGTGAGGCATGTGTCAGTTGAAAATGTGAGGCATGTGTCATCGATGGTTAATTCTCAAATTTTTCTCAATCGAAGGATCATCATGGAGATGATGAATGATCCAATAAGATTGATGCACGAATCATTTTTCTTAGGATAGACGAGTCTCAAGTCTACATTATGGAGATACTGGAGTGAGAGTGCAGATATTTTTAGAGAACAAAGATACCAAACATGACTAACATGAAAAATCACCTAGATGTCTACTCACTCGTCAATGACATTCTCGATGCTGTAGTTGTATGAGTAATTTTTAGACCTACAGTGCCTCGACTGTTCACAATAAGATTATTGTAATTTGATTACATCATAACTCGATCTCCTAGTCATATAGAATTTTGAGGTGTATGTTGTTTATAGTAAGTTCATTGTAGGAATAGGATGTGCACCTAGAAGAGATTTATCAATCTTAATAGTGAAAGAGTAGTCCTATAAGATTTATAAGATTGAGTTTGGAAGATTTGGCCAGAACAATGTGAATGATGGAAAAGAATTTTCATCAGATTTCATAAAAGAACTCAAGTCGAATAAATCTTACATATGATAGATGATGGGATTTGATAAATTTTTTATGACCTCCATCTTGTCGAGACTCATGATAGAAGAACTGAATCATACTGTAATTACACTTAGAGATTCATCCTTCTGTTCTGCTAGATTGCCACTATATGCTGCTAGATATCACTGATAGATTCTGAAACCAATAAGAATTATTTTAATACTCAATAATTCTTGATTGATGAGTTGGAATTATTTCAATCCATTAAAAGAAATTTCAATGATATTTTGATGGAGATCAAAATATTTCTCACATCAGACAGAATAAAACCTATGGGATCACATATAAAAGAGGTTCTGACTGATCGAACTATCAAATCATAATTTTGAATAGCAAATCACAAGTGATCTTAATTATCAATTTGATTGATGATCGAACTCAAATGTAAAAGTTACATAAGGGCTTACTAAGAGTTA
The DNA here is from genome assembly GCF_000442705.2 of Elaeis guineensis. NCBI lineage: Eukaryota > Viridiplantae > Streptophyta > Magnoliopsida > Arecales > Arecaceae > Elaeis > Elaeis guineensis. Next base: position 56,232,268 of record NC_025999.2, on the reverse strand, counting down.
GCAAGTTATAGAAGAACTAAATTGTAATTGTTGCATATTATCTGATTTGATCAAATATTAGGATTAGATTCTACTCAGATTAAATAAAATTTAATTTGATTAGTTTTGGTTTGAGTTTGACATAAAATTAAGTTTCATAAGTCTAATATGATTAGACCTAATGAACACTTGATCTAAACCAATCTAAATTAGGTTTGACCTAATCTTTAGCCATGTTTGGTTTGGATAGGGTCTTAGTCAAATTAAATCAGATTTAATTTGATGAGTTTGATTTGAATTTGATATGAATTGTATTTCATTAGTCTAATAGGATTGGACTTAATTTATATTGAAACCTAATCTAAGTTGGACTCCAAATTTGATTTGGATTTGAACCCAAATGATAAGTGGTATATTTTTATATTTATTATAGATATTTTTTGATAATTTTTTATGCTAACATCTTCTTAAAAACTTAATTTTATGAATTTATTAAATTTTTCTGAAAAATAAATAATTTTTGAAAAAAAATTGAAATTAGAATGTATTTATGAAAAATAGATGTTAATTTAATTGAACAATTTAAGCACCAAAATAATGTAAAATTTTTGAAAATTTTAATACATATTTTTTTCAATTTTTCAAGCAAATATTGAAGCAAAAATAGAGCCAAAATATCTTAAAAAATCTTAAAAATAGCCTTCGGTGCACGACGGACCAGTCGGTCGGTCCACAGAGCCAGGGTGCAATCCATCAGAAACCTCAAGCAGTCCACAGACATGGTCCACGATTATGGAAGCCTCTTTTACATGATCCAATGGTCCATGTTCATCCATCTTGCAATCCAATGGCTGCTGTTCGTCATCGGTTTATAAGAGAACTTTTACGCTGATCGATGGCCAAAATTTCATCCATCAAATGATCGGACGGTTGAGGACATGCTCGATTGAGAATAAGAGTTATTTTACATGATTTGATGGACCAAAATCAATTCTAGACATGATCGAATGACTGTGGTTGAATCAGACATTGATAAGAATTAAAACTATAATTTTTGGGCAGATCTGAGCCATCCGAAGTTGATCCGATGGTCAAAAATTAATGTAAAGGGTATTATACGAATTCTAAGGATTTTAGGACTCCTTTTCCTACCAAAAAAAATATAAAAAATTTATTTATAAATAGGAGATCCAAGAATAAGAGTAAGGAGAGCAGAAAAAATCAAATAAAAAATAAAAAAATAGAAAAAAAATTCAAGGAGCTTTAAGGATCAAATATTAGGAGAGTATGGAGCTAGAGAGCTTGATGCATGGCTAAATCCCTTCAATCCAAGAATACGATGAAGCCTGTAAATGGGTTTTTATTTTTTTTCTTGTATTTAATTTTTATGTAATAAAATTATATTTTTATTTTATATCTTTTTATTTTTTTTGAGATATTGATCCAGTCTACATGGCCTATACCCTCTATTGACGTGCTGTGATCCCTGGATATGGTACATGCTTTGGAGAGATAGATCACAGTATATAAGATTAAATTTTATATCTTGTAATTGAATTTGGATAGTTTATACTCCAATAGGATGAGCTGTAATCTATTGATACAGTCTGTATCCCTTAGAGATAAGCTATGTTAATATCTTAATTACAAGAATTAATATTGCAACATAAAAAAAAAATAAATAAATCTAATTTGCATGATGAATTTGGAATTTTTGGATTATTTCTCTGAATTATTTTTTTCATAAATTAATTTACACTATTAATTTAATTCTTGCTATTCTATTTCTATTTAATCTTTTTATAAATAATTCTCTTTTATTTTTTTTTTAAAAAAAAGATAATCACCCTAGATCCCTATGGAAATGATCCCTACTCATCCTATCTATATTGATTTTTATTCTTGACCGTCTATGACAGCGATCACCAAACCACCCCTTAACCAAATCTAAAGAGGAGTTCTACCTACAGAAGGACTCTCCCCTAATTTTGTGGCACCTCCTCTTGTTTTACCATAGAAAATATGGCATGGAAAGGTGGGCGCACAAGAGGGAAGGGCGGCACTTATCTCCAAGAGTCCAAGTGATCTTGGACTCCCAACAAACCCTAGCCTCTTAGGGTTTAAATAAAGATAAGATGGGCTTCTCCAATATGGATGTGATCTGATTTTGGATGCCCAAAAGGAGGGAGATATGCATGGAGAAAAAGGAGGACGCCAAGGTGGTTGGTGTGAAGGATTTTCCATGGAGAAGAAAAGATGGGATGCCGACTCTCATGATCCTTTAATTCTAACAACCAAGAGTTGGTTGTTTGAAGGTAATCTCCTCTCTCTCTTATGTCCTAAATATTTCTTACCCTCTCTTACAAAGATGTCCAAGAGTTGGACATGAATAAAATTAGATTTGATTTGAATTTTTTCTCCTTCTTGGTCCATGCGATGGACATAAAATTCTCTCTCTCCCTTGTCCAAGAGTTGGACATGATTAAAATTAGATTTGATTTAATTTTTATCTCTTCCTCTTTTCCAAAAATATCTAAGAGTTAGAGATGATTAAATCAAATTTGATCAAATTTAATTTTCTTAGTCCATGAGATGGATGGTTCTCCTCTACCTTTCCTAGATCTAGTCCAAGGGTTGGACAAGATCAAAAAAGAAAAAAATTAGATCTCTTGTCTTTTTCAAAAGATCTTTGATTTTCTCTTAAGAAGAGAAAAGTAAAAAAAATATCATATTTGAACTGATTTCATAGTCCTCCTATTGATCTGATTGATTTTCTTGAGAAGAGAATCAAAAGATCAATCCGATTTGACAATCCAAGGAGCGATCTCTGTAAGGGAGCTAACACCTCGGTGAGATCGAGTCCTCTTGATTAGATTAGTTTCGGTGGATATCCGTAGAGGTTGGATGCATGTGTCTTTATAGAAATCTCATCAGATTATCATGAATCATCGGATCATGGTGAAGATCTACTCACGCAAAGGTAAAGGTCTAAATTTAATTTTTATTTTTTAAACCTTAATTTCGGTATGTGAACTTTCCTGACATATGTAGATTAGATCTATAATTTTATACATGTTAGATTTAAAATAGTTTTAAATCTAGATCAGTTTTAATTTCCACTGCGTTCATAATTTTTAAAAGTTAAAAATCTGTATGTTCTGATCTTCACATGCATATCCCGAAAGTCGAACTTCCTACAAGTGGTATCAGAGCCATGATTTTATTTTACATGCATGTTATTAAGATCTGAAAATTAGATCTTTAAATTTAATAAATTAGATTAGATCTAATTTAAATATACATGAGATGTATTAGATCTAAATTATATATGAGATGTATATGCATATGTGATATGTATAGATCTAAAAATTAAATCTTTAGATTTGAAAATCAGATCTAGTAAATTAGATTAGATCTAATTTAAAAACATGTGATGTATTACATTTTATTTATACATTAGATGTATAATTGATATGCATATATGCTATATATAGATGTAGTTATGTATGAGATACATAATTTGATTTGACATTGCATGAGATGTATGTTATTAGATCTAAATATATATGAGATGTATAAATGATCAAACTTATTTTAGATTAGATCTAAATTAGTTGGGTTAATCAAAATCATCCTGACATAAGGTTGTCCTGGCATAATGGAGATTATGTTGAATGGTTGTCCTAGGATGATATAAGATGAGACCTTTTAATTTAAAACCCTAAATTCATGTATGTGATATATAATTAAATGTTTAGATATGAAAGTAGTTTTGACATCTAAACTATCTCATGTTCATAATGTACTTAGTTAAGGATCTAAAATTGAGAATTTAAGATCTTAATCTTAAGCATAAAATATGAGCGTTTGTACTTGGGTAGTTCAATTAGATCTAGTAATTTGATTACTTTTGGATAATCGATTAGTATATTGTAAGGCTCAATCAAGATGAGCGATTGATCCAACCCAATCACGAGTTGATTAGGATTAGATCAAGAGTGCTCAAGATCAACCCAATAGTTGTAGATTGGTCACATCGATTAATGGCCTCATATTGGATCGATTAACTCAAAGATCTGATTTGGCTCAGTGGCTCGAACCTGAGTTACATAAGCTAACCTATTCAAAATTGATTGACCTATTGGTGTTTAAGAAAAGTGACTTAAAGAAAGATGATTATTTAATTAATTTCGTTTGCTGATCTGGTCAACTTATTGGTGTCTAAGGAAAGCAATGGAGGGACCCCCACCAATCTTATACTTGACCAATTTGGTTGATTAGTCTTAATATGGTTGCTTGGTGATTCAAGCTAGCCCATGCCCTTAGGGTTAGTCATAATAGTTATAACTAATTAGGATTAGATCCATTGTAATTATGGATTTATATGAGATGTAAATTGATAATTAAAGCATTAAAGAGACCTATATTAAAACCTTCTCAATAATATTAAGTCGAGGGGTCTTCCACCATTATAGAGTGCCATGCCCTCTTCGATGTTGATTATTTTTGGTTGGATATAGTAGGTTAGTTGCATCAAAAGAGAAGCAACCACTCTATATGCAGGGTGGAGATGGGGTTGGGTTCAAGATCTATCAGGTGAGGATCTAATAACAGCTTCACTCATGCTTAATGGTAGGTCTGACTTAACTAAGGAATGAGGTTAAGATCTATAAGGTGAGGTCTCAGGACTTAGAGACAAAGTCTACTGTAATTTGCTTGAGAAGCATTGGGCAAGAGTTGTCTACTCATTAGTTGATACATTCACTGAGATCTGTCAGGAGAGATGGTGTGACAATTAGTGGGACGGCAGTACCTACTAGAAATCCTAACTCGTGAAAGGGTTTTTATTTTCCAACCCAAGGAGTGTTAGAATCCAAAAAATTAGTAGGAGCATATTTATTTAAAAAATTTTTGAAATAAATATAAAATCAAGTATAAATATTTAACTAGAATCTCTACTCTCTGATAGAATTAAAAAAAATTGGCTTTCAATCCTCACAAACTTAGAACCAATTAACTAACCAATCAAGTTATAAAGACTGACTCAGAAATCTAAAATAGTTTTAAGTTTCAAGAAGTTGAGCTGGTCAACTTATTGGTGTCTAAGGAAAGCAATGGAGGGACCCCCACCAATCTTATACTTGACCAATTTGGTTGATTAGTCTTAATATGGTTGCTTGGTGATTCAAGCTAGCCCATGCCCTTAGGGTTAGTCATAATAGTTATAACTAATTAGGATTAGATCCATTGTAATTATGGATTTATATGAGATGTAAATTGATAATTAAAGCATTAAAGAGACCTATATTAAAACCTTCTCAATAATATTAAGTCGAGGGGTCTTCCACCATTATAGAGTGCCATGCCCTCTTCGATGTTGATTATTTTTGGTTGGATATAGTAGGTTAGTTGCATCAAAAGAGAAGCAACCACTCTATATGCAGGGTGGAGATGGGGTTGGGTTCAAGATCTATCAGGTGAGGATCTAATAACAGCTTCACTCATGCTTAATGGTAGGTCTGACTTAACTAAGGAATGAGGTTAAGATCTATAAGGTGAGGTCTCAGGACTTAGAGACAAAGTCTACTGTAATTTGCTTGAGAAGCATTGGGCAAGAGTTGTCTACTCATTAGTTGATACATTCACTGAGATCTGTCAGGAGAGATGGTGTGACAATTAGTGGGACGGCAGTACCTACTAGAAATCCTAACTCGTGAAAGGGTTTTTATTTTCCAACCCAAGGAGTGTTAGAATCCAAAAAATTAGTAGGAGCATATTTATTTAAAAAAATTTTGAAATAAATATAAAATCAAGTATAAACATTTAACTAGAATCTCTACTCTCTGATAGAATTAAAAAAAATTGGCTTTCAATCCTCACAAACTTAGAACCAATTAACTAACCAATCAAGTTATAAAGACTGACTCAGAAATCTAAAATAGTTTTAAGTTTCAAGAAGTTGAGCTAACCAGGATATTCCTAAGTCATCAAACCATCCGATATTGGCCAAAGAGCAATTAGTTCATGATCATTGTCTGACAATGATTAAGAACTTGGATGAGCTTGAGAAGCTCAGTATATTCAAGCACAAGAAATCATGAATGGATTTGATCCTATAATTTCTTACTAGTTTATATAGATAATTTATAGTAACTACCATATGAATAAAATCGATTACACCTTAGTTGAGTTGGTGACTACTGATGGGACCTTAAAGAGTTCAAGGAGAAGGGTTCCTGTATACTTAGAGAACCTAGAGAAATGGATAAGGGACATACCTTTAGAAGATATCAGTAGATAGTGAATGTCGTAGGATCTAAGAGATCCATAGATGAGATAAATCCAAAGTATATGTGGTACCGCAGGTTGGATCATATTGAAGAGAACAAAATAAATAAATTGAAAAGGTATGAACTAGACTCATCGACTCTCGAGTCATTTTCAATATATGGATTCTGTCTTTAAAGATAGATGGCCAAACCACCCAATGTAGGACATGGGGTAAGGACCACTAATATATTTATCCTGATACATTCTGATGTATGTAGTTCATTTGATGAGCTGGTTAGGATTGATTCCTTTTCTTTCATTACTCATATTGGTGACTATGGATATATGTGTGAGACACAAATATGAAAGTTTTGAAAAGTTCAAAAATTCAGATATGAAGTAAAGAAACAAATTAAAAAGACCCTTAAGGTTCTTTGATGACATTGAAGAGGTATATACCTTAGTGAGAGTTTCTAATCTATCTCAAAAAAATGGCATAGTCTCATAATGGACTCTTCTTGATGCATCTTAACTCGACAAGGTGTTCGTGAGGAGGAACTGGACTCTATTTGATATAGTCCGATCCATGATGAGCATCACTGATCCTTTCTTAATTTCTTTAGGAATAAGCTTAACTTAATAAATAGAGTTTCCTCTAAGTTCTTCCTATCACGCCGTATTAGATATGGCATGTATAGGATATTTGGCCCATGTCAAGAGTTGACATGTGGACTAAGTTAGAGGTTAGATCTATGAGACTCATTTAAAAATATCCTAAAGGGTTTTAGGAATACTATTTTTCTTCTAAGGATCATAAGGTGATTATGGCCCAATATGCTATGTTCTTGGAGAAATAGTTTGTCCAAGATGAGATAGTGGGAGAAAAACTGAGCTCAAAAAGTAAATCTCTTAAGAGCAATGAGTCATAGAACCTATTCATATTGAACCAGTATATGTAGTCCCTCTATCTTATAATCTCCGACCCTACTCAAAGATACTTAGATATTTTGACAAAGACATAGAGGAAGTATTCTTCATGGGAGATAAGGAATATGAATTTGATATGATCAAATCATTTGATGTAATCAAATATTCTTTGAGAAAATATGTGTTTATAAAAAGGTCAGTGGGAGTATTATCACGATCTTCATATTGTATGTAGATGACATCCTCCCAATATGGAAAGTTGTTCCTATGCTGACATCAATTTAAAATTTGGTTGTCTAAATAAATTTTTTATAAAAGACCTCGAGAAGCATCCAATAAAAATTTATGAGATAGATCTAGGTCTATGAGATAGACCTAAATGGATGCTAAATCTTTCACAAAAAATATGCATAAAGGAGGTACTGAAAGGGTTTAGCATGGATAACTCCTAGAAAGATTTCTACCCTTTAGGCAAGAGACTGATATTTTTTTAAAAAATATGTTCTGACATATTTGAGAAAATTTAGCACATGAGCCAGACCTCATATACTTCGGCTAAAAGGAACCTCATGTATGTCATACTACACACACAAAATCGATATAGACCTTGCTGTGAGTGTCACAAGCAGATATCGATTGAATTCAGACTGAGAGTATTGGATAGCTCTGAAAAATATTTTTAAGTACTTGAGAAGCATTTAAGATATATTTATGATCTTTAGGAGGACAAAAAAAATTGAGGATAAAAGGATTCACAATTCAAACTTTAAGTCGGATGTTGATGGTAGAAAATCTACATCAGGATGTGTTTTCTTATTCAATGAGATTTGCTAAATTGGAAGAGTTCCAAACAATCGATCATTACCGATTATAGAAGCTGAGTATGTCATGGCTTATAAGGTGGCTAAAAGGGTATTCTGATTTTTTGCAGAACTAAGTGTAATGTCATGAGATGACACAACACTGTTCTTAAGCAAGGATGGCGCCATAGCTCTAGCTAAGGAGCCAAGGTCTCACCAGAGCTTTTAGCACCTAAGAGCGATGATTCACGATTATTCCAAGAAGACTTCTCGAATCAAAGTAGACCCCATAAAAATATGATGGGCCCACTGACTAAATGATTTAGCTAGCCAGAAATAAGGTACATTTGAGAATATGGGGTTTAAGTTTGTGGCAGATTGGCTTTAGTACAAGTGGAAGATTGTTGATGTATGCTCTTGAAGCCAGTTGGACTGACACAATAAATCTTTCTAAGATATAATTTTATACTTGATCTAATTAATTAGGACAGTTAATTACATTCATGTAGTATATGTGCCCATGAATCGTCTAGAGAATTAATAAGATAATGACACATATTCTCAAGAGTTAAAAATTTGAGATGTGTTATTGATAGTTAATTCTCAAATTATTCTCGATCGAAGGATCATCATGGGAATGCTGAATAATCTGATAAGATTAGTGCATAGATCGCTTCTCTTAGATAGACGAGTCTCAAGTCTATAGTATGGGGATACTGAAGCAAGAGTGTAAATATTTATTAGAGAATAAAAGTATCGAGTGTGACCAATACGAGAAGTCACTTGGATGTCTACTCACTCATCAGTGATATTCTCAATGTTATAATTATATAGTAGTTTTTAGACCTATGGTGCCTTGACTATTCACAATGAGATTGCTATAGTTTGACTACACCATAACTCGATCTCCTAGCCATATGAAATCTTGAGGTGTATGTTGGCTACAATAAGTTCATTATAGGAATAGGATATGTACCTAGATGGGATCTATCAATCTTAGTAGTAAAGGAATAGTCCTATAATTTATGAGATTGACTTCAAAAGACCTTGGTCAGGACAGTGTGAATGATGAAAAATTTTTTTATCAGGTTTCACAAATGAATTCAAATCAAATAAATCTTACATATGATAGACGATGGAGTTTAATGAGTTTTTTATGACCTCCATCTTATCGGAACTCATGATAGAAGAACTGAATCACATGGTAACTATACCTAGAGATTCATCTTTCTACTCTGCTGGATTGTCACTACATACTGCTCGATGTCACTGATGGATTATGAGACCAATGAGAATTATTTTGATGGTTAAATAATTTTTGATTAGTGAATTGGAATTATTTCAATCTATTGAAAAAAAAATTAATGATATTTTGATGGAGATCAAAATATTTTTCACTACCAAACAGAATAGAATCTATGGAGTCACACATAAAAGAAATTCTGACTGATCAGACTATCGAATCATGATTTGAATTGCTAATCGTAAGTAGTCTTAATTATCAATTTGATTGATGATTGGACTCGAATATAAAAATTACATAAGGGCTTACTAAGAGTTAGCAAGTTATAGGAGAACTAAATTATAATTATTGTATATTATTTGATTTGATCAAATATTAGGATTGAATTCTAATCAGATTAAATCAAATTTAATTTGATTAGTTTTGGTTTGAGTTTGACTCAAATTAGGTTTCATAAGTCTAATGAGATTAGACCTAATGGACACTTGACCCAAACCTATCTAGATTAGATTTGACCTAATGTTTAGCCATGTTTGATTTGGATAGGGTCTTACTCAAATTAAATTAGATTAGTTTGGTTTGAATTTGATATGGATTGGGTTTCATTAGTCTAATAGGATTGGACTTAATTTATGTTGAAAGCTAATCTAAGTTGGACTCCAAATTTGATTTGGATTTGAACCCAAACCACCCCTTAACCAAATCCAAAGAGGAGTTCTACCTATAGAAGGACTCTTCCCTAATTTTGTGGCACCTCCTCTTGTTTTACCATAGAAAATATGGCATGGAAAGGTGGGCGCACAAGAGGGAAGGGCGGCACTTATCTCCAAGAGTCCAAGTGATCTAGGACTCCCAACAAACCCTAGCCTCTTAGGGTTTAAATAGAGATAAGATGTGGTGCCTCCAATATGGATGTGATCTGATTTTGGATGCCCAAAAGGAGGGAGATATGCATGGAGAAAAAGGAGGATGCCAAGGTGGTTGGCATGAAGGATTTTCCATGGAGATGAAAAGATGGGATGCCGACTCTCATGATCCTTTAATTCTAACAACCAAGAATTGGTTGTTTGAAGGTAATCCCCTCTCTCTCTTATGTCCTAAATATTCCTTACCCTCTCTTACAAAGATGTTCAAGAGTTGGATATGAATAAAATCAAATTTGATCTGATTTTTTTTCTCCTTCTTGGTCCATGCGATGGACATAAAATTCTCTCTCTTTCTGGTCCAAGAGTAGGACATGATTAAAATCAGATTTGATCTGATTTTTACCTCTTCTTCTTTCTCAAAGCTGTCCAAGAGTTAGACATGATTAAATTAGATTTGATCTGATTTAATTTTTTTGATCCATGAGATGGACGATTCTCCTCTATCTTTCCTAGATCTAGTCCAAGGGTTGGACAAGATCGAAGAAGAAAAAAATTAAATCTCGTCTTCTTTAAAAGATCTTTGATTTTTTTTTTGAGAAGAAAAAAGTGAAAAAGAAATCAGATTTGATCTGATTTCATAGTCCTCCCATTGATCTGATTGATTCTCTTGAGAAGAGAATCAAAAGATCAACTCGATTTGATAATTCAAGAAGCAATCTCTGTAAGAAAGTTAGCACCTCGATGAGATCGAGTCCTCCTGATCAGATCAGCTTTGGTGGATATTTATAGAGGCTAAATGCATATGCGGCTTTACAAGAATCTCACCAGATTATCACAGATCATTGGATCGTGGTGAAGATCTACCCATACAAAGGTAAAGGTCTAAATCTGATTTTTATTTTTCAGCATTTTAATCTCAACATGTGAACTTTCCTGATATATATAGATTAGATCTATATCAGTTTCAATTTTTGCTGTGTTTATGATTTTTGAAAGTTGAAATCTGTATGTTCTGATCTTCGCATGCATATTTCAGAAGTTAGTCTTCTTATAATTATGTCTTAAAAAGAATTAATATGTCAGCCTGATTAGTTTTTATGGCATATATCTAACACGGGCAGGACTAGTAGCAAAGATAGGTAGATGAGGGAGGTCAGAATTGCCCTCAGCCAGATTTAGAGCTCAAGACTCCTCCATCATAGACCGTAGAAACACAGATATCCATCTGACCTCCTCAAGCATCCACACCTCCTATGATTCCATCATCACCACCTGCAACACCACCAGCTCTGGCACCGGTAGTAGATCAGCACCCTCATTCATCCTATATTAAATTGGATGATGATCAGTTAAGGAGAGTGGCTGAGATAGTCATTGATGGATTAAGACCTCAGATAGAGCAAGTATAGATAGAACTCAACAGACTTAGCACTGAGGTCAGTAGACTGTCAGAGAGGATAGTGGCTTGGGAGGATAGAAAGAGATCTATGGAACCAGCAAGGTTCTCTGATTTAGCTCAAGAGGTAGCATGACTCAAGATGAGGATCGAGATAGGAGTTCAACAAATATAGAATGAGATCAAAGGTCTGGGGATAATCTAGAAATCTAGCACTATGTCACTATTGATCTCCATGGAGAAGTTAGTTGAATAGCTTCAAAAATTTGCCCCTCCAAGAGTGGCGACAATAATAGCAGCTTTGGTAGCAATAGTAGCAATAGGACCTTCTTGTGGTCATGGCTGAGCTACTTTGCAGCAGTCCCAAAGCACCTCTCCCTCTCAGCCACTTACCTAGCCATCCACCTCTACTTAGCCTACACCTAGACCACAATTCAAGACCTATACTAGAGGCAATGTAGGGTTTCCATCCTTCGTGATCGGTCCTTCTAGCAGGACCAAGAGTAGGAGAACTAGAATCTCTATCTTTAGGACTAGCTCTTCCTTTGCTTTAGAAGTCTTCTTGGATGAGGACTAGGTCCAGAATTTTGATTTAGTGCCTTTCATTTACTTTTGTGCATTGTTTACTATTATAGGCAATATTTTTTTGTATATAGTACAATCATGTGAAACATCATATTTTCATAAAATGAATGATATTCCCTTCCTTATATATATTCATGTTATATATATATTTATTTCATTTATTAATGATGACAAAAAGGGGGAGAAAAAAGGAGAGAATAAACAAAGAGAGATGAGGATAACAAGAAAAGAGGGGGAGAAAAATTAAGCATATAATAATAAATGAAAACTCAAGCAATCAGAATCTTTGATAAGCAATCTAAATTTTTGATAAGCAACCTGAATAAAGAAATCTAGCTTAATTCTAATCTTGATAGAGCTATAAAACTCTTAAAAGAAATGACCAAATGAATTTAATGCTCTGACATCATTTTGTAGGACCATAGCCCCTAATCCTCTTCCCAAAAGGTTAAATTTTTGAAATGATTTGATTTACTTCTATATCATGTTATGTATTGAGCAATTCTTGATGACACACTTAAGTCTTTGAATCTCAAAGCATTTAAAATTGGCTATATTATTTGCTTATACTCAAAGTTTTATCATCATAAAAAAAAGGAGATTGTTGGCCCTAGATTGATTTTGATGAGAATAAAATATTTGAGTATATATTTGATACTCACAAATTGCTCGAGTGTTTAAAAAGAGATTTCAAGAACTACAGCCATATGTCAAAGATGCCCATCATTCCATCTTGAAGACTCAAAGAAGTAAGGTTAAAGGAGGCCAAGTCATGAAAAATTTAAGTGAAGAAGGGCTGGAGTCAACCCTTGATGGTTTTGAGTCGACTATGGCATGCTATCATCACTTGGCACAGACATCGAGTTGACTCCAAGAGTTTAAGAGTTGACTCTAGCATATGGTATTAGCGGGCACAAAGCTCGAGTTGACTCATACAAAGCTCGAGTCACTCTCTCAAGAAAGATAGAGAGATGATTTTCTATGAATAGTCTTCGAGTTGACTCCTATAAACTTCAACTTGACTCGAAGAAAGCTTGAGTTGACCTCAGATCTACTCGAGTTGACTTCACTGTGGCTGACAGCTCTAACGACTAGTTTTTCATAAGCTATAGAATTGCATAGAATATCTCTAACGACTAGTTCTGGACTCTCAATGGCTAGAAACCTATTTTTGGATATTTTAACAAGAATTTATGGGTGCCAAAGTATTATTGAAGCAAGAGAATAAAGGAGAAACATAGTGAAGTGCATGGAACACCAAAAGAAAAAAAATAGAGGCCCAATTTTTGGTTGTGCATTTAATGAGCATTCAAACAAAAGCTTCAACTCCAACCACCTACTTCTTATGCATTCAACTGATTTTTAAGAGGAAGAAGAGCATATTAATGTCAAAGTTTCTCAACTCCTCAGATTGAGCTTCAATGATATTCAACTTGCTCATTAAAGAGCTTTTAGTTTGTGTTTCATATTGTATTCAATTTTTTGATTGTTACAAGTTTTGGTAGGGAATGAAATTTAGGTGATAGGCTCATTCCAGCCTAAAATTAGATTTAACAAGCCTAGAAGAGACTTAGAAAAAATTTTAGTTGGCATGCCTAAAAAAAAAATCAACTGGATTTAATTGTGATCCTAGAAAAATAATTGAACTATAACCTTAATGATTATAGTTAAAATTTTTTAGAGATCGCTTGGGGAGTGGATGTAGATGTTGTACTTAACGCTGAACCACTATAGAATTTGGTCTTTATATGTGTGGTTTTGATTTTTCTTTACTTACTTTATTTATTATTTCATATCTTTGCATATTTATTCATTTCTTCCACTGCATATTTACATAGTTCACTTGTGCACATATCTATTTTAAGTTATAAAATTTTTTGAAAATCCAATTCAACCCCCCCTTTTGAGTTGTCTCACTAGGCAATATTTTTAAAGATCAAATTGATCGGAATATAAAAGTTTATGTTGATAATATGTTGGTAAAGAGCATCGAGGTTGATCAACACATAAATGACTTGGAGGAGGCATTTGTTGCATTGAGGCAGCCCCAGATAAAGCTAAACCTAAGTAAGTATGCCTTTGACATCACTTTGGGTAAATTTTATAGATTTATGGTCACGAGATAGAGAATTAAGGCTAATCTAGAGAAAATACAAGTGATTCTCAACATCAAAAATCCGACTTCGAAGAAGGAAGTTCCATTCTTAATTGAGCACATCACGGCTCTTAATCGGTTTATTTTGAGATCAACATAAAGATGCCTCCCTTCTTCAAAGTTCTTCACCATATGAAGGACTTTATCTAATCAGATGAATGTCGAGAAGCCTTTGAGGAGTTGAAGAGGCACCTGGGTGCACCTCCACTACTATCAAAGCCTCATGTACGAGAGACTATATATAAGTCTTGCTGCCTCGGAGGAGTTGAAGAGGCACCTGGGTGCACCTCCACTACTATCAAAGCCTCACGTATGAGAGACTATATATAAGTCTTGCTGCCTCGATAGAGATGGTCAGCTCAGTCTTGGTCCAAGAGGATGAACAAGGAATGCAAAAGCCAATCTACTATATAAGTAGAGTTCTGTATGATGCCAAGATGAGGTACTCTAGGGTGAAAAAACTGATCTACACACTCATCATCTCAATTCAATGACTAAGGCACTATTTTCAAGTGCACTCAGTTGTGGTTTTGACCAACCAATGACTGAGAGCCTTATTGCAATAACCTGATACCTCGAGAAGGATGGTGAAGTGGGTGATCAAACTTCACAATTTGATATTTTCTATCACCCCCAACCATCAATGAAAGCTCAAATTTTGGCTAACTTTATTACCGAATGCATTGTGCCTAAGGATAGAGCAACTATAGATGGATCCGATGAGCAAAGCTTTAAGCCAGCCTCAATTCTACATGTCGACGATGCATCAAACTCCCAAGGAAGAGGAGCGGGGCTTATCTTGACTGATTTGGAAGGAGTGGTGATTGAGTATGCCCTCAGATTCACCTTTGATGCCTTAAATAATGGAGCCAAATATGAAGACCTACTAGTTAGCTTAAGAATTGCCAAGGAACTTGGGTAAGAAGGTTGAAAGGCTTCACCAACTCATAGCTAGACAAGTCCGAGGTGAATACACAGCCTGAGATTCTACCATGTCAAGGTACCTCCAAAAGCTATAAGTCTTGAAATCAGCTTTCAACTACTTCAAAACTACTCATATTCTAAGATTGAAGAATGCTCGAGCAGATGCCCTATTCTATCTTACCATCCATGGATATGATGGTCTAGGGAAGGTATACATAGAATACCTTGAGAAATTGAGTATCGACAATGTAGAGGAAGTTCTACCAAATGAATAAGAGCCAAGCTGGATCAGTCTTATTATCGACTACTTACTAAATGGAGTTCTTTCTAGTAACCCTTCAGAAGCACGATAGTTGAGATGAATGGCATCTCAGTATGTGCTCTTGGAGGGAAGATTGGATAAAAACTTATCTCTTTACCTCTACTTAGATGCCTTCGGCCCTCTGAGGCCAAGTATGCCCTCTGAGAAGTGCATGAGGGCATCTACAGGAATCATTTTGGGGATAGATCATTAGCCTATAAATGCTATGATAAGAAAATTATTGGCCTGCGATGCAGCAGGATACGATGGACTTAGTTCTTAAGTGTGATCAATGTCAAAGGCAATTAGACAATAAAAATTTCTCACCATGATGATAGACTACTTCAGTAAATAGGTGCAAGTGGAGCCTCTGACCCAAATCACCAAGAAGAAAGGTGGAGATTCCCTTTAAAAATTAGTCATTTACTAGTTTGGATTGCCATGAATTGTTATCACAAATAATGGATGACAATTCGACAACTCCAAGTTTAAGAAATTCTATGAAGAACTCCACATCAGTTACAGACTTATCTCAGTGGAGCATCCACAATCAAATGGAAAAATCGATGTAATGAATAGAACTATCCTGCAAGATTTAAAAGTGAGGTTGAATCAAGCTAAAGGACTCTGAGTGGAAGGGTTATGTAGTATTTTGTGGGCTTACTGAACAACTCTTTGGATTCTGATGGGAGAGATCCCATTTAACCTTACATTTGGAGGGAAAGTAGTAATTCTTATAGAGATTGATCTTCCATCTACAAGAGTGGAATAGTACAATGAACCAAGTAATTCAAATCGATGACACATTGATCTCGACTTTAGTTGAAGAAATCTAGGAATGAGCTCAACTGAAAATGATAGTATATCAACAACGAATGGCTCGTTATTACAACACTCGGATTAGCCTAAGACTTTTCACCAAGGAGACCTTCTCTTAAGACAAGCTGAAGTCTTTAAACCAATAAAGCAAGGAAAGTTATCTCTAAATTGAAAAGGTCCTTATAGAGTCCAAGAGGTGCTTAGATCGAGAGTTTACAAGCTTGAGAATCTTGATGGCTTTCAAATTCTCCATACTTGGAATACCAAAAATCTTTGGATGTATTATCAGTAAGTTTTGCTTTCAATGATTATATTATGAAATATTTTATTTACGTATAGCCTTTTATTCTATGAAAATTGACTATGAAAAACATTGCCCATTTCAATGATAATGGGTTGACCAATAAGCCGTGGCACAGAATTTGATGCAAGCTCAAGTTGGTTGGCTTATATCCGACCATAATATTAAATATATTGATCGATTGAGACCCAATCAAAATATATGATATAACGATTGGTTGATAATCGATCAAAATATCAGAAATAATGATTGACTAGCATCTAACTGTACATGATATGAGGAGTAACAGTTGGTTGATTGATATCCAACCACAATATTGGAAGTAAAGGTTCGCTAACACCCAACCAAAATATCAAAAATAATAGTCACAACATCCAAAATAATAAATGATTGATGACTGACCAAAGAAATTAGTTAAATTCTGATTACAAAAAGTCAGCAAGTCTGACCTCGATACTTGAATTCTTTATGAATCGATTTTGACATTTACTCGACTGCAAGCTTTCATAACTACAAAGGCTACTTAGAAAAGTGTTGGCTACATAACTTAGAGATAATTTGACTTGATCAAGAAAATTTGAACAATCTACGAGTGGGAGTGAAATGAAGCTTTCATTACTAAAGGAAAATTATTTCTACAAGCTTGAGGGAATCCCAAGAACAAAAAGCAAAAATAAGTACAATGATGGCAACATCTTTAGCTCCTGGAGGGACCACATCAGGAATTGACTACCCCTACTAACATTTGAGGGAACAGAAGGTTGACGTTGGTCGAGCAAAACTGTTAGACCATGGATTTGCATTCCTCAAAACCAAGGTCGAAACCTCTATGGCAGAATGTTTCTCGACCAATCTAACTTTCTTCTAGAGCTCCTTCACCATTGCCCTCTCCACCTTAATCATCTCCTGGAAAGTCTCATGGAGCTCCTTCATTGCTAACTTGTTTACTTTGATTGTATCATCAAAGTGCTTCCTAAGGTCCCCTACTACTGATTTTTCCACCTTAATTGGGTATGTGAGGGAGGTTGGCTTTTTCGTGATAGCTAGAATATCGGACTCGAGTCGAGCTACCTTCTTGGTGGCCTCCTTTATCTCTTCTATCTTTCTTCATCTCCTTGGCCACCTCCTCCTCAACAACCCTCATCCGAGCATTAACTTTCTGAATATGTTCCTCCAACGAAAGCTTTGAATTGATCGCACTCTATCAAGTGCCCATAGAAGAGACAAAGGGTCACTGTGCAAAATAGGAAATGAGTGATAAAGAAAAATGAAAGGATAAGAACATTTCGATCAAAAGGTAGATTTTTCATTAACAAAAATTATCATTACAAGTCCTTTTCATTACAAGAGTTTGAAGGAAAAGCAAAAAAAAATACAAAAATCTAAGCCTCAGTAGAGACATCAGCAACTACCTTGGTGCGAGGAGTAATCGGGGGCTTAATGTCTGCAATGGGCTCGGGCTCCACCTCTGACTGCTCTGAAGTGGCTTTAAGATCTTCCTCAACTTTGTCAGTGGCTCCGAGCTTGCTTAAGTTGAGGTCAGGATACAACCAGGTGACTTGAGCCTTGTAGTTGTCAAAGCCAATTTGAGACGCCTCTGCTAACCCGTCGACGACCTCCTCAACAAAATCTTAAAAGTTTTTAAAAATAGAGATCGCCTGAGCAGCGGCATCTTGAGTAGTGACCTCAACAGCTGCATCATCTCCTTGGCACCTTGGCAGCTTCCTCAGTGGCAGTCCCCTTCTCCTCCAGGGCCATCATTGCTGGCTCATAAAGATCGAGCTCCTCCTCGAGCTCACCAATGGTCTTCTTCTCCTTCACCAGTTGAGCCTCAAGTGCGGCCATCTTCTCTCGACTAGCAGTGAGCTTGGCATCAAGTTGAGCCTCTCCTTAATCTTCTTCACTTCTCGCTCCTTAGTAGCCCTAAGGAGCTCCTTGACAACTTCAGCCCGAGTCTCAGTAGTTTGGGCCCTTTCCTCCAAAGAATGACTGAGCTGGCTGAAGCTGATCAGCCCTTCATGCAAGATAGTTATATCATGCATTAGCTGCAAAAGAACAAAGGAGAATGATTAAGTTGAAAAGTTAGGATATTGACAAAAAGAGAAGAAGAAAGGTGAAGCAAGCTTACCCCAAGAAGCATTGTGCAAGAAGAAGATATGATCTCATCTATAGGATGAGCCTTCCTCTTCTTTCAATCAGCTGGTAGCAAGGTCATCTTCATTAGGTCTTGGGCAACTAGGGGTTGTGGAGGATAGAGTCACTCACCTAGACCCTCATCCCTAGGGTGACAAAGCCCTCTTGAATGAGCTCGGAGGAGGGTGGTTGGTAGGTTCAGAAGAAGGTTGGGGTACTTTTCCTCAGACTATGCCTAATGATGGACCGATAGGAGAGGTAGAAGATTTTGGCATAGATGAACGTCAGTTGGGCAAAGCAAGAGCTTGGGATGAACCTAGCTTTGAGGACACTAGTAGAGTAAATGCTGATGGGCTACACCGGTGGGAGTAGTGGCAACAACTATGACATCAGCCTTCACATAGGTCAGGGTTGAGCTTGAAGTTTGAGATCTCAGCATCGACAGAGGTGAGGCAACTTTGGTTGGTGCAGGGGTCACCCTCTACACTAAGGGGCTCTAACCCTCACTCCGATAGTTCTTCGAGCTCGAGATCCTCGAAGAAGAATTTCCTTAGGAGGACCTTAGCCTCTTCTTTGCGACATTTTGGATCATCCCTGTAGAGGACCTCATGACTATAAAATCGAGCAAAAAAGTTGGTCAAATAATGCGAAGGAACGGATGCTATGAGAAAGACAAAGAAAGGAACGAAAACTATATCTAGAGAATTAATCAGACTTAGGCCCTGTTTGGGATTGCTGTTGGTAGTAGAGCTTTTGGAAGGAGAGCTTTTATAAAAAGCTATTTGCTATTTGGTAACTATATTTTTAAATTACTATAAAATTTTAACATGTGTTTGGTAACCAAACTATAAAGTACTTTTAATATGACCAAATAACCATAAAGGATATTGCATAATATTATACGGTGGAGTATAATAAAATATAATATGCATTGTTATATAAATATATTGCATATTATTATATTACTATAATATAATATAATAAAATTATAATATAGTTAATATAATTTTGGATACTATAGCATAAAATATAACATAATATTATATAATATAACATAGCAATGTATTATTACATAATATAATATAATGTAATATATAATACTATAATATAATGTGATATAACATTATATGGTATTATTACATATTAAAATATTATTATGCATTATGATATTACTATAATGTGATATAATATAGCATATTATTATAATATAATGCAAAATATTATCATATAATATCGTAATAGTATGATACATTGTAATGTAACATTATCTTTATATTATAATATAGATGCGTGCAATCATGGCTATAGAAAATGAGATTTTAGAATTCTTTTCTATCCAATACTTTTTCTATTTTTACTTTTCTTATACACAATGAAATAATATCGGTGAATATTGATAAATCAAGTATATATTTGATACCATCATATTCATCACCAAATTGTTTTACATTCTTGATTCTAGTAGTAATAAAAATGTAAAGTGAAAGTTTTCTCAAACACAAAATATGAATGATATGGCATAAAATCCATATTATATGTATAACTTTATAAAAAAAGGAAGTCAACAAGTCATAAGAAAAGTAACAATATGATCATGCAGAACATCCATTTCATAGTTACTCATTATTCGGCTTTGCTCCAGACTTGGTTCTTTCTGTGATTCACTAATCTTTAAATAATTTGGAGGGAATAGATCCTCATTATTGTCATAAGGCTGAAACTCAAAGTCTTTGATTGCATGATTGTTGATAAAGTTATGAATAGCCATGAAAGCCACCACAATTTGAACTTATTTATAATAAGGAAAGTTAGGCATTGTACTTAATATTTTTTATCTACTTTCCTAATATCTAAATATCCTCTCAATAGTACATTTCAATAAGGAATATGCATGATCAAAGATTTCACGCACACCCCTTGGTTGACTTTTATGTTGAAAATCTGATAGATGATATCTTTTTTATTTGTAAGGCCCTACATATCCTGACATGTGAGGATATCCTGCATCCACTATGTTATTTAGAAAGATAGCAACCCAAGAGAAGAGGTAAATTAAGTTCTTTAAAAATTTTAACTAAATCAAAGTCTAAACAAATATGTGTTTAAAATTAATATAGTATATGTGATTGTGAAGTAGAGGTAATGTGCTACAGCAGAATTAAAATATTAAAGATAGTAAAGTAAGCATTAAAATAAATAAGACAAGCAAGAAAAGTAAGAAGATAAGGTACAATACAAATACAATCAATTTATAGTGGTTCGATGCAATCCTGTACCTACATCCACTCCTCAAGAGTCTCTTAAAAATTTTACTATAATCTTCCTGATTACAGTGCATTTATTTTATCTGAGATCATAAATAAATTCAGTTGATTTTTCAGGATCACCAATCACAACCTATACGTTGATTATTTTTTAGGCTCATAATCAATCCAGTTGGTTTATGAGCTCACCAACTAAAACCTAACAAGTCAAATTCTGGACTTGGATGGACCTAATCTCTAAGTTTTTTTCTCCTAAAGAAACTTATAAAGAAAACAAATTACAAGAATAAGAATTTTAGTACAAAAAAAAATTAAAAAATGAACTCTTTGAAGCACTAAAAAGTGGCTGAGAATTTGCTCTTTAGATGCTTTAACTTTTCTTGAATGATGTTTAAGAGGATGTGGAAGAAGTTAGAGAAGATTGCTCTTGAAGGCCCTCCAAATTTTACATACAAATCCCTCTCTTTTTCTCTCTTTTCAATGATATGCAATGAAGCTCTCACAAAAAGATGTTGTTTCTCACTTTAATCCCCTTCTTCTTATTTTTTAATTTGATTCTCTAGCTTTTAATAGGCTTGATATTAACTGGAGAATAAGTTTTGGACCGTTGGGAGGCTTGGACTAGCTGTTAGAGTGGAAAACTAGCCATTTGAAAATGTATAGAAAACTAGCTATTAGTGCAGTCCGATGCTAGGGGTCGACTCCAATTTCTCAGAGGTGGACTCTAGCTGTCCTGGGATCAACTCTAGTTATTTTGGGATTGACTCTGGAACATCCTAAAATTTAAAAATTTCTCTATTTTTCAACCTATTACAGTGCAGGGGTCGGCTCTTAGCCTCTTGAGATCAACTTCACAATATCTGAACCTTGAAAAGTTATCTTTAAAATCTTTGACTTAGCTTCTTTTGAGAAGATTTCTTCCATGTATGAATTTTTTAATTTAAGCACCTTAAAAATTCTACATTCATCTTTGAAACACATGATTAGTACTATAATTACTTAAAGTTTTTAGAATTATCAAAATCAATCACAGAGTCAACAATCTTTTCTTTTTTGATGATGATAAAACCTTAAGTATATATGTAATAAAAGTATAAATTAATTTATCAATATAATCATGAAGTGATAAACTAAGCACATGTAAATATATACTTCATGAATGCTTCAATAGAATTTTTTTAAGAAATTTGTGTTATATTTCAGCCTAAGTTTAGATTGATCTCCCTATTATGCCAAGCTAGTACTTGGCTTTGTCCTTTAATGAAAAAAAAAAGGTTAGCCTAAGTGCATCATCAGTAAAATTTTGAATCTTTACCATGGAACAGATTTCTATGAACTCATCTAGATGCTTGTAAGGATCTTCATTGATATTTTCATAGAAAGATGGGAGCATCTGGATTGTGGTCTAGTTGATCTCATAATGATTTTGCAAGAATATCAAGTAAGTTGATACAAGTCGATGGGTTATAGATAGAAGGAATAAAGAATTTCTTCATCTGTTTAGGTGGTTCAGCCATTTGATTGTTAAGTTTAATGTGGATCAGCCATTCAATTTCAGGATTAGATTCAACTAGGTCAAAAAAAAAAATGATCTTCTACCGTGCATGTACCAATACAACCCTAATGTGTGGTTCAGATTATTATTTTTATTTATATTTATTTTTTTTATTTTTCAATCACAAACAAGTTAGCAAATAATTAAACCTAAGATACCTATGGGTTACTTAGACTAATAGTTCAATGTAATGTGAATCAGTCTCGATGAGAGTTAAGCTAATCTCACTTTCTCAACTAGTCAGGTCAAGGTGGGGTCATGGGAGGCTCCCATGCTAATCGCAATGGATCTAATTAAATAACCACAAGTTCACTTAGGCTTAGCCTTTCTAATCTCTTTTCTTAGACATCAGTTTTAGGGATGAGTTCAAATTTACTTTGCACTTAATTTCACCATAAGACTCAAACTGAACTCAATTGATCCTAAGGGCCAATGTCAATTTAGTTTTAATTAGGCTTAGATTAATGCGGGATGCTGGTTGATTGTTTTTGGGCTAAGAAAGGGTGATAAAATCTCCACCTTATCTTGTTAATAGGTATTGCTCTTTAGTCAATTTAGATTGAAGGTACACAATCAAGTTTAAAAAATAAGAGATTCTATGCAACTAAACTAGATGCATAAAACTAATCAAACTTAAAAGCTTACATTATCTCCAGCGATCGCCAAAAATAAATCTAAGATGATGAATGCTCAAAATAATTAAGTTTCTACTCTTGTCATGTGATTCTTATTAGGTTTATATGGGTGACTTTTAAGTTAATTTGAAAATAAAGCAACTAATACGAAAAAGAAAAGTGATTTAGAGTTAGGATTGATCTCACCAAACAAGATTGGCAACTTTTCCTTCCCCTTTTTTTTTTTCTTCCTTTTTTCTACCAAAAATATAAGAAAAAGTTAGTAAGTTGTATATAAATAAAATCAAAAAAATCAAAAAAATAATTTAGCGTTCGTGCCTTCCTCGACAACGGTGCCAAAAACTTAATATTTTATTTCACGACAACGACGTCAAAAATTTGATATTTTGTTCTTCGACAATAGCATTAAAAGCTCGATATCTATCATTGGTACCGTAATCAATTTTCTTTCTAAAAAATTTATGTGGTTGGGTCGATTCTATAGAGAGATAGTACTGATTTAAAAATTTTA
>NC_025999.2:55782358-55823347 GCF_000442705.2 Elaeis guineensis | reverse complement strand
ACTCCATCTGGAACACCTCAACTCAATGGGGTTTCAGAATGGAGAAATCGGATCCTATTAGATATGGTCCGTTCCATGATGAGCTTCATGGACCTCTCCGAATTTCTTTAGGGACATTGTCTCATGACAGTAATTTATGTATTGAATAGGATTTTCTCTAAAACCATTCCTACCACACCATATGAGATATGGCATGGTAAGAAGTCCAGTCTGAATCATCTCAGAATTTGGGGTTGTCCGGCTCATGTCAGAGATAGCAGGCGGACAAGTTAGAGTTCAGATCTTTTAGAGCTCGGTTCATAAGATATCCTAAAGAGTCATTAGGATACTATTTCTATATTTTGAAAGACCATAATGTGATTGTGAGTCGAAATACTATTTTTATTGAAAAATAGTTTATTCAAGATGGTAGCATCGGAAGAATAATTAAGCTCAAGAGAATATCTCCCAAGAGCAATAAGCTAAAGAACCTGACGAACCTAATCAATCAGAACCAGTCTTAACACAACCTCTTCCACCTCATAGATCGACTAGGGTTTTCCATCCTCCTGAAAGGTACTTAAGTACGATACAAGAAGATGTAGAAGAAATATTTCTCACAGAAAATGGGGCTCATGGTGATGACCCCAAGACCTATGACGAGGCGATATCAGATATTGACTCTGAGAAATGGTTAGAGGCAATGAGATCAGAAATTGACTCGATGCACTCAAACCAAGTCTGGACCTTGGTAGATCCACCTGAAGGTATTGTACCTATTGGATGTAAATAGATCTTCAAGAGAAAAATAGGTGCAGATGGAAATGTGGAGACATTCAAGGCTAGGCTCGTAGCGAAAGATTATAGTCAGCACAAAAGCATTGACTATCAGGATACCTTCTCGTCCGTAGCCATGCTAAAATCCATCCGCACATTGCTTGCTATTGCAGCCTATTTCGATTATGAAATATGGTAGATGGATGTGAAAATGATTTCTTAAATGGATATCTTGAGGAAGATATCTATATGGAACAGCCGCTTGGTTTCACATCCAGTGATGATGATCACAGGATCTGCAAGCTGCAAAGGTCTATTTATGGACTTAAGCAAACATCTCAGAGCTGGAATACTCATTTCAATGATGTGATCAAAATGTTTGGTTTCATCAAGATTGAGGAGGAACCATGTGTGTTCAAAAAGATCAATGGGAGCACAGTTGTCTTCCTCGTATTGTATGTAGATGACATCCTCCTAATTGAAAATGACATTCCCATGTTAACTTCAGTCAAAGTATGGTTGTCTAAGGAGTTCTCTATGAAAGATCTAGGAGAGGCATCCTTTATACTGGGTATTGGTCTATAGAGATAGACCAAATAAGATGCTAGAACTTTCACAGAAGATGTACATAGAGGAGGTGCTAAAAAGGTTTAGCATGAAAAACTCCAAAAGAGGTTTATTACTTTTTAGACATGGCATTCATCTCTCCAAGAAGATGTGCTGTAGCACACCTGAGGAGATTGAATGCATGAGCAAGATCCCTTATGCTTTGGCAATAGGAAGCCTCATGTATGCCATGCTATGTATACGACCTGATATAGCCCATGCTGTGAGTGTCACAAATAGATATCAGTCGAATCTAGGTGAAGAGTACTGGACTTCTGTGAAATGTATCTTTAAGTACTTAAGAAGGACTAAGGATATGTTTCTAGTCTTTGAGAATGGAGAACTCCAGATTCAGGGATATATAGACTCAGACTTTAAGTCTGATATAGATGATCGAAAGTCGACATCTGAGAGTTTGTTCATTTGCAATGGTGGTGCAGTCAGCTGGAAGAGTTTCAAGCAGACGGTGATTGCTGATTCCACCATGGAGGTAGAGTATATTGCTGCATCGAAAGCTGCGAAGGAGGCATTCTGGTACAAGAAATTTTCCGCAGAGCTTGGAGTGATGTCATCGGATGCCATACCTCTTTACTGTGACAATAATGGCGCCATAGCCCTAGCTAAGGAGCCAAGGTCTCACCAGAAGTTCAAGTACATCGAGCGGCGATTCCATCTGATCTGTAATTATCTCAAAAAAGATTATGTCGAGATCAAGAGAGTCGACTCCACAGACAATGTGGCAGACCCGCTGACAAAGCCATTAGGCCAGCAGAAGATTGAAGCCCACCTTGAGAAGATGGGACTTAGATATGTAGCCAATTAGCATTAGGTCAAGTGAGAGCTTGTTAGATGTGTGCCCTAGATGTTAGATTGGCTGACACATTCCTGTACAAATCTAAGGGAAAATTTATAATTTTGATTATAAATCAATAAATGGGTTATTCTTTTATCACATTATGTATATTGTGTCCGTGATACATCCTTTGAGTTAGTAGGAATATCAATTCATATTTTTAAGAGTTGAAAATTTAAGGCATGAATTTATATAACTAACTCATAAGCAGCTCCTGACCATAGGATCATCACGAGGATGGTGATCGATCTAGAAGGTTGGTGTATGATTACTTTCTTAGGATAGATATGTTTTGAGTCTATGGTGTGGAGACACCGGAGTGAGAGTACAGGTATTCGTTGAGAATGAGAGTACTGAGCGTAACCACTTCGAGCAGTCATAAGGAAGTCTACCTTCTCGTCAATGACTAGCTCGATGCTGCAGTTGTGTATCTAGTTCTTTGATCTGAGGTGCATCGAGAGTTCACCTTGAGTGTGTTATAGTTTGACTACACCATAACTCGATCTCCTAGCCATTCAGAACCCTGAGGTGTATGTTGGTTGTAGCATATTCATTGTAGGAACTAGGTCACACCAAGATGGGATCTATCAACCTCGGTAGATGAGAGGAGTAGTCCTATGATAATTAAAAGATCAAGTCCTTAAGCCCATGGCCATGGCAGAATGAAATAATAGAAAAGAGTTTTTCATTAAGATTTCACATCGGACTCGGATCAATCGATTAACTCATATGACTGATGTTGGATTTGACAAGTTCACCTTAACACTAATTCAGTCAGGACTCATGATAGAGGAACTCAATCACATAGGTAGCTGCACTGAGAGGTTCATCTTCAGTTCTAATGGGTTGCTACCACATACTGCTAGGTGTCACTGATAGATTTTGAGAGCAATTAGAATGATATTGATGATCGATCATTCTAATTGTCTGAATCAGAAGAGTTCTGGTCCATCGAAAGGAGTTTCGATGATGTCGATGATGAGATCACGACATGTTTCATTACCATACAGAATTGAACCTAACTGGATCACACAAACAAGGGTTAGGATCTGGATGTCATCAATTGGGCTAACCCAATTGATTTGATAAGATCTAATTAGGTTCAAGGAAATCATGCTAGCACATGATTGAGCCAAAATTTCTCCTCATGTAATCTTTTCTGTCTCTACTGAGCCAAATATGATTTGACTCATCCAAAAAATCTTAGAAAGGTTTTTCTCAATCTAAATGAAGCTTGTCCAGCTCAGAAAAGGTTTGTCTTAATTCATGAGATGAATTTAAGACAATACCTGCTAATTCCTAGCGTTTGCCAATTTTATTTTAGGACATCTGTCAAAAGTTGACATATGGGTCTTAAACTGAAGAGGGCTCATTGGAGGATTTTTATGGAGTATCCACAAGCCAAGCCACATCAAATTGGGTGCCATAATCAGATTATGGTGTGAGCCCAATTGGATTAAAGTGGGCACCCTAAGTGGATAAGGATTGAAGAGTCTTGATCAATTTAAACTCTTGGGCGCCACCTCTATTTGTGCTTATCCAATGTTGGTGCCATCTTTTGGAGATAAGGTAAAGTTTTTATCTAATATGATCAGATGACATCATTCCACCAATCAAAATTTTTTCAAAATTTATTGAAATTTTTTGATTGGTTGAATGATGTGGCACTATGCAGCATACAGGGTCTATATAAACCCTGCTGTGCCTAGGGTTTCGAGGTAGAAGTTGATTTATGCACAAAACCCAATAGGTGCCACCCCCTCCCCTCTTCTCCATATCCTCTCTACTCCTCTTTCTCCCCTCTTCTCATCCAAATAGTTAGACATCCATCTGGCAAAGATCCAAGGCGTGGTGATGCCTGGAACAGAAGGCTGCAGGACTTCTTCGACAGGCTGCTGCTCCAACTTCAGGAAGACTTTTGAAGATCTTTCTAATCAGATTTAGATCTAATTTTTGGAGCATAGATTCATAAGGAGAAGATGTTCTAGATCCTACCTGAGTGGATACCGGTAGAGGCCAGGCGCTTGCATGGCTACATCAGAACCTCGGGCTGTGCAGAGATCATCTACAGGGTAATCAGATTACCCTTGAGGTATTTTTTCTTTCATCATAGTTTTAGATTTAATTTTAGATTTGAAATATCAGATAATAAGATTAGATCTAGAGATTTAGATCTGAAATACATGTAGGATAAAAAAATTTTAAATTTATTTTGCCCCAGATTTGATGAAATCTGGAAGATCCTACGAGGAAAAGCGATTTTCCTCCTTCAATTTGATCTCCAATTTTTCTACAATCCAGATAAGGATTTGATCCTTATTCATATATATTTATAAAAAAATTTTAGATGCAACTCTGATTATCCATGAGAAACAGGTTTCTTTCCCTCCACTTTGTCCATTACTTCATTAAGCAAGATGCAACGGGTTCAATCTCTAAGTCTTGTGGCCTCACCTAGTAGTTATTAGTACATTTCTTAGTTAAGTCAGACCTACCATTCACCAGCAGGTGCAAAGCTATCATTGGATCTCTTACCTAATAATTATTGAGTCCAACCCCATCTTTATTCAAGACATCTAATGTCAATAGAGTGGTTGTACCTTTCCAATACAATCGAACCACTGTAACCAATCAAGAACGATCAACTTCAAAAAGATACCCGCATCTTTACAATGGTGAAAGACTGCTAGACTTAATATTTAGTGAGAAGATTTAGATTCAGATCTCTTCTAAGTCAGTACATCTGACGTCTGACTGATTAGGTTCAGGTCAATATAGTCTCATGTCAGACTAACCTAGTTGGTATGGATGAACTCGAGTCAATAAGTAACCTAATACAAAATATAATCTCCCAAAATGATAGGTAAGTTAAGATGAGTAGGGGTCTCTCCTTTGCTTTCCTTAGACACTTATGAAATGATCAAATCAGATAATGGAATCAATTAAATAACTATCACATAAGTACTTATCTTAGATACCAAATTGGTCGATTAGAATCGATCAAGTTAATCTATTGACCCGGGTCCAAACTATTGAGTCAAATTTGATCTTAAGTCAATCAATTTATATCTAAATATGAATCAATATGACAAACTATAACTAAATTCAATTTTTGAGCCCCTTTGACCTAATCCTAACCAACCATTGATTAGGTTCAATCAACTGCTCAAAATTGATAATGGGTTCTAATCTGATCGTATCAATTGATCCTAATTGTAGTTTGATCACCAGACCTAATTTGTTCAACCTATACCCACATGCAATAACAAAAAATTTATATTCTAAAAATATTTTTTAGATTATGTTTCATTGCATACATTAGTGGCTTGTGATCATAAAATTTTTCAGATCTAAACCTAAAGTCATATGTCTCATATATGCACTTTTAGATCTAAACACCAAAACATATATCATATATATAATTTTTAGATCTAAAACTAAAATTATGCATATCTGATATGTATAAAATCAGATCTAAAACTTTAATTAAAATATTTTAAAAATATATTTCAAAAATCAGTTCGTATCAAGCTAAGACAATCTTTTCAATATAGGGGGTAAATCCTATATCAGGACAACCTTATACCAGTCTGATATGAACTTTTAATCATTCTAATTTTAGATCTAATATAAATAAATATATATCATATACATCTATTTTAAAATCTAAAAGATTGATTTAAATATTTCAAAAATAATTTTTAAAATCGATCAATCTTGTGCTAAGACAACCTTTACAATATAGGAGGTTAACCCTATATCAGAATAATCTTATATCAGCACAAAATCAATTTAAAAATATTCAAACTTTCAAATCTAAGTCAATTTTTGGATTATACATGTAAAAAAAAAATAGTGGCTCTGATATCACTATTAAAAAGCAGATAGAGTTGCATGCATAGATTTCAAAATCGATTTTGAAATGACGAAAGTGATATAGGTTAAATCCTTTAATCCCACATACAATAGATCATATCTAATACTACCTGCACTCAGATCTAAGACATACATATAATCTAAAAATAAAAATAAAATATTAAGATCAGATCTCAATATCTTGCATGGGTCGAACTACATCGCAGTCGATGATCGTGGATCTGAATAGTTCCTCTAGCTGCACACGTGCCCGACTTCCACAGGTATCCACATGAGGACTTGTTTCGATCAGAGGTGAGATGATCTTTTCGAGGTGCTAGTTCTCTTGCAATGATCTCCTCTTTAATGGTTCATCTAGCTTTCTCTTAGATCTCACAGACTCCCTTGAAAACTAAGAAGAATGAGGAGGAAGAAGAGGAGGAAGGAGGCTCGGGTTTTTAGCAAAATTTTTTTCTCTCAAATTTTTCTCATACTTTGGCATCCAACTATTGGAGCTTTTTTATAGGGGGCAAGGGATATTAGGATTTTTGGGTTAAGAGGAGGCACCACCTATTCTTACACACCATATATAAGGGGTGTCCCATATTATTTCAACGCTAAAAAGAGGTGAGGTGTGAGAAAGAATCAGATATTATTTCAATTCTAAAAAGAGGTGAGGTATGAGAAAGAAATCAGATCTGATTCTTTCTCACGCCCACTTCCTTCTCAACATGATAAGCAATAGGTTGGCACCACAAAACATACCTAATTTCCCATGATTTATTTCCTTCAAATCCTTATCTCTTGATTTGAATCAAATTCAAATTTGAAAAGGATAAGATGGATGACTCATTAAGGTGTTCCACCCATATTTCTCTATGCCCTCTCTCTTTCACATAAGAATTCCTCATGCCCACATATTTTAGCATGAAATAAAACTCATGGAAGTTGGGGTGTGCACAAGGAGAGAGAGTCCCAGGGAGTTGGGACTCTAGGGTTTCCTATTTTGGTTTAAACCAAATCAAATTTGATTTGACCCAAAGATAGAATAGTACCTAATCAAATTAAGAATCCAATCTCTTCAATCAAATTCTAATCTAATTAAAAATTAACTAAACCCCAGTCTTGATCAAATTAAGAATTAGTCTTCCTCGCAATAAGGCTTGATCCAATCAAACCCAATCCAAGTCAAACTAAATCCAATTCAATTAGACTTGATCTGAACCTCATTGCTCAATCAAATTGAGCCAATTAGCAATCTAATTGCTAATTAATCCTCCTATAATTTACTAACACTTATTGAATTATATAATTGTAACTTTTGCTTAGAGTTAATCATCAATGACATTAACGATTATACCCTTCAACTATTTATAATCATTAATCAACTATCTGATCAGACAAGAACCTCTTTTGTGTGTGACCCCATAGGTTCCATTCTATCTAATAGTAAGATATATTATGATTCTCATCACAATATCATCGAAACTCCTTTCGATGGATTGAAATAATTCTAACTCTATCCTTTGAGGGTCCTCGATCATCAAGATGATGCTTGATGAGTTTCACAATCCACCAATGACACTTAGCAATACATAGTGGCAACCCAGCAGAATAAAAATATGAACTCCTAGGTATTATTATCATGTGATTCAATTCTTTTATTGTGAGTTCTGACTTGATGGAGGTCATGAAAAACTCGTCAAACCCCATTATCAGTCATATACTAGATTAGCTCAACTCGAGTTCACTTGTGAACCCCATGAAAACTTCTTTCCAATATTCATACTTGCTTCGGTCGAAGATTTTCTGAACTCAATCTTGTAACTCACATAGGACTTTTTCTTTTCAACTAAGATTGATAGATTCTATTTAGGTGCATCTTACTCCTGATAGCGAACTTGAACCTATCGAAGCCAACATACATAGTATGGACCCAAAAGGCTAGGGACCAAAGGAACGTGTAGTCAAACTCAGTAGCCTCACTCTAAATAGCTGATGTACTATAGATCAAAGGATCACTCACACCACTGCAACATCAAAAAGATCACTGATGAGTGAGTAGATATCTTAGTGATTTCTCGTATTGATCACACTCAGTACAAGTTATTCTCTAACAACCACCTGTATTCTCATCCTAGTATCTCCATACCGCAGACTCGAGACTTATCTGTTTGGAGGGGAGATAATCTATGCATCGATCTCAAATGGATTGACCACTATCCTCCGTGACGATCCTTCGATCAGGAGCATTTAGAAACTAACCACTAATAATGTATGTCTCAAATTTTTAACACCTTAAAAATATATAAAATCATCTTTATTAATTTTTAAGATAAATCATGGATATATAAATATGATTGAAATAAAATTATCCTTTATTAATAACAAAAATTTTACAAGTATAAAAATAAGCCCTAGAATTACATAATGTGTTAGTCAATAATTGGCTTCTAAGGCACACATCTAACACGATGCTCGATGTTTGAGTATCACCCTGATGCTAATGGCTAAGGATCAATGATCGAAGCTAAAATTGACAGCCAAAGTCTAGATTAGCGATCGAAGTTAAGATCGATAGTCAAAGCTAAGGCTAACAGTTGAAGTTAGGATCAGCGGCCAAAGTGGTAATGGTGGGGTTTACCAGTTAAAGAGTGAAGATCGGTGAGGTCTGAAGTGAGATCCTCATCTTCTTCATTATGTACTGAATGATTTTCTTTAGCATAGCTTTTTCATAGTTCTGGGATGACATTATTATAAATCCATCTCCTGAGTTTTCGGTTGCATGCAAAAGTTTTAAAAATTTAAAACTATCGTGGAAGAAAAATTTCAAAAACTATTTTCATCATCATTTTAGGACTACCATGTTTCAACATTATGTCAAGGTAACCTTATGTTAGAATGATGTTAAAATTAATCTTTAATCAAATTTAATCTAATCTAGTATGCATAGAGATCATATCTTAATATAAACCCAGGCATCGTCATATGTACAAGATTAAGATCTATGCAAAAATAAAATCTAATTTTTATCTTTCACGAATAGATCTTCACTGCAATCTGATGATCCATAAATATCTTTAAAAATCCGTTGAAGTCTTAATCTAATGATCCATGGATGTCTTCAAGGTCCGTTGAAGCCGCACAAAGATCTGGCTTCTATAGGCATCCACATGAGGCTGATCTGATCGAAAGATCCCAATCTCATCGGAGTGCTAGCTCTTTTGCAGAGATCGCTCATTGGATTATCGAATCTTTTTCTCTTTTTTGATTCTCTTTTTAAGAGAACCAAAGAGATGTATAGGAGAAATAAGAAATTAGATCTAATCTGATTTATTTTTTTCTTTCTCTTCTCAAGAAAAATGAAAGAAGATCTAGAGAAGGAGGAAGATGAGAGATCAAATCTCTCCTCTTTTTATTTCGTCCAACACTTGGACTGAATCTGGAGGAGGAGATGAAGATGGCTTGTCCAACTCTTAGACCAAAGAGAGAAAGAGAGGAGGGGAGAGGCATCCAACTCTTTGGATGTCTGAAAGAGCAAGAGGGATTGAGATGAGAGGGGAGAGGCGTCCAACAACTTGGAGCGCCCCATGTGTGCGTGAACCTTTTCATGCCAACCACCTAATGTCGTGGCCCCTTTTTTTTTCTTCCACACTAACAACCTCTCATGATTCACAGAGAGAAAAGGATAAGGAGGTGCCCCTCTTTTCCCCTTTTAAACCGACACCTAGTTAGTTAGGGTTAGTTAGAGTCCATGAAGCGAAGGACTATAGTTGCCACCCCATCATCCTTTGCGCCTCACTTGTGCACCTCCTTTCTCCATGCAAAAACCCCTTTTGCTTGATGACTTGGGTGCGGATAACGAAAGAGAGTCCCAATCTAATAGGACTCTAGAATCCTAACCCAATTCCAATGCGATTCGAATCCAATTCGAATCTAATTTGAGTCAAATCCAATTAGGAATTAAGTCCAAATCCTATTTGGACTAGAAAACCCAATAAACCAAATTCAATTTTCCTTGAGGCATGATCTACCTTGGATCAAGTCAAATAGTTGATCAAGTCCACTTGAATTTGGGTCTAAATCCAAATTGGTTTAGATTTCATAATAAGTCAACAATTGATCTAGTCTAAAACCTTTAGACCAATGAAACCAAATTTGATTCAAAATTAGATCAAGTCCAATCAAACTAAATCTGAATTTAATTTGATTAGAATTCAATCCCATTATTTGATCAAATCAAATAATCTAGTAATAATTATAATTAAGTCCTCTTTTAACTTACTAACTCTTAGCAAGTCCTCTATGTAACTTTTGTAAATCAGTCCAATCATCAATCAAATTGATAATTGAATCTTTTTATAATTTGAAATCATAATTCAATAATTCGATCAGTCAAGATCTCTTTTGTGTATGATTCTGTAGGTTCTATTATATCTGATAGTGAGATATTTTTTGATCTCCATCAAAATATCATTGAAACTCCTTTCAATTGATTGAAATAATTTCAACTCACCAATTAAAAATTATTGATCATCTAAATAATTATCATTGATCCCACAATCCATTAGTAACACTAGCAGTATGTAGTAGTAATTCAATAGAATAGAAGGAATGAACTTCTAGGTGCAGTTACCATGTGATTCAATTTTTCTATCTTAAATCCCGACAAGACAGAGGTTATGAAAAACTCGTTAAATCCCCTCATCTGTCATATATTAGATTTATTCAACTTGAGTTCTTATATAAAAACTATGAAAATACTTTTCCATCATTCACTATGTCCTGGTTAAAGTCTTCTGAACTCAATCTCATAAATTACATAAGACTACTCCTTATCTACCAAGATCGAAAGATCCCATCCAGGTGCACATCCTACTCCTACAACAAACCTCCTATAGCCAATCTATACTACAAAGATCTGAATGGCTAGGGACCAAGTGTATGTATAGTCAAACTATAGTTACCCCATTATGAATAGTCGAGGCACTGCAGATCAAAGAACTAGTCACATCACTACAGCATCGAGAGAGTCACTAATGAGTGAGTAAACATCCAAGTAACTTCTCGTATTGGTAATACTTAGTATCTTTGTTCTCTAACAAACATCTGCACTCTCACTTTAGTATCTCCATATTGTAGACTCAAAAATTATCTACCTAAAAAGAAGCAATCTGTGCACCAATCTAATGGATCAATCACCATCCCCTTGATGATCCATCGATCGAGAGCTATTTAGAAATTAACCATCAATAACACATGCCTCAAATTCTCAACTTTTGAGAATATATATCATCATCTTATTAATTTTTTAGATGACTCATGGACACATACACTACATGAATAGAAATTGATTTCCCTAATTGATTAGGTCATGTACGAAATTATATCCTAGAAAGAATTAATATGTTGGTCCAATTGGCTTCTAGAGCATACATCTAATAGATATATCTACTACTGAGATTGTACTTATTTATCTCTGATCGGTATTGTGATGATGACCTTGCATGCTTCATCACAGGTCATTCACTGGTTCATGTCTTCAGCACGGGTGAGGTTTCATCCCCCAACATACCCCCCTACTCTCAAGTTTGAATCATTGGGGGTATGGATGAAGGGAGTACATAAATTCAAAGTTTTCTAAGACACACCCCTATTACAGCTGAAATGATGCATTTGCACCATTTCGATGAAAGAAAGAGTCATGTCAAGAGTTAATCATGATTAAGAAAAGTGGAAAAGTTTTGCAAGACTCGAAGGATGGCATGCTTCATTTCGAGCATAACCCATAATTGAGCCATCTACCAATTTTTGTTGGCCAATGGGGGTGCCCCAAATGTCAACCATTAGACAGTCAGGGGGATTCGGTATCTAGGCCATACCGACCTTTCTACACCTATAAAAGGGGGCCATCTTTTCTTCCTATCTTCTCTTATGCTTCCAAAACTTTCTCTTTCTTCCCCCGACCTTTAGCTTTCTCTCTGAGAAACCATCTCTTTGACTGCCTCCCCTATCTCCTTGGGTTATCGATGATCTTTTTTAGTGACTTTCTCCGATCGATCACTCCCGTACCTCGTACAGGTTGGTCCTCCTCTCCTTTTGCTAATTCCCCCCACCTCCTTTCTTTATTTCCTTCTATTTCCTTAATTTCTTATTCTCCTTTTTCTTCTTCTAGTCATTTTCCATACTTCAATGGCTTGCTCCCATAGTTTTGGTGAAGATTGGTCCTCTAGATCTTCTCCTTCAGGAGAAAATCTAGTAGTTTTGGATGTTGGGCATGATGTTGATCTACCCTTTGTACGTGACACATTGGGTCCATTTTGGACTTAGAAGATCTGGGTCTGATTCAGGCCCAATTTTGGGTTTCAACATTGTTAAAGTTGGAGCTTCTGAGGTCAAATGGTAGGATCGGTAATCCTCCTCCTGATAGGATCAACCTATATAGAGGAGCATTTTGGGCCAGACTCAGATTGTCCATCCATCCTTTTATCATAGAATTATTTTGCTTTTTCAACATTTCTCTTTGTTCAATTGTTCCAAACTATTTTCATTTCATAGTTGGCTTCGTCACCCTTTGGATCCTGATGGGGGTCGAACCATCCATTTCTCTCTTTCGATCCTTCTATACTGTTGGGTATAAAATACCCACAGCCGAAATCCTCAGCGAAATCGACTACGAACAGGACAGCTCCGCCCGGACTCCTACGGGGGCCGGGCTCCACCGCCGACATCGACTGCAGGACAGCTCCGCCCGGACTCCTACGGGAGCCGGGCTCCGCCGCCGACATCGACTACAGGACAGCTCCGCCCGGACTCCTACGGGAGCCGGGCTCCGCCGCCGACATCGACTGCGGGACAGCTCCGCCCGGACTCCTACGGGAGCCGGGCTCCGCCGCCGACATCGACTGCAGGACAGCTCCGCCCGGACTCCTACGGGAGCCGGGCTCCGCCGCAGAGATCGACTACAGGACAGCTCCGCCCGGACTCCTACGGGAGCCGGGCTCCACCGCCGACATCGACTACAGGACAGCTCCGCCCAGACTCCTACGGGAGCCGGGCTCCGCCACCGACATCGACTGCGGGACAGCTCTGCCCGGACTCCTACGGGAGCCGGGCTCCGCCGCCGACATCGACTACAGGACAGCTCCGCCCGGACTCCTACGGGAGCCGGGCTCCACCGCAGAGATCGACTACATGACAGCTTCGCCCGGACTCCTACGGGAGCCGGGCTCCATCACCGACAACTCCAACAGTTACGAGCAGGCTCCGCCCGGACTCCTACGGGAGCCGGGCTCCACCGCTGACATCGACTACATGACAGCTTCGCCCAGACTCCTACGGGAGCTGGGCTCCGTCACTGACAACTCCAACAGTTACGAGCAGGCTCCGCCCGAACTCCTACGGGGGCCGGGCTCCACCGCCGACATCGACTACAGGACAGCTCCGCTCGGACTCCTACGGGAGTCGGGCTCCGTTCTCAGCATCGACCGCTGGTAAGTCTCGTCCGGACTCCTACGAGAGCCGGACTTCGCCTTTGACTTTAATTGCATGAAGACTCCGCCCGGACTCCTATGGGAGTCGAGCTTCGTCCTCAGCTCCAACAGCTGCCAGTAGCCTCCGTCCGGACTCCTACAGGAGCCGGACTCTGCCAACAACGTCAACTGCAAGCGGACTCCTACGAGAGCCGAACTCCGTCCTCAACTTCGACGGCCACAGACAGACTATGTCCGGACTCCGTCCGGACCCCCACGGGAGTCGGGCTCCACCCATGACCCGATCGCAAGGAGGACTCCGCCTGGATCCATACGAGGGCCGAACTCCAATCGCTGCCGAGCTTCAGCCAGCAGATCTGCACTCCCAGGCCATAATCACGGCCACGATCCTTCTCCACTTCCTGCGACGGACTCCGCGCAGCTCCATCACTCCCTGACAGGCTGCAGTAACGGTCGCAACACTGCTCCACTCTCTGCGGCGGATCCCGCACCCACGCGGCTCCATTACTGCCTGACAGGCCACGATAAACGGCCGCGATCCTGCTCCACCTCCTGCAGTAGATATCGCATGATTCTCCCATCCGCTGGCAAGACGCCGCAGCATCTGCATCCCACTTCCCATAGTAGATTCCACGTGGCACGCCCCAGTGATGGCCACGGCTCCGCTCCACTACTCTTCGCAGTAGATTCCTCCTGACTAAGGGCGGCCCACTACCTGGCGGTTACAAACATCGCCATCAATCTGTTACCTCCCCCGCCTATAAAAGGGGGACCCAGATACGTTATTCTATAAGCTCATTCCTTATCTCAAAACTCTGCTAAATTCTCCGTTCGAGCACTCTATTCTTGTTGAGGCAGAGAACTGACTTGAGCGTCGGAGGATCTTGCCGGAGCAACCCCACCTCCGGTTTAGACTTTCTTTGCAGGTCCCGACGGCGACCGCGGCTTCCCCGACTCCAGCTTCTCTGACGCAAGCAGATTTTTGCACCAACAGGATTGGCGCTAGAAGGAGGGCCTGTGTCTTTGCAGCACCCTTGTTCTTAAAGGAGTGATCAACGGAGCCGTCTCCGACCGTCTCCCCGTCACCCACTCCTAATCTTTCCTCGCGAGATCGACACTCGATGCCTCCACGCAAGGCATCCACCCGGCGGTCCACGGCCTCCGAGGCCAGATCTCAAGCTCCGACCTCCCTCCAGTTTCTCAGCCTCCTCCTCCTCCCCTCCGGCGGTGGCGGTCGGTGCAGAGCAATTTGACTTGCTGGCACAGCAGGTCAGAGGCCTCATCGAAGCCGTACAAGCAATGCGGCAGCGGCAACTGCAGGCGTCGGCGCATCCGGAAGGGGCATCTCCGGAATGCCAGAACCCGGTGGTGGGGCGGGCCACTTGGGCCAGCCGCCCCGTTCTTCCCGGGAAAACAAATCCGAGGGTAGAGAGCCCTCAATCGGATCACGACTCCACCCCTAGAAGATTCCTGCCTCCGTTCTACCAAAAGACCCTCGAGACTCGAAGTCGAGAGAATTTCCTGGACCGGAGGCTCCAGGAGATGAACCGGCGGATTGAAGAACTCCGCCACGCGCCCCCCGCTTATGGTGAGGATATTTGCACTGACCCTCCCTTCTCCCAAATGATCATGCAGGAACCGATCCCGCCAAACTTCAAGCTTCCCCAGTTCGAAAGCTACGACGGGACTTCGGACCCGGTTGATCATCTGGAGGCCTTCCGGACGATGATGCTACTTCACGGCGCTCCTGACGCCATCTTATGCCGGGCTTTCCCATCTACTTTGAAGGGAGCAGCGAGGAACTGGTACTCGGCTTTGAAGCCGGGTACAATCTTTTCCTTCGATCAAATGAGCCACCAATTTGTGGCCCATTTTGTCAGCAGCCGACGTCCCCGGAAGGGTTCAGAGTCCCTCATCAACATCAAGCAGAGGGAAGGGGAGTCCATACGGGCCTACGTCAACCGCTTTAACATCGCGGCATTGGAGGTCCAGAACTTGGACCAGTCAGTTGCCATGGCCGCCCTGAAAGGTGGCCTTCAGAAGAATGATCTTTTGTACTCCCTGGAGAAGAAGTACCCCAGAGATTTTGCCGATTTACTGGCTCGGGCTGAAGGATACGCCCGAGCGGAAGAAGCCTTTAAAATGAAGGACGAAGAGACAGTAAGGGAGCGTCAAGCGGAAGATTCGAGTAAGCCCGCAGTTGAGAAAAGGCCAAAGGAAGCCCGGCCGCGTTCCCGATCCCCTCCTGGACATAAGCACGCCCATACTCCACCCCGGGCACGCAGGCAAAGGAGCTCGGACCGCGGGGTTCGGCGGGGCTCCCCACCAGGGAGATTTCGCAACTACGCCCCCCTCAACGCCTCGAAGGCCCAGGTATTAATGGAGGTCAGGGAGCAGCTCCCTAGGCCGGAGAGGATGTGCACACATCCCAGGAAGCGCAACCCCAATAAGTTCTGCCTTTACCACCGCGACCACGGCCACGACACCGAAGAATAAATCCAGCTCCAAGACGAGATCGAGGAGCTCATTCGGCGAGGTCGACTCGACAGATTCATCCGCCGCAGGCCTGAGGGTAGAGGAGACCGGCCAAGAGCCCTCCCACAGCCTGAACCGCAGAAAAGGGAGGAGCAACCCGGGGACCGGCCTCCCATCGGGACCATCGACTCCATCACCGGAGGGCCTCAAGGAGGAGCGGGAAAACTGTAAATGTATCACTTACGATTTCGCCTTGAATCTAATTTTCTTTCTCCCTAACGTGCTCTTCCCACCTGGCATGGATTTGTTACGACTGGATACGACCCCTCCAAAAACCACAGCCATGTCAGGAACAGGAGGAGAACCTCGTCCTGACATGAGCAAAGTCAAAGGCCTGGGTCTTTTAGACCGGATGGGGGGAGAGGCATTACAACGCCCCAATGTGCCCCCACAGCCCTGTTAGGGATAGGAGGAGAACCTCGTCCTAACTTGAGCAAAGTCAAAGGCCCGGTTCTTTTAGACCGGATGGGGGGAGAGGCCTTACAACGCCCTAATGTGCCCCCACAGCCCTGTTAGGGATAGGAGAAAAACCTCGCCCTAACTTGAGCAAAGTCAAAGGCCCGGTTCTTTTAGACCGGATGGGGGGAGAGGCCTTACAACGCCCTAATGTGCCCCCACAGCCATGTCAGGAACAGGAGGAGAACCTCGTCCTGACATGAGCAAAGTCGGAGGCCCGATTCTTTTAGACCGGATGGGGGAGAGGCCTTACAGTGCCTTAACGCGCCCCCCACAAGCCAGGCTGGTAACGAGAGGAGAACCTCATGCCGGCTCGAGCAAAATGGAAGGCCCGGGCTCCTACGGGAGCCGGGTTCCGTCCACAACGCCGAGGAAGACTTCACCCAGACTCCTACAGGAGCTGGGTTCCAACGCCAAGAAAGACTTCACCCAGACTCCTACGGGAGCCAGGTTCCAACGTCGAGGAAGACTTCACCCGGACTCCTACGGGAGCTGGGTTCCAACGCCAAGAAAGACTTCACCCGGACTCCTACGGGAGCCGGGTTCCAACATCGGAGGAAGACTTCACCCGGACTCCTACGGGAGCCGGGTTCCAACGCCAGAAGACTTCACCCGGACTCCTACGGGAGCCGGGTTCCAACGCCAAGGAAGACTTCACCCGGACTCCTACGGGAGCCGGGTTCCACGCCAAGGAAGACTTCACCCGGACTCCTACGGAGCCGGTTCCACAAGGAAGACTTCACCCGGACTCCTACGGGAGCCGGGTTCCGCTTACAAGGAAGAATTCACCCGGGCTCCTACAGGAGCCGGGTTCCGCCTACAAGGAAGACTTCACCCGGACTCCTACGGGAGCCGGGTTCCGCCTACAAGGAAGACTTCACCCGGACTCCTACGGGAGCCGGGTTCCGCCTACAAGGAAGACTTCACCCGGACTCCTACGGGAGTCGGGTTCCGCCTACAAGGAAGACTTCACTCGGACTCCTATGGGAGCCGGGTTCCGCCTACAAGGAAGACTCCACCCGGACTCCTACGGGAGCCGGGTTTCGCCTACAAGGAAGACTCCACCCGGACTCCTACGGGAGCCAGGTTGCGCCTACAAGGAAGACTTCGCCCGGACTCCTACGGGAGCCGGGGTCCAGCCACGACTTCTGCAGCGGGGGTTAATGGTGGCGAAACCCGGCCGCCTAACAAGATCGAATGAAGGGAAAAAGCCCCCACCCCCCGACGACGTCTACATCAAACAAGTCAAACGACAAAAAAGGTTCAGCAGACAACAATATTAGTGCA
The DNA here is from genome assembly GCF_000442705.2 of Elaeis guineensis. NCBI lineage: Eukaryota > Viridiplantae > Streptophyta > Magnoliopsida > Arecales > Arecaceae > Elaeis > Elaeis guineensis. The sequence continues at coordinate 55,805,506 of NC_025999.2, read as the reverse complement.
GCGCACGGACGAGGTAACGCAAAATGCTCTTTTCATTTCATTTCCGATATGCACACTACAAGGCCAGGACGACCAAGGAAAGAAGGGCAAAATGACAAAAAGGAAATAACTACATGATAAGATAGAAAGATAAAAGAACTCTAAGGAAGCCCTGCTCCCTCCGGCCTAGAGTTATCTGTTCCATCCCTTAACCAGGACTGCCTCAGGTTCTCTATTGCTTCTTCTAGTTCTTCCCTCTTCCGCAGCGCGTCCTGGAGCGCCCGACGAAGTTGCTGGCCCTCAGCCTCCGCTTCTCGACGCCTCTTCCGCAAAACTTCGGACTCCGCCTCCGCGTCCGCGACGGCCTGCCGCTCAAGTGCCAGTTGGATCTTCACTTGTTGCAGCTCGGCCATCTTCTCCCCGAGGGAGACAGAAATCCCTTCAACAGTGCCTCTCAGGGCTTGGAGCTCTTCGAAATCTTGGGCGAAAGTAAGCTGCGCCCTATTAGCCAGCTGCCTCTGGAGACGAACGACTTCGTCAGCCACCGTCCGGAATCTCCCTTTATACTCTTCCACTTGCCGGCGCCAGCTGGCCCGCTGCACGTCGTGGCTCATCTCGGCGTCTTGAAGCTGCTTCTAAAGGTCGGAGACCTTCTGTGACCATTTCTGTCCATCATCAACCCGGGCCAAGAGCCGGGATGAGTTTCCTTCCAGCTGGCCGATCTTCCTCTTCGCAGCTGACAGTTCCACCTTAAGAGCACTGATCCTGGCTTCTTGAGCCCAAATTCAATCGCTGGTGCTCTTCTTGCATTCCTCGAGCTCCTTTGTGAAGTTTGCTTTCCTCCGGCTGTAATCCATAATTGCCTTCACATGGAGACTCCGAAAGTGGGCGGCCTCAGCGGCGGCTTCAGAATGGCCTTCTCTCGATTTGCGGAGCTCGCCTTCTGACTTCTTCAACTTCTTCGTCAGGTGAAGGACCTCCTTTTTTAACCGCTGGATCATCGATTTCAGTGGGACCCCCAGGGGCAAGGGGAGTGCTTCTGCAGGACACTGCCATCGGAAGGTAGAAGCGTTAAAGAACGACTCATTGCAAGGAGAAAGGCAGAAAGAAGAAGGAAAGGGCGGGAGAAGCCATCCACAACAAGAAATTTGACTTTATTAATTGAATAATTTTGAAGACAAACAGAAAAGAAATATTGCAACAAAATAAGGGCACAAGATCTGAGGTCTCAGACCTCAGGGGCGGGAGGTGGAGAACTCGGTGCGGGGGCTGTGACCGCGGTGGCGGCGGACGAGGGGCCGGCCTCATCTTCAGACTCCTCGAGGAAGCCGAGGTCGAGCTTAGGGAATTTGCTGGCCACCTTCTCTTGGCAGAGCTCGAACCCCTTGGTGAATGCCTCCTGGCCAAACTGGACATTCAGGTCTCTCATCTCCGCGGAGGCCTTGAATTCCTCCACCGCAAGGGCCCTGGCCTCCGAGACCAGAACCGGAGTTTGCTCAACCAAGTGGGCGACCTCGGCCTCCGCCTTCCTCGCCGACTCCTCCAAGATCCGTCTCTCCTCTTCCCGGGCTTGCCTCTCTCTTTCCAGGGCCTCCTAGAGGGCAACTACTTCGGCCGTCTTCGCTTGGAGGCGAGCAACCTCGGCTTGGCAGTGTTCCTCCGCCTGAAGGAGGTCCCTCCTCATGCGGCTCGTCGCCTCGACATAGGCTAAGAGCTGGTGCCCAATCTGCAGGGATGGATAGAGAATTACGACAAAGGTCGAGTGACTGTGTAAATAAATATCCGCTTACCTCGAGGAAGGACCCCAAAGAGTCCCAAGCCCACTACTCAGGATCGGCGCGGTCGATCCTCTCCACGACGTCGGACAGGATGCAGCCGTCGAGCAGCCGCCTGATCAAGTCCCTATCGTTGAAGGGATTCTCCGATCCCTCCTCGGAGCAGACGGACTCGTCTACAGCAGCTCGGTGGCTGCTCGCCCTGCGAGCCACCGATTTCCTCCTCCTCCCCACAGCGGGCGCCTCCGTGGGGCGAACCCCCGGAGTGGGGGCCCCAGTCGGTGGGCTCCTCGAGGAGGCCCGGGGAGCCACTGGCTCGGCATCTGAAGGAATGTCGATGGCCGGGGCCGCCTGGACGGGCGCAGCCAAGCTCGTCTCCTCTGCCCTGGCCCTCTTCGTCGATCCGGAGGCTGCCGTGCCCTTTCTCTTCTGAGCTCTCATGCCCCTGGCGAGCATCCGCGCTGCTTCGGCGTCCATTGCTAAAAAAAAAAATGATGAGAAAAGAAAAAAGGAGAAGGAAGGAGAAAAAAGGGAAAAAAAAGCAACACCGATCAATCAAGAGTCAAAAAAAAAAAAAAAAAAAAAAAAAAAAAAAAGAGAAAGAAAAAGAAGAGAGTGGGAAGGAAAAAGAGGTAAAGAGAAGAAGAAGAGGAAGGCAAGAAAAGAAAAGATAAGATGAATACTCGCTGGATCCTGAGGGCTCAGACCGATGTTGAAAAGAAGCTGCTCCCTTAGAAGATTAGGAAGGGAAGGAGCGGGATAAGTTAGAAGCTTCTGGGCGGCCTGGAGGTCGTCCTCCCCCAGGCTGGGAGCCCAGCGGACGGAATCCCTCAGAGAACCCCAAGGGGGCAGGCCCAGTTCCAGGGTCGGGCAGTGGACGAAGAGGTATTTCCCCTTCCAATTGTGAATCGAAGAAGGGGCGCCCTTCAGCAACCCCTTCTTACCAAACTGGGGGGAGAAGTACCACCAGTCCTTCGCCGAAGGATGGCGTTTGAAGGTATAAAAATGCCTAAACAAGAAGAGGGACGGCTAAACCTCGACTATGTGGCAGAGGGAGAGAAACCCTATCAAAAATCTAAAGAAATTCGGGGCCACGGAAGCGAGAGAAATATCCAAGAAGCGGAAGAAGGCAGCGAAAAAAGGCAGGAAGCGGAAGCCGGAGTCCGACACGGAACGCTTCCTGATACAAACAGAAGCGACCGGGAGGAGGAGTGCTGGCCCGGTCAGAGGGGCCAGGTAGCTCCAGGTCGTACTCCGGAGGAACCCCATACTGAACCCTTATCAGAAGGAGTTCCTCCGAAGTCAACGAACATGGAAAAATGCCCGGTGCGAAAATCGGGCGAGGCCCAGCCCCGGACATGGGTTCGTCCACAGAGACAGGGACCTGGGGGTTTGAAGCAGAAGAACTCTCGAAACTGCCGGGAGCAGAAGAGCCAGAGGATATTTTGAGTAGTTTCGAAGGGAGGATCTAAAGGACCCTAAAAAGACGGACCGAAAGGGGAACGAGAGGCCGAAGGCTAACTCGGAGGGACGCACAAAAGTAATGATGAGAGGAGAAGCCCCTAGGCGGTGAGAGGAAGGTTGGCACTAACCTATATTACTCTGAGGGATCTGGGGGACGAGAAACGGGAGGCGCCTACGGCTCGAGAAGACGATCACTAAAGCAGGGCTCTTGAAGAGAAGACAGACACCAGCGAAAACTCAGGAATGGGGTAGGATGCCTAAAGGAGGGAGGACGGGTTTAAATAGACCCTGGGATCTGGCGCCATAATGATCGCGAATCCCCCAGGCCAGTCCGCATCCGACACGTGTCCCACTCCCCCTGGCAGACGGCTAAAAGTGGCTGACGGTTGGCAGGATTGTAATTGCGCCGTACCTAGGCCAGAGTACCTACGGGATTTTCGAAGCATCCCCTCGTACCGCTCCAATTCGAAAAGACTTCGGCACGCACATATTTAATGCCAAAATATCCGGAGGCGGCAGTGCGCAGGATTCGAAGGGACGGTTTCGACTGTGCCCATCTCTCTCTCTGTACTTCCTTCGTTTGAAAGTCAAACTCGGAAGTAGGGGGACTGGTGTTGGGTATAAAATACCCACAGCCGAAATCCTCAGCGGAATCGACTACGAACAGGACAGCTCCGCCCGGACTCCTACGGGGGCCGGGCTCCGCCGCCGACATCGACTACAGGACAGCTCCGCCCGGACTCCTACGGGAGCCGGGCTCCACCGCCGACATCGACTACAGGACAGCTCCGCCCGGACTCCTACGGGAGCCGGGCTCCGCCGCCGACATCGACTACAGGACAGCTCCGCCCGGACTCCTACGGGAGCCGGGCTCCGCCGCCGACATCGACTGTGGGACAGCTCCGCCCGGACTCCTTCGGGAGTCGGGCTCCACCGCCGACATCGACTGCAGGACAGCTCCGCCCGGACTCCTACGGGAGCCGGGCTCCGCCGCCGACATCGACTACAGGACAGCTCTGCCCGGACTCCTACGGGAGCCGGGCTCCGTCGCCGACATCGACTGCGGGACAGCTCCGCCCGGACTCCTACGGGAGCCGGGCTCCGCCGTCGACATCGACTGCAGGACAGCTCCGCCCAGACTCCTACGGGAGCTGGGCTCCGCCGCAGAGATCGACTACATGATAGCTTCGCCCGGACTCCTACGGGAGCCGGGCTCCATCACCGACAACTCCAACAGTTACGAGCAGGCTCCGCCCGGACTCCTACGGGAGCCGGGCTCCGCCGTCAACATCGACTACATGACAACTTCGCCCGAATTCCTACGGGAGCTGGGCTCCGTCACCGACAACTCCAACAGTTACGAGCAGGCTCCGCCCGGACTCCTACGGGGGCCGGGCTCCACCGTCGACATCGACTATAGGATAGCTCCGCTCGGACTCGTACGGGAGCCGGGCTCCATCCTCAGCATCGATCGCTGGTAAGTCTCGTCCAGACTCCTATGGGAGCCAGACTTCGCCTTTGACTTTAATTGCAGGAAGACTCCGCCCGGACTCCTACGGGAGTCGAGCTTCGTCCTCAGCTCCAACAGCTGCCAGTAGCCTCCGTCAGGACTCCTACAGGAGCCAGACTCTGCCAACAACGTCAACTGCAAGCGGACTCCTACGAGAGCCGGACTCCATCCTCAACTTCGACGGCCACAGACAGACTATGTCCGGACTCATTCCGGACCCCCACGGGAGCCGGGCTCCACCCACGACCCGATCGCAAGGAGGACTCCACCCGGATCCATACAAGGGCCGAACTCCAATCGCTGCCGAGCTTCAGCCAGCAGATCTGCACTCCCAGGCCACAATCACGGCCACGATCCTGCTCCACTTCCTGCGGCGGACTCCGTGCAGCTCCATCACTCCCTGATAGGCCGCAGTAACGGTCGCAACACTGCTCCACTCTCTACGGCGGATCCCGCGCCCACGCGGCTCCATTACTGCCTGACAGGCCACGATAAACGGCCGCGATCCTGCTCCACCTCCTGCAGCAGATATCGCATGATTCTCCCATCCGCTGGCAAGACGCCGCAGCATCTGCATCCCACTTCCCACGGCAGATTCCACGTGGCACGCCACAGTGATGGCCACAGCTCCGCTCCACTACTCTTTGCAGTAGATTCCTCCTGACTAAGAGCGGCCCACTACCTGGCTGTTACAAACGTCGCCATCAATCCGTTACCTCCCCCGCCTATAAAAGGGGGACCCAGATACGTTATTCTATAAGCTCATTCCTTATCTCAAAACTCTGCTAAATTCTTCGTTCGAGCACTCCATTCTTGTTGAGGCAGAGAACTGACTTGAGCGTCGGAGGGTCTTGCCGGAGCAACCCCACCTCCGGTTTAGACTTCCTTTGCAGGTCCCGACGGCGACCGCGGCTTCTCCGACTCCAGCTTCTCCGGTGCAAGCAGATTTTTGCACCAACATATACTATCAAGAGGCATACCAAAAATTGATACTATGCCTCTCCTCCACGAGAGGTCCCTATCTTGATAAAAAGAGCCCTTTCTTCAGAACATGAGTGAAAGGGCCAATTTTTGTTTATTTCAGACCCTTCCATTGAGAGTCTAAGATTTTCTTGCTGGGGTCGATCGAGGGATTCTATTTTTTATATCTCGAAGCTCAGGCAAGAGGACATAGAATGCTCCAAAATTTTATGAGAGTACAAAATATTTGATGTGTTCCCTAGAAGCCAATTTTGGTTGACACATACCTTTCTCTAGGATATATTTTTCGATTAGACTTAATTAATTAGATCTAAATTTAAGTATTGATTAATTTTAGATTAGATCTAAATTAATTAGACTTAATTGAATCCAAAATTTAAGTTAGACTTAGTACAAAAGTCCTAAAAAGTTTGAGATTGACAGCCTTTTGAAATTGTTTCGAACCAGCTTCGAATTGGATTCGAATCGGATCCATTTTGATGAGATATGAGAATTTCCACTTGCATTGAGATTCTCCTCTCATGTGGGCCAACCAACATCTAGAATGGTGCTGGTTTGGGGCATCCCATGTGGGTGAGAGAGTGGGTGCAAATTGGTTGTCATATATGATGGCAATTCTATCTCATGTAGGAATCCTTCTTTCATGAGTATTGGACTAATTCAAATCAGATTTGAATTAGGACTCCTATGCTTATTGGGTCATGAGAATCATTTATAAATAGAGAGGGTCTCTACCTATGGATGCATAGCAAACAAATCAAGTTGAGAGAAAAGAGAAAGAGAGAGAGAGGCGTGAGAAGAGAAGAGCCTCCTTCTTCCCTTGGTCTCTTCCCTTTCGGTGCCGCCCCTCTTCTCTTGGGTGTGGATCCTTCTTGGGTATCCCACCTATTGGTGTGAGGTGTCACACCAGTACATCTCTCTTATTTGATTAGATTATGAAGGTAATTAGATTTGAGTTCATCCTGCTTTCCTGCGGTGTCTGACGTGCATGCGAAGTAGAGGGTTTGCACATCCAAGCCTCCGCAAAGGTTTATATCAGATTATTTGAGATTTGATCTCTGGTTTTATTGCTAATCTATTAAAAATTTGATTCTTAATTATGTAGATGAATAAAAAAAATTTTAGATGCAACATGGGCCTTCTGAAGAGAAACAGTTTCCCTTCCCTTCAACTGGTATCAAAGTAGGTCTGAAATATATGTATACATAACTAAATTTTTTTAGATTAATTATATAAGATATAATTGAGATTTTTTATAAGATATTAAATCTGATTTAAGTCTATTTATATAAAATTTTTAATCTAATTTTGATTGGATTAGATGAGCCTAATCAATAGTTGATTGAGGTTGTTACAAGTTTATTATAACAGAATTCTACTGTTACAAAATTTTTAATGGAATAACAATGTGAATTAAAATTTATTTTAAATTTATTTTAATAAAATTTTAATATTATTTTTTTTTATGAAGTAAAATTTATTTTAGATCAGAATTGGATCCATTTCGATGGATATTTAGATCTAAATCCTATCAAAATTCAACACTGCATGAAAATAGATTTTATCAAAAATTTATTCTTTATGCATTCATATTTGTATCTAATTAATTTTTTATATGATATCAAATCTAAAATTAATATTTTATAATCAGTATAAGATATATTTTAGATCTGATATGATATATATGATGCATCAAATCTAATTAAATTAAATAAAGAACATAATTGATAAGATCAACGATATATTTATGACATAAAATAGTTTTATCAATAATTGCATGTTGATATAATTATTTATGAAATTAAATTTTAGATCTTAGTAGCCTAATACTCGAATTGATGAGATCACCAGACCGTCTGATCATAAGAGATTGAAGAGATTAATCTCTCTTTTGCCTATTCTATGGGTTCTCTTATAACGTGTAGGGGTATCATTGTGATTCAATTTCATTAAGAAGAAAAGTAAATGGATTTTTATGCATTATTTTGATCATAAATTTATTTAGATTAGATCTAAAGTGATTTATGATTCATTACAATAGGATAAAATTTAGATATAAAATTATTTTAGATCTAAATTGCATGTTACATAAGATGTAAACAGTATAGATCTAAAAGTTATCATGATACATGAGATGTATGTACAAAGTTTAGACCATACCTATGCATGTTTAATTGTTAAACATATTATGAAAATTTATTTTCATATATTGAAACATATGGTATGCTTCATCTGAAACTCTTGTATAATAGTTCTACAGACTAAAATACATGTTTCATACACTTAATTCTAAATTAAATTTTGAATGATCTAAATTTGAGAATTAAAGATCATTACGACACCACATCAAATGATAGACAAAGGGTTAGCATGAATCTGGTCCTTCTAATGGGTTAGACCTAGGGTTAGAAACATATATGGACCAAGTAGAGAAATTGATTAAATCTAATTAAGTATTGAATTAGATCAGATCAGTATTTTTTTTAGTCAATCTCAATAGTTGAAGTTTGATCAAGTCTTTATGTTTGACCCTAATAAATGGACCATAATAATGGCTCCGTGGTTGAGCCCGAATCTTCTAATGGATTAAATTGAAACTAATTAACCAGTTGGTGTCTAAGATAAGTTTGGCAAATTTGATCAAGTGATTTTTAATTGGAAGCTATTCACCTAAATGCGTCTACAGTGAGTTAAAGACACATCCCTCCCACTGATCTCACTTATCTGGCCAACATGGTAGATTGTGTTTTAATTAGGTCACTAGTCGATTCGTGCAGACCCATACCATTAAGGTGAATCTATGTGACTGATTTAGGTGTCTTTAGACTAGCTTGTGTCTAATCTTTTACATGACTTGATGAAGTCAGTGGGAGGATTTGCAGCTTGTAGGTCGACTTCTCTTATTTTCAGATCAATAAAATCAAATCATCTAAATTATTAGGTCCATAAAGTGATAAAGTTATGAGACAACTTGATCATTGCCTCCCATTAAGGTACGTGATAATGAGTCCAATATTTCAAATAGGTATTGGAGGCACCACATGTCTGGTGTCTATTACATATTGAAATTATCATTCATCAAATGACCATCATGATATACCTTCAGATCAATACTCAGATTGATCGAGCCACACTCAGACCTGGACATCCATTTATTGGATGTACTTGGTGTGTCATGTTAATGGTTGGACCTAACCAAGATTTTTAGTGGAGGTGCCACACGCCTGCTGAAGGGATGCCTGGGGCAAAACTTATTGCTAGAAGTTGTTTGGAGAAATAATTAGTTATAAACATACCTATGGATGTACTAGGATTGGTCGAGCCACACTTGGGCCCAAATATAGTCCATGTGGATTTTAGTACTCGCTAAGAAATTAGTGTAATTCCTCGAGTTGGAGGTAAAGGCTATCAATTCATAAAAATAGTGGGAGGATCTTTAGACCAAAGTTCAAATCTTTGGAATTAAAAATAATTCATATACTAATAAGTTAATATTTTTTCTTTTAGTTATGGCCAACACACTATCTCTCCGTATGCTGTTGGACAGTGACAAGCTCATAGGACCCAACCTCGATAACTGGTATCGAAAGTTGAAGATCATCTTGGAACACGAGAGGATTTTATACATCCTTACGGATGAGGCACCTGAAGAACCTATAGCCAATGCTCCTCGTGCTGTGAGAGACACTTATATAAAGTGGCTCAATGACCACATGACTGTATGTTGCATGATGAGGGCAGCTATGAATGACGAACTTAGTCATAAATTTGAGGATGTGCAGCCAGAGGAGATCATTCAAATGTTAAATGAGTCCTTCAGCACCTCTGAGAATGCGGAGAGACATAAAACCTCCTGCATAGTGTTCAATGTCCGAATGCGAGAAAGAGCTTCAGTCATCGATCATGTATTGTACATGATTGAGCAGATTGAACATCTTAGCAAACTTGACTTTTCGTTGCATGAACAGTTAGGCAAGGATGTTATCCTCAATTTGCTATCAAAATCCTACCTACCCTTTCTCAGTCATTATAGAATGACGAAGCCTGTGATAAACTACCATAGTTTGCTAGGGTTACTGCAGACTTTTAAGAAGGATCACCAGCTCTAGAAGGAGCCAGTGAATTTAATGGGAGGTTCATCTGTAGGACATCGATCCTCTAGGAGAGAAAAGAAGAAAAAAGTGCAAAAATCCCATACCGTCGATCTCAAGCAGAGCAAACTGTCAAAAGTTGACAAGAGCCAGATAGAGTACTTCTACAAGAAGTTGGGTCATTGAAAAAGAAATTGTCCTACTTATATAGCCACCCTTGGCCCAAACAGGCCTAAGAACAAGAGAAAGAAGCAAGCGGTTGCTTCACAAGGTATTTATATGATAACACCTTATAATTTCTCTATTTGTGATACTACTACCTGGGTATTTGATACCGAAAGTCTTATTAATATATGCAATTCATTGTAGGGACTACAGATAAGTAAGAAATTTTGAGATGGTGAGCGGTTCCTTAACATTGGAGATGGAAGTCTTGTTTCAGTTCTGGTCTTGAAAACTTTACAGCTTGTCTTCGAGTCCAGTAGTGTCATGTTAGATGATTGTCATTTTTATCCCTCCTTTTTGATGAATGTCATCTCTGTAGGCTTTTTGGCCAAACTTGGTTACAAGTTTATAATAAAGGATGATTTTTGTGATATCATTATGAATAATACTATAATTATGTGTGGATAATTAAAACATGATATATACATAATATCATGGCCTGTTAGTGTAATGTACACAATCAGTAAATATCCTAAATTAAATAATATCAGTGAATCCTACCTTTGGCATTGTAAGCTTGATCATGTGAACAAGAATAGGATTGACAGGTTGATTAAGAAATGTGTTCTTGAGATAGATGATTGTGAATCATTACCTACCTGCGAATCCTGTCTACTTGGTAATGACTAAATCACCTTTTAAGGAAAAAGATGAAATAGCCAGCAATGTCCTAGGTCTAATACATACCAATGTATGTAGGCCTATGAACATAAGTGCTAGAGGAGGATACTACTACTTCATTACGTTCACAGATAATCTATCAAGGTATAGGTATGCCCATCATATGAAGCATAAGTCAGAATCATTTGAAATGTTCAAACAATTTCATGCTGAAGTAGAGAAACAAACTGGGAAGAGTATTAAGATCCTTCAATTAGATTAAGGAGGTGAATACCTCACCAGTGAGTTTCTGACATATCTCGAAGAGAATGGGATTCTCTCACAGTGGACCCCTCTTAGAACACCACAATATAACAGGGTGTTGGAAAGGAAGAATCGAACCTTATTAGACATGGTCTGATCCATGATGAGCTTTGCAAGTCTGTCAATCTCCTTCTAGGAATATGCTCTAGAAACTTCTTGCTATATTTTGAATAAGGTGCTTAGCAAGTCTATCGATAAAACTCCATATGAGATATGGACTGGGCGTAAGCCGGTGCTCTCACACCTTAGGGTCTGGATGTGTCCAGCTTATGTCAAGCATTTAAAGATAGATAAGCTTGAACCAAAGTCTGACTGATACTTGCTCGTAGGGTACCCAAAGAAAACTAAAAGATACTACTTCTACCTCACTACAGAACAAAAGGTATTTGTCAGCAGTCGGGCAGTCTTTTTGGAAAAAGAGTTTCTTAGAGAAGGAGCTAATGCTTGTAAAATTGAACTTGATGAAGTTTATGAGGTGGAAGGACCGACACACACAAAATTAGATTTGATTGGTGAATCAAATCTGGAGCCAGTAGAGACACCATTGAGGAGATCTGGTAAAGTACCGCATCTGTCGGACAAATACTATAATTTTTTTATCCAAGATGGTGACCCCATCAAACTTGATGAGAACGACGAGGATCTAATCACCTATATGGAGGCCATGCAAAGGCCTAACTCCCAGAAATGGCTTGAGATCATGAAGTTTGAGATGAAGTCCATGGAGATCAATGGTATATAAATACTAGTTGATCCACCCGAAGGGATAAAATCCATAGGGTGTAAATAGATTTTTAAGAGAAAAAGAGGAGCAGATGGGAAGGTAGAGATCTATAAAGTCTGTTTAGTTGTCAAGGGATACCGTTAGTGTTATGATATTGACTATGACGAGATGTTCTCTCCTGTGGCAATGCTCAAGTCCATCCGGATTATGCTTGCTATCGCTGCACACTTAGATTATGAGATCTGACAGATGGATGTCAAAATTGCTTTCCTAAATGGAGAGCTGGAAGAAGAGGTGTATATGATACAACCTGAAGGATTCACATCCACAGATGAGTTAAAAGTATGCAAGCTAAAAAGGTCTATTTATAGACTAAAGCAGGCATCTAGAATTTTGAACATGTGTTTTAATAAGGTGATCAAAATATATGGCTTCATTAGGAACGGAGAAGAGCCTTGCGTCTACAAGTGGACTTCTGATTTTGTAGTCATATTCTTTATGTTGTATGTGGATGACATATTGTTACTAGAAAATAACATCCTGGATTTGTAGAGTGTGAAACTATGGTTATCATCATAGTTCTTCATGAAGGACTTGGGAGAAGCATCCTATATCCTTAGGATGAAGATCTATAGGGATAGATCTAGAAGGTTACTTGGATTGTCCCAATCCACATACATCGATATCTTGTTAAAGTAGTTTAATATAGATAATTTCTAGAAAGACTATCTTCCGATAGACCATGAAATTACTCTTTTCAAGAAAGATTGTCCGATAACTCCTGAAGAGAGAGAGCGCATGAGTAGAATACCATATGCTTCGACAATGAGATCTATCATATACGCTATGACATGTACGAGGCAGGATGTGGCCTATTCACTAGGGGTAGTAAGTAGGTACCAGTCTGATCCAGATGAGAAGCACTGAAAGATTGTAAAAGTAATTCTTAAGTATTTGAGAAATACTAAAGATCAATGGCTTATTTATGGAGACATTGAATTGAAACTTATAGGATATACTGATTCTAATTTTCAGTCAGATTGTGATGATAGTAGAAGCATGTCGGGCTACGTATTTACTCTAAATAGAGGAGCTATTTACGAAAAGAGTTTCAAGCAACATATTGTGGCCGATTCTGTATGCGAAGCAGAATACATTACTGCATTGGATGCTGCAAAGGAGGTGGTGTGGTTGCGAAAGTTCATCAGTGAGCTAAGAGTTATACCTTCCATTGATGGTCCTATCCTACTGTACTGTGACAGCTCCAATGCCATGGCTCGAGCGAAAGAACCCAAGTCGCACCATCACACCAAGCATGTTCTGCACCGCTTTCACCTGGTGCGAGAGATCATGAACCGAGATGATGTCGACCTTCAGAAGATCTATCGAAAGGAGAACCTAGCTGACTCCTTCACTAAAGCTCTCGAGATAAAAGAGTTTGATGACTTCAAATGGAAGATGGGTATAAGATACTGCCTCAATTGGCTTTAATCTAAGTGAGAGTTGTTGAAAATTATGTCTTAAAATCAATCGTATGATGATTGAGTTCATCCTTGTATGTGAATTATTAATTATTGAATAAAAATTATTCTGATATTTTTCATCACAATGTTACATCTTTCTTGAACTCTTGTGCTGTGATGAAGTCCTTAGAACTATGCTAGTGTGCGATAAAGAGAAGATTTATCATATAGTTCTGAAATATATTCGCGATCAAATGATACGTTATTATAGGATGATGATGTTTATCGAGTAGAGGTCATTATGTGCCATATTGGTTGGTTGTCCTCTTAATCAAGGAGTGTGGTGACACTGGTATAGCATACAGGTGAGATATAGGAGTACATCATCACTGAACAAATGACTCAGCTACTAAGCATTTTGCTGTCAAGTACTACTCGTGAAACACATGGATATAAGTATCCTTCAAATCTGAAATCACCATAGTGAATTGTAGACATCTCACTGTACTTTGGTGCCGGACTATCTGGATTTCTAATGTAGTGATGGAAGGCTATTAAGTACAGTCAAGTACTTATGAAGTCTGTGTGTAGATCAAGATGGGATTGATCTCTCTAAATTATTGGAGTTGATGTATCGCTGTATTTCAATTTAGCAAAGCCTTAGCCAAGGTAATCTATGAGATGGATTTGAAAGGTTGAAATACAATGTGGATGAAGCAATCTCGATTGACAGTTAATTTGAGACCATCCTAGAACATTCAGGGTCAAAAGGATGAATTATGCGGTAACTATGTGTATTGGTTCTAAAATATTCTTTTATGATAATTCAACCTATCTGGATGTCGGGAACCACTGCTAAATGATATCTCAATTAGTGCAGGAATTGGTTCCTGTGCTACCGGCTTAGTGTTTGAACCTATAGAGTCACGCACACAAGTCAGACAAAGTAAGAAGAAATTGACCTATGTTTATATGTCTAATTTGAAAGTACTTGACTTGATTGAATATATAAGCTAACTTGATTGAGAATTAAGTTAAGGATCAAATGAGATTGAAGAGTTGACTATATCTTGCTGGCACTACACATGAGATTCAGATTCGATTTCGGAGATGAACAGTTTTTGATCTATGATCCATGGAGTATATGAGAGATTGAATTTAAGTGTTAACTAATTTTAAATTAGATCTGAATTAATTAGGCTTAATTGGATCCAAAATTTAAGTTAGACTTGGTATAAAAGTCCTAAAGTGTTTGGAATTGACAGCCTTTCGAAATTATTTCGAACCAGCTTCGAATTGGATTCGAATCGGATCCATTTTGATGAGATATGAGAATTTCTATTTACACTGAGTTTTTTCTCTCATGTGGGCTGACCAACACCTAGAATGGTGCTGGTTTGGGGTATCCCATGTGGGTGAGGGAGTGGGTGCAAATTGGTTATTATATGTGATGGCAATTCTATCTCATGTAGGAATCCTTCTTTCATGAGTATTAGACTAATTCAAATCAAATTTAAGTTAGGACTCCAATACTTATTGGGTCATAAAAATCATCTATAAATAGAGAGGATCTCTACCTATGGATGCATAACAAACAAATCAGATTGAGAGAAGAGAGAAAGAGAGAGAAAGGCATAAGAAGAGAAGAGCCTTCTTCTTCCTTTGGTCTCTTCCCTTTTGGTGCCGCCCCTCTTCCCTTGGGTGTGGATCCTTCTTGGGTATTTCACCTACTAGTGTGAGGTGTCACACCAGCACATCTCCTCCCTCATTTGATTGAATTGTGAAGGCAATTGGATTAGAGTTCATCCTACTTTCCTGTGGCATCTAACATGCATGCGAAGTAGGGGGTCTATATATCCAGGCCTCCGTAAAGATTTATATCAGATTATTTGAGATTTGATCCCTGGTTCTACTACTAATCAGATAAGGATTTGATCCTTAATCATGTAGATGAATAAAAAAAAATTTAGATGCAACCTGGGCCTTCTGAAGAGAAACGGTTTCCTTTCCCTTCAGTGCCTACATCTACCACCATCGAAGCTTCCTCACTGTCAGAGCCTGTAAAAGCTATCCCAAGTTCCTCCACCGATCCTCAAGTCGAGGTTGTAAATACTTAAGTTTTAAACCATTTCTTTTATCTTCCTATTGATGTAATGAATACTTTTGCATTAATTAAAAAAGTAATTTTTATCTCTTTATTCAACTTATAGTTATTGTGATGTGTTTATCTCAGTCTGGTCGATGCAAATACTGCATCGAACCTTCATCTGCAATGATAGTCTTGACAATTCGACATCAGATCAAAGCCCTCCAAAAGGAAATTAGGAAGGCCAAAAAGGAGATAGCTGAAACTGGACAGAAACTCTTGAAAATGAAGAAGGAATATGAGAAGGCTTCGATGAAAATAAATCATTTGAGGGTGTGCTCTAAGCAAACTTGCAAGGAACACCTCACGGAGAGGTGCAAGTTGACTGAAGAGCATGATAGGCTCATCCGGATGGCGATCGAAGCCAGATGGGGTGCGACTGCAAGGGCAGCTCTCTATCAAGAGGAGCTTCATGAAGCACAAGATAAGATATCTAGGCTGGAGTATGCTGTTGCATCATCCAAGATCATCGAGGAAGCCAGGTGGGATTCAACTACCAAGATAAATCAACTCCAAGGCAAACTTCGTTCGGCTCAAGGGACGATCGATGATCTTGATCGATCGATAAATAAAGAGTGGTCAACAGTCGTCAAGCTTTGGAGTGAGCTTACTTCAGCTCGAGAAGCCATCGATAGCCTCCTTCAGACCATGAATAAAGAGAGATTGAAGATGGTAGATCTTCAGATTAGGTTAGCGGAGAGTGTGGTAGTAGGGAGATTCGTCGAAGGCAAGATCAAGCGCAAGGAGTCCCTACTTACTGTCATCCGACTTGAGGCAAACCTCTAAACTAGTAAAGCATCTATCATGGCCTTTGAAGTTGGTTTTGGAGAATGCAAAACTCTGGTCACCCAACTCTTCCTCAAAGTGGACATCGACATCCTGGAGATACTTGATGTTGGTGACACTAGTTCGGAATGTCTGACCATCAAGGATGCTTCGAATTCACAACACACCAAGACTACACCAATCGAAAGCGAATGATGATGTATTTTCTCTTTCTTTTTTTTTTGTGTAGTCATTTGTTCTTCATGACTTAACTTCTATAATTGGACAAGTTTATCAAATGAAATATTTTGGAATCGTAGTCTTTTATTTCATGTGTGTCCTTTTTCTTTTCTTTGGCTCACTTACTTGTGTGCCACAAACTTTATTATATTTATTTTTTTTATTTGACCTCATATTAGAGATAGCCAAGGGTTGAGACTCCAAGTGTGGCTTATTGAGATGTGAGGTTCTTAAGGGTTCTCATAGGTCACCCTTTTCCTTAGCTAATGGCACCTTTGGTTTGTACTATTGAGATCGGTAAGTCTCGAAGGAAGGTCTTTGTATATTAGCCTTTGTTTCTTATATAGCTTGAGTTGGTAGGTTCTAAGGGTCCTTATAGGTTAGCCCTCTGAAGATCCTCTTAGGTTATCCTTCACTTTACGTATGACTAAGATCTTCTGACATTCTCTTACTAAAGAGCGAGGAACCTTTAAGGGTCCTTGCAAGTTAGCCCTTACTTCTTAGTCACAAAGGTCTTTAGCCCAGATAGGTTAAATCAGCAAGCATTGAGGGTCCTCAGTGGGTTAGCCCTCACTTCTTGACTGTCAAGGCTTTCATCATCTCTATTTGTTAAAGAATAAGAGACCTTCGAGGGTCCTCAATGGGTTAGCCCTCGCTTCTCGACTGTCGAGGTCTTCATCACCTCTTCTCATTGAAGAATGAGGGTCTTCAAGGGTTCTTAATGGGTTAGCCCTCACTTCTCGACTGTCAAGATCTTCATCAAAAATTGAGAGAAGAGAACTGGTGTCTTGAAAAAGATTATTTTATTGAGAGATAATTAATACATCATGGATAATACATCTGAAGGTTCTCTAAATTCCATGGCTGAGGTAATGATGTTCCGTCTAGTTGCTTCAAATGATAAGTTCTAGGTCTGGTGACTTCATCAACCCGATAAGGGCCCTCCTATTTTAGAGACAAATTTTCACATTCTGTATGTTGCGATACTTTGGTGCACCGTAGGACTAGGTCATCAATTTTGAACTCCTTACCTTGGATGTAAGAGTTGTAGTATCATACCATCCCATACTGGTAGTGAAGGAAAAATTAGCTTTTTCCTTGTAAGATCTTCCAAATCTAATGAGATCTGGGGTGGAATATTTTAAAAAAAAATTATCCTACAATATTTTAGATCTAAGATATATTAGATCTGATTCTTATTATCTGATATTTAATCTAAAATTAAATCTAAAACTTAAAGATTAGAGAAATACCTCTAAGGTAACTAGATTACCCTGTAGATGATCGCAGTAATGCCCGAGGTTCAAAAATAGCCACGCAGTAGCCTGGCCTCTACCAGTATCCACTTGAGCAGGATCTGGATCATCTTCTCCTTGCAAATCTCTACTCCAAAAATCAGATCTGGATCTGATCTGCAAGATCTTCAAAAAATCTTCTGAAGCTGGAGCAGCAGCTTCTCAACAAATCCCTGTAGCCTTCTGATCAGGGAGCCACCACGCCTTGGACAAGCACCAGATGAACCCCCAACTTCTTCGACATGAAGAGGGGAGAGAGAGAACTAGAGGAGGCATAGAAAAGTGGAGGGATATCAGGCTTTTGTTAGGTATTGAGTAGATTCTCTAAACCCTAGGTGCAGACAGGGTTTAAATAGACCCTGCTGCGCCATGCAGTGCCACATCATTCGACCAAACAGAAAATTCTAATTAATTTTGGAAATATTTTGATTGGTGGAGTGATGTCATTTGATCATATCAGATAAGAACCCCACCAAACCCTCCTACTATTGATGCCAATATTGGATAAACACAGTGAGATTGGCACCCAACAGTTTGAGTCGATC
Organism: Elaeis guineensis; assembly: GCF_000442705.2. Classification (NCBI taxonomy): domain Eukaryota; kingdom Viridiplantae; phylum Streptophyta; class Magnoliopsida; order Arecales; family Arecaceae; genus Elaeis; species Elaeis guineensis. Next base: position 55,787,379 of record NC_025999.2, on the reverse strand, counting down.
AAGGTATAAGTCCTCATCTTATGGGACTCTATCCTTATCCACTTGGGGCGCACTCTCAATCTGATCTTGGTGCCCACTTTGAGGCCTAATTTAGTAGGTGGACACTCCATAAAAACTCTCCAATGATCTCTTACCAAGTGGCCTTCAGTTTAAGATCCATAAGTCAATGTTTGACTGATATCCTAAAACGAAAATGGCAGGTGATAGAAATTGATAGGTGTTGTCTTAAATTCATCTCATGAATTAAGACAAGACTTTTTTAAGCTAGACTAGCTCCAATTAGACTGAGAGAAACCTTCTCAAGGTTCTCTGGGTAAGTCAAATCATATTTGGCTCAGTCGAGATGAAAAAGATTACACGAGGAAAAAGTTAGGTTCAATCGTGTGCTAGCACGATTTTCTTGAACCTAATTAGATCTAATCCAAATCAATCGAACTGGACTAGCTTAATTGATGACATCCAGACCCTAACTCTTATTTGTGTGATCCAGTTAGATTCATTTCTATATGGTAATGAGACATGTCATGATCTTATCATCGACATCATCGAAACTCCTTTCGATGGACCAGAACTCTTCTGATTCAGACAATTAGAATGATCGATCATTAATATCATTCTAATTGCTCCAAAATCCATCAGTGACACCTAGCAGTATATGATGGCAATCCATTAGAAATAAAGATGAACCTCTCGATGCAGCTACCTGTATGATTGTGTTCTTCTATCATGAGTCCCGACTGAATTAGGGTTAAGGTGAACTCATCAAACCTAACATCAGTCATATGAATCAATCGATCGATTCGAGTCCGATGTGAAACCCCAATGAAAAACTCTTTTTCATTATTTCACTCTGTCATGGCCATGGGCTTAAGGACTCGATCTTTCGATCATCATAGGACTACTCCTCTCATCTACCAAGGTTGATAGATCCCATCTTGGTGCAATCTGGTTCCTACAATGAATATGCTACAGCCAACATACACCTCAGGGTTTCGAATGGCTAGGAGATTGAGTTATGGTGTAGTCAAACTATAACACACTCAAGGTGAACTGTCGATGCACCTCAAGTCAAAGAACTAGACACACAGCTATATCATTGAGCTAGTCATCGACGAGAAGGTAGATTTTCTTATGACTGCTCGAGGTGGTCATGCTCAGTACTCTCGTTCTCAATGAATATATGTACTCTCACTCTGATGTCTCCATACCGTAGACTCAAGACACATCTATCCTAAAGAAGCGATCGTACACCAACCTTTCAGATCGATCACCATCCTCATGATGATCCTATGGTCAGGAGCTATTTATGAGTTAGTTATGTAAATTCATGCCTTAAATTTTCAACTCTTGAAAATATAAATTAACATTCCTACTAACTCAAAGGATGTATCACAGACATAATGTACACAATGTGATAGTAGAATAACCTTTTTATTCATTTATAGTCAAAATTATAAATTTGCCCTTACATTTGTATAGGAACGTGTCAGTCAATCTGGCATTTAGGGTACAAATCTAACAAACTCTCACTTGACCTAATGCTAATTAGCTACATATCTAAGTTTCATTTCTCAAGGTGGGCTTCAATCTTTTGCTGGCCTAATGACTTTGTCAGTGGGTCTGCCACATTGTCTGTGGAGTCGACTCTCTTAACCTCGACATAACCTTTTTTGAGGTAATCACGGATCAGATAGAATCGCCGCTCGATATGCTTGAACTTCTGGTGAGACCTTGGCTCCTTAGCTAGGGCTATGGTGCTATTATTGTCACAGTAAAGAGGGATGGCATCTGATGACATCACTCCAAGTTCTGTGGCAAACTTTTTGTACTAGAATGCCTCCTTCGCATCTTCTGATGCAGCAATATACTCTGCCTCCATGGTGGAATCAGCAATCACCGTCTGCTTGGAACTCTTCCAGCTAACTGCACCACCATTGCAAATGAACAGACTCGCTGATGTCGACTTTTGATCATCTATATCAGACATAAAGTCTGAGTCTGTAAATCTCTGAACCTGGAGTTCTCCATTTTCAAAGACTAGAAACATATCCTTAGTCCTTCTCAAGTACTTAAGGATACATTTCACAAAAGTCCAGTGCTCTTCGTCTGGATTTGACTGATATCTGCTTGTGACACTCACAGCATGGGCTATATCAGGTTGTGTACATAATATGACATACATGAGGCTCCCTATTGCCAAAGCATAAGGGATCTTACTCATGCGTTCAATCTCCTCAGGTGTGCTAGGGCACATCTTCTTGGATAGATGAATGCCACTAAACCTCTTTTAGAGTTTTTCATGCTAAACCATTTTAGCACCTCCTCTATGTACATCTTCTATGAAAGTCCCAGCATCCTATTTGGTCTATCTCTATAGACCTTAATACCCAGTATAAAGGATGCCTCTTCTAGATCTTTCATAGAGAACTCCTCAGACAACCATATTTTAACTGAGGTCAACATGAAAATATCATTTCCAATTAGAAGGATGTCATCAACGTACAGTATGAGGAAGACAACTGTGCTCCCACTGACCTTCTTGAATACACATGGTTCCTCCTCATTCTTGATGAAACCAAATATTTTGATCACATCATTGAAATGAGTATTCCAGCTTCGAGATGCTTGTTTAAGTTCATAAATGGACCTTTGCAGCTTGCAGACCTTGTGATCATCATCACTAGATATAAAATCAAGCGACTGTTCCATATAGATATCTTCCTCAAGATATCCATTTAAGAACGCCATTTTTATGTCCATCTGTCATATTTCATAATCGAAATAGGCTGCAACAGCAAGCAATGTGTGGATGGATTTTAGCATGGCTACGGACGAAAAGGTATTCTGATAGTCAATGCCTTCGCGTTGACTATAACCTTTCACTACGAGCCTAGCCTTGAATGTCTCCACATTCCCATCTGCACCTATCTTTTTCTTGAAGATCCATTTACACCTAATAGGTACAATACCTTCAGGTGGATCTACCAAGGTCCAGACTTGGTTTGAGTGCATCGAGTCAATTTCTGATCTTATTGCCTCTAACCATTTCTCAAAGTCGATATCTGATATCGCCTCATCATAGGTCTTGGGGTCATCACCATGAGTCCCATTTTTTATGAGGAATATTTTCTCTACATCCTCTTGTATGGTACCTAAGTACCTTTCAGGAGGACAGAAAATCCTAGTCGATCTATGAGGTGGAAGAGGTTGTGTTAGGACTGGTTCTAATTGATTGGGTTTCTTAGGTTCTTTAGCTCGTTGCTCTTGGGAGAGATTCTCCTTGAGCTTAATTATTCTTCCGATGCCACTATCTTGAATAAATTATTTTTTAAAAAAAATAACATGTCGATTCACAATCACATTGTGGTCTTCCAGAATATAAAAATAGTATCCTAATGACTCTTAGATATCCTATGAATCAAGCTCTAAAAGACCTGAACTCTAACTTGTCCGCCTGCTGTCTCTTGACATGAGCCGAACAACCCCAAATTTTGAGATGACTCAGACTTGGTTTCTTACCATGCCATATCTTATACGGTGTGGTAGGAACAATTTTAGAGAGAATCTTATTCAATACATATATTACTATCATAAGACAATGTCCCCAAAGAAACTCAGGGAGGTCTGTGAAGCTCATCATGGAACGGACCATATCTAATAGGATCCGGTTCCTCCATTTTGAAAACCCGTTGAGTTGTGGCATTCCAGATGGAGTCCATTGAGATACTATGCCATTGTCCTTAAGATAGTCTAGGAACTCCCAACTAAGGTATTCACCTCCTCGATCTGATCGAAGAACTTTAATGGGCTTTTTCTGTTTGTTTTTCTACCTCATGCCTGAATTCTTTGAACTTTTCAAAGATTTCAGACTTGTGTTTCATTAGAAACACATATCCGTACCTAGACATATCATCAGTAAAGATAATGAAGTAGATATAGTTGCCTTTAGCCGGCACATCAAATGGGCCGCACACATCCGTATGTACTAGGACAAGTAGGTCTGTGGCCCTTTCCCCATGTCCCACAAAAGGGAGCTTGGTCATTTTGCCTTGAAGGCATGATTCACAAACTGGATATGACTCGAAAGTCAACAGACTCAATAGCCTGGATTTCTTCAATTTGTTAACCCTGTCTTCCGCTATATGACCTAGCCTTAGGTGCCACAGATACCTATCATTTAGACTATCTCTAGGCCTTCTAATTCCTATGAAATTCATATTTTGCTCGATATTAAATACAGATACATCAATATGTAGCTGATAGAGACCATTAATAAGAAAATCATTTACAACTTTATTATTTTCATAAATATATTACAATGGTTCTTATGAAAGCTAATCACATAGCCTTCTTGTGCTAAACATGAAACAGAAATCAAATTCCTGCTTGCTGTAGGTACATAATAACAATCTTTAAGAACTAAATCTAATCCTAATGTAATCGTAGAGGGTAAGTTCCCACGACCACAGTAGCAACTTTTGCTCCGTTCTCGACACGTATGATCATATCCCATCCCTCAGCCTCCTGCTCTCCTCAAGATCCTGAAAAGAAGTGCACAAATGAGCACTAGAACCAGAGTCAAGTACCCAACTGGATGCAGAGGAAACCGTAAGATTAGATTCTATAACGAGCATTCCTCCAGAAGGACCATCCTTCTTGTTCTTCAGGGTGGCCAGGTACTGAGGATAGTTTCACTTCCAATGGCCGTTCGAATTGCAGTAGAAATATTTTTCCTTTTCAGCAGCTTCTTCTTCAGTCTGTCTTCTTCTTCTTCCATCCACCTTCTGCTTCTTCGCAAACTTCTTCTTCTTTCCAAAAGACTTTCTCTTGGAAGAAGTTGCTCCACAGTAAGGACTGAGCTTTTGAACTTCAAAGAAAGCTCAGCGTAACCAACATGTTCATTAACTCAGCCAAGGTACACTGCATCTTATGCATATGAAGTTCATGATGAACTGACCATATGCATCAGACAAGGATTGAAGGATCACATCAATCTGAAAATCTCTGTCTAAGATGACACT